>NC_056742.1:161474564-161524564 GCF_019279795.1 Protopterus annectens
ATGCACGCACACACATCTTAGTTGTTCTTTCATGGTCTGTAGTCTAAACATGTTCTGATATTTAAATTCCATGTGTGTGGGAGATGAAGATGTAAACAACAGGTCGCAGAGATAAAGAAGATGAAGATGCAAACAGGTCACACACACACCTGTTATATCTGTGTGACCAGACACAAAGGGTGTTCTTAAAGAAGAACTCCCTTAAAAAATTAATCTCCCTGGCTGCAGGCCCCCTCCCAGCCAGGGAGTGGTAGCCAACTTCCTTGGTCATCTAGTTCTGGATCTGGCTCTGTACACCCCCCTCCAAAAAAAAAACACAAAACATTTCTTCTTATAAACTGTAACAAACTGTTTGCTACAAATGTAGCAAACAGTTGCTCTAGTTTGTACCTGTCTGCACAGGTCTACATCAGCAGCTCAAATGGTCAAAAGAGCAAACGATCTTTCATCAAGCTTTAAAGATCAAACTTCTAAACAGCAAAAACAAGGAACAGTGATTTTTTGTCCTAGGGGAAAAAATTGCTGCTCCACAAAAAAAAAAAAAAAAAAAAAAATTAAACAGAATAGAAAGTGTGTGGGGGGGGTGTACTTAAATATACCAACTCTGAGATTGCACCACAGTGGAGGAAATGGCAAACTTCCAAAGACAGCTCAATGATTTTTTTCCCTGGGAAAAAAATCGCTGTTCTGTATCTTTGCTGTTCAGTGCCTTTGATCGTTAAAGCTCGGTCAAAGAGCATTCTCTCTTTTGACTGTTCGAGCTTCTGATATAGACCCCTCCTGCACAAAACACTTCAGTGCTCAAGTTTTAGTTTAAAACAACATTTCTATTTAAACTGTAGCAAACTGCTGGCTACAACCAGTTGATAGAGTTTATACCCTGTATACACAGACACTGTAGCACTCATGTTTTAAATTAAAAAAAATATTTTTCAATCAAGCATTTGCTACAGTTTATACATGACTGCACAGAGTGCTTTAGCACTCATATTTTAGTTTTAAAAAAAAAACTTTTTAAACTGTAGCAAACTGCTTGCTTTGAACAGTTGCTACAGTTTATACCCTGCATGCATGGAGCACTATAGCACTCATGTTTCAGTTTTACAAAAAAAAAATATTATTAAACTGTAGCAAACTGTTTGCTACAGATTTAGCAAACAGTTGCTACAGTTTATACCGTGCTTACATGAAGAGCTACAGCATTCATGTTAGTTTAAAAAATATGTACTTTTAAGCTGTAGCAAATTGCTTGCTACAAATGTAGCAAACAGTTGCTGCAGTTTATAACCAGTCTGTGTGGAGAACTACAGATCTCAGGTTTTAGATTAAAAAATGATTTTTTTTAAATTTTAAACTTTTAAAACTGTTTGCTACAATGTAGCAAGCAGTTGCTACAGTTTAGACCACACACAGAAACTATACCACTCAGGTTTCACCGCAAATGCAATACCGACTTTTAAAAGCCAGTATTACATTAAGGAGCAATCAGGATGACCTGACCTCACCCAACAACACTTTGTATCTGAGGCTGCTGTCCCTCTCAGCCTGCCATAGCTATGCTACTAGTTGACATGGCACCCCAACCCCATGTAGAAAATGGGGAATGTAAAGACACTCATGAATGAAAAGAAGAGAAGAATAGAAGAGAGAATTATATTTGTTGCTGACTCCATGGCAATTAGGATGTCATGGTGAGGGCCTAAGACTCTGCAAGACCACATACTGGATGAGTACAGAGAAAGGGGTCAGCTGTATGGAGAAAGGGTGCTGAATCCCATGATAACTGCTGATAGTAATGAATGCAAAGTGAACATAGACTAATTGGGGGAGATTACTGGATGAATGTCACTTAAGCCCTACTAAGGTAGATTACAGAAATACCTGCCACTACAGAACTTCAGAAAATATCTAATAGATTGATGGGCACACACCTATGACTGCCAAATGTCCTGAAATCTAATTATATGGTCACCAATTCCATAGAATGATGCATTGTTTGACATTGTTCCATCACACACTAGATATTAAAAAATACAATAAGAAGAAACAACAGGATGCTGTGCAAACATCTCATAATTTTTTCAGTTAGAGGATATTCTTCTTAGGTTCATAGGTAGTTAATGGGCATGTTTTTCAGTTGGCCATTTAGGAGCCTAACCCAGTTTTGCTATTGTGCCAGAACATAATCTGCTTAAATGACTTACTTTGAGTCACACAGAAAGCAGTTGTAAGCTATAACTAATGAAAGTAGCTCGTCAGCATCTAATAAGCCTAATACTCTAGTCTAACTGCTAGACTGACTGGTATAATTAAGACATTTTTAGAATTCAGGTATAGTCATTATTGCTCATTCAAGATGAGCTATGCATTAGATTCTTAAGCACCAAAGTAACAACATCCTTTAAATAATAACGCATCAATATTTTCTGCAGAAAGACTATTTTAGACACTGGATGCTATAGAAAAAAAAAGATGTATGTAATATTACTTATGTTGCTTTAGGTATTGCATGGTTATGAGCTCATCAGAACTTACCCCACAACTTGCAGTTTCTCCTTCATAGGCCTGATCAGTTTTGAAAATTCTGCTTTCTACTGAAGTTGGTTGTCTATAACATAAGTGGATTCATGCTTCCCCTAAAGATATATATTGCAGTTTGGTTACCAGTCTATAGCTCTAAAAAATTTTTGACAGGTTTGCCATACCTGACACTGTAAGACAGTTTTCCCACACCAGATCTCCCTCTATGTTATTGGCCACCCATTCACTAGATAGTTAACCAAATGATTCATTGGGAATGTTGCCTGCTGGTATGCAAATTATAAACCACAAACTATGACAGTAGCAGGAGAAAAAATATATTTGTGGTTTACTGGTTATGCAGTACAGATTATATTATGCATTGTCTGGCAGTTAAGAACAGCAAACAAAGTTCAATGTCTTCAAATAAGCTTCATCCTAAAGTCACAGATTTGATTCCTTTATCCTCCAGTTGTGTGACTCTGAGCAGATCACTTAACAAGGCAGAGATCTTGAATCCCTCTTGATAACAGAACCTTGCATATAGTGTCTGGTAACCAATGGAAAAAAAAACAGCTTTTTTTTGACTTGAGGGGTCACATCTCAGGGCTACTCAGAAACAATTAGAACCATATGTGAAACAGCAACATGAGAGATGACATGCTGGCAAGGAGTGATTCAGAGAAACAAGCAGTGTTACCTTGCGACAATAGGAATCTCACATTATTCATAGTATGCACGTGACTGCATAACTGCATGCAGATAAGTGCCATTATGCTAAAGTGACTCACCTCATATGCAAATGAAAATTGTTTCTGAATTCCAGCAAGAGTGCATAAACTGCTTACTTTTCTGATGAAATCTCCTAGCTCTAATTAAGAGTTTACCTTGGTCTCAGAGGTTGAAGATGTTAATAATAAGATAATATTCAATTAATTTGCAAAACTGAAAGGAAAGTTTGTGAATATGAAATGCAATCCATAAACAACAATGTGATCACCAATTCACAAGTGAAAGCAAATATGCATGCAAAAAAAAAAAATGAGCAAACTTCAAAATAAGAAGGAATATGTCAGAGACAAGTAGATGCATTTTTTTATAACAGTGTACATCAAAACTGTTGTAATAAATATAAATAAAATTTCATGTTTCTGAGAACCTGACAACACAATGATTTTCTTAACAAGCATCAAGACATAGCTGACAAAACCCGAGACAATATGTCTGGAGTTTTCCTACACAGAATTAAGGAAAACTTGCAAAAATCAATGTCAGTCATGTTGTATATATAGCTAGATATGCACCCCCCCCCAACACACACACACACACACACATATATATATATATATATATATATATATATATATATATGTATCTATATATATATATCTATATCTATATATATATATATATATATATATATATATATATATATATATATATATATATAGATATATATATAGATATATAGATATATAGATATATATATATATATATATATAGATATATAGATATATATATGTATACACTTCTTCTGTAGAGGTCCCAGTTCAGTCCAGTGTTGTATATATAGCTAGATATGCACCCCCCCCACACACACGCATATATATATACATATATATATATATATATATATATATATATATATATATATGTATACATACATATATATATATATATATATATATATATATAGATATATATATATAGATATATATATGTATATAGATATTATGTATATATATATATATATATATATATATATATATATATATATTTATATATATATATATATATATGTATATGTATACACTTCTTCTGTAGAGGTCCCAGTTCACAAAGGGGGGGGTCATGTTACAACGAAACAATTTTAGATCCCTCTGCCTGACTATTTTAAAATCATGGATAAAGTCCAAATGGAGTTTATCTAAAAGGACACAGGGGGCCCACTTACATTAGATAAGGAACAGTATGGACTTGTTCAGGGGAAATCTTGCCTTTTGAATCTTTTGGCATTCTTTGAAAGGGCAACAGCTGCACTTCATGAAGGGATTAAGGCCAGACAGTGCACATTTATTTATTTATTTTTATTTTACATTTGTTAACCGGGAGAGTCCGACTGGATACATGTCCATTTTCAGCGGAGGCCCGGGGAGAAAAGCTCCAAGTACATAACAGACATATGAACATTGTTAATGCAAAAAAAAGGAAGATAGTTGAGTTCTAAATACAATATAAAGATACATCACATCTTGGGAAAAAAAAACAACAGCAGCATATAAAAAAAAAAAACATAGGTCAGTTACAAAGGCGAGGCGCCTTGTTAAAAAGCGTTAAGGATAGTGAGGTAAGAGAAGGGTAAATGATAGTGGTTAATCAGGTTTTGAACAGGGACATTGCCAGAGAGTATTGAGATGGGGTTTAAGCTTTTTTTTGAATTGTAGGAGTGAGGGTTCTGAGGTGAGCATGGTCGGTAGGGAGTTCCACATTTTACCTACAAAGTTTGAGAATAGAGAATCCCCAGCAGAATTATTGGCTTTGGTAGTTTGAGCTAAGATCTTATTGGAGGAGCATAAAGATTGCAGGTTAATATAGGGGTGAATGATGTTTTTCAGAGCTGGTGTTTTCTCTGGGTGATACAATATCTGGTGAGCCATTTTGAGTTGGTTGAAATGGAGTTGGCTGGAAAACTCTAACCACCCTAGTTGCTTCAAGTTAGTGCAGTGGTGCATTCTAAAGGTGGAATTTGTGGCAAATCTAGCTATGTGATTGTAACAAGAAGCAAGTTTGTTAAGGGTTGTCTTGTTTAGGTTTGTAAAGAGGGGAGGCATAGAAAAGAGTTGATAGTAGGTGTGTGCTGGCAATTGTAATTTTAGCATGAGGAGTGAGAAAGTGTTTTACTTTATAGAGAGAGCCAAGATTTTATTGACGGTTTTGATGGTAAGATTGAAATGGGTGTCAAATTTAAGGGAGTTATCAATGGTAACACCTAATAGCTTTGTGTGAGCTTCTGGTGATATAGTGATTCCATTGGAGGATGTAATAGAGAAGGTGGGGGAAGAGTCTTGTTAGTGGGTGAGAAAGTAAGTAGTTTTGTTTTGTTGGGGTTGAGAACTAGTTGTCGACTTGAGAACCATTTTTCTATTAGGTTGAAGGTGTCTTGGGTTGAAGCAGTGAGGTCTGCCAGGTTGGAGGCAGTGCTGATGATAGTCGAATCATCTGCATATTGAATGCATGTGGCATGGGGGTGATTGTGGGCAGGTCATTAACAAAGATGGTGAAGAGAAGAGGGCCAAGAATAGATCCTTGGGGAACTCCAAGTTTAACAGGTAGGCATGTAGATAATTTGTCCTGCCATAGAACAGCCTGTTGCCTATTGGACAGGTAGGATTGGAACCATTTCAGCGTGGAATTGCTGAGTGATAGTTTTTTAATGTATGGAGGAGTTGAATGTGGTTCACCATATCAAAGGCCTTGGAGAGGTCTAAGAAAAGAGCAGATGATAGTTTATTATTGTTTTGAAGTTATTGATGGTATTAGAAAAGGATAGTAGGGCTGATGTGGTACTGTGATTTGGCCTGAAGCCATGTTGGGAGTTAGCTAGAATTTTATTTTTGGTGAGGTGTTCCATCAGTTGTTTGTGGACACACTTTTCCATAATTTTGGCCAGGGGTGAAAGTATAGCTATAGGTCTGTAGTTGGTTAGCTCTAGTGAGCTACCACCTTTATGGAGAGGAATAATGTGGGACATTTTCCATATGGAGGGGATGAAGGCTTCTGACAAGGTACGGTTTATGATTATGGAGACGGGATAGGAAATGGCCTCAGCTGCTTTTTGCAGAAACTCACATCACTTATTTATAGCCTTGATAAGGCATTCACTTCTCAACTGCAGAGAGAACAAATAAATTAATAATATTAAATTCCATTTCATATGTATTTAAATGGGTAAAGCACAAGTTAAGTAACAGGACACAGCAAGTCAAGATGTGGTTTGGTCAGTTGTTTATCCAAATAGGTGCTACCAGTGGAAACCCACATGGCTCATTTCAAAGACTACTCTTCTGTGGGCTATTTTAATTAGATATAAAAGTGATAAATGGGAAATGGATAACTGGATATGCTAATGATTGCAAATTAAATGAAATGATTACTTTAATAAAATATGTTTGAGTTCTGCAAGGGGTTCTTCCAAAACATATACATTGGATGCAGTAGTAAAGTTCACACCTTTTAAAAGCAGAATCTTGAGATCTATAAAACAAATCTAAATTATGATTCTAAATAAATGATAAAGTTATAAAAAATGACAGCATAATATATAAATACATTTAAAATGTTGACTGGTATATATTCACAAATGTTAGGAAAACATATCCTGTGGTCCACACACTTCTAAAGGAAATGCCAAATCCCTTCAGTGAGATCATTGCACTACTTTAAACTCCATTAATCTGACCCACTATTGAATGGAGAGCTATACTGTCTGGCAATTGAGGAAACATCCTTAGAGAATATGTAAAGTTACAATTATTACTTACTAAAAACTTCAAATGTATTACAAATTTGAAGTAATCAGAAAGGATTTAGTAGCTCTCATTACATCCGATTTCCTAAGTCAGTGTCAAATCCAATTTCCTAAGTCAGTGTCAAATCCATTTCTATTTGAAAGTCTACACCTGGACCGCATCACTTGAAGAAACAGTGATATAGCTAGGGTGGGGTGAAAAGGGCAATTGCCCCATGAGCAAAGTGTTGGGGGGCACAACTGGCCAGTCAAGATCACTCTTTAACACATACCAGCTTTTAAAAGCTGCTATTGTATTTGAAGTCAAACCTGAGTGCTGTAGTGCTGTGTATGTGGTCTAAACTGTAGCAACTCCTTGTTGCATATAACAATAGAAAAATATTTGTTCATACTTTTTTGTCTTTGTTAATAAAACTAGAGTGTGGTAGTATTCAATGTGTTGTCTAAACTATTTGTAGCAACTGCTTGCTACATTATAGCCAGAAGTTTACTACAGTTTAAAAGCAAAAAGGTTAATTTCTTTTACTTATTTATTTATTTATTTATTTTTGTAACTAAAATGTGAGGAAGGAGGTTCTGGGGCAGGGCATAGAGTTAGGACCTGATTGGCTCCTGTCTCTGATCCCTGATTGCAGACATTCTTTTTTGCTGTTCACTTAAAGAGATGAGAGGGTGGGGAGCTAGTTCATGGGTCTGGCACAAGGAACTGGCTGAGCCAGCTATGCTTCTGTCAGAAGTTATTGAGGATCAAAGAAAATAGTACTGAAGATAAACATCAGTAATTAAAAAGTGACAGATACATTACACAAAACACCACAGGAGATATTCAGATTACCCCTTAAGGACAAGGGTTTTTGACAGTTCAATAACCTGCAAGTCTCTAATGCATCAAGGTAAATAAACCAGACAACACTTGCTGTAGACATTTTTCTTCCCTTTTGGAGCTTGTCAATACAGCATAAATGGAAAGTCTAGTCATGGTTTGAAGCACTTGGCTTATAGCAAGCTTGATATCAGTTGCTTTACAGGGGTGAGTCATTTAAAATGGTACATACCAATGAATAACAATGTCATGCAATAGTCCCACTTATGTTGTACTGTCCGCATTATAACAGCACTAGTATTTTGTAAAAGTGGTAAGATAACCCTAAGTAATATCAGACTGAATCACATACATTCAATAAACTTATATCAGATTGGAAAATCATATAACTATATCTGAAAAGGATACATGTAAACACCTAGAAAACAATCAATTCCGTATGCATGTTACTTTTGTTTATGTTGAAAATTTAAGTGCTGGTTAAATTAAAAATCTTGTAGTAATATATCCAGTCTGTAGTGAAATTCTTTCCTACATGCAGAATCATTAAAGAAGTGTTTTAATTAAATTACTGTATATGTTCAGAAGTCTATCAAAATAGCTACTACTCATTGTCATCTTTGTGAAATTAGAGAAAATATGTGAAAATTTAAGTAAAGGTAATTTTGACATACTATTATATTTTTATAATTTCATAGCAGATAAAGAAAGTCATCTATTAGCAATGGCATATCATCATAAATTTATGGAAGTGTGAACCAATTAACTGAATGACCAAATCAAACTTTAACATTTCCTTGCACTTGCATCAATAAAAACGACTTTGTATTCAGTGTAAGATATGCAAACTGATTTTTTTTTTGTAGTATAGTTTTATTATATTAGTATTTCACAAGCTACAGTAAACTTTTCATATTACATAACATGTAGAATATGACTTGCAATGAAACACTCCAACCAGGTTATATCAACATTAATAGCTTTACATACATTTTCTGTATAAGGCTGTTTGAGTACCTGATTGCTGATTTATGTAAAAGAAATGTATTTAAAAGTAAAGAATAATCCCCCAGATTTACTAAACGTCCATGCAGGACTAGCTTAGTCCTGCACGGAAGTGACCGTGTAGGAGCAGGACAGCAGCGCTCCATGCATATTAATAAGCCATGCTGCCCAAGCTCCTAGGCTTACATGGAGTCTGAAAGAGTGCAGGGGGCATGTCTGAGAGAAGAGCTCTCATAATAAACATGGCCCTGCAATGTAGAACAGCAGAAAGGGGTATGCAATGAGGGAGACCACTCACAGATGCCCACATATCCCCACCAACAGCCCCCCTTGTGTATAACAGCAACAGAATCTAGTAATAAAATGAAGAAACCCTAATTGTTTTTTTAAAAATCCGATTGAAGCTAACCGTAGGTGCGCAGGTGTACCCATCACTTAGCTACGGTTAAAGCAGCTTAAAAGGCTGAAGAGGATAAGAAGGAAAATATACACAAATGAAGCAGCACAGCAATAGTGTAATGGGCAGAGCATTCACCTAACGAGCAGGCATTCCCGGCTCGAGTCCCACTGCAGCACATTATATTTTACATAGTGAAGCATGTTATGACCAATATTTTTGTTGCCTAACCCATTAAATAATATATATTTATAAACTGGAGTACTGCAGTAAATGCAGATGTGAGGTGTCAGTATCATAATGAATAAGGCACTAGTAAGCAGGTCTAAACACAAATAAGCATAATTAAGCACTAGTTAGTGGGTGTAAGCCCATTTGCATGGTGGTAAGCAATGCCTACACTGGCTAAGCAATTCTAAAGCTAACTATCTGTAAGCAGATGCAACAGCAGGTTAGCAGTGCTTACCTTCACACAAACCAGCTTACAACTGCTCAAAAGTGCCTTAATTACTCTGTATCCAATGGCCCTTGTTCTGCCCATCAACAAAATAAACAGCCATGCACGTCTCGAAGCCAGGACACTATACATCATAGTCCCAGTAGTTATCCATCAAGCCATCACAGAAGTGCAAAAGAATGAGGTAGTAGTAAACATATCCCCACCATAGTATAACCAAGGTGAACCTGTGAAAGGCATCAGTTTATTAGTCATATGTGCCATAACCCACTACATAACATAAATATGTAAACTGGGGGACAGCAGTAAGCCCAGAAGTGAGGTGTAATTGTAATAGAGTGTTGTAGTCCCCAATAAAACACAAGGAACCCACAGAGTGTATATACACATCAATCAGGGATGCCAGGCATACATATAAGGTGTAATGAATAATAACACAATGCCGAAAAGGCATTATAATGAAGGTCAAATGTAAGTAATGCTAAGCATTGCACATGCCAGCATAGGAGGTGTGAGCAATGTGTAGACCAACTAACCATTTTTGCCCAGTGGTATATCACTTTAAACAATGCCAACCTTAGGAAAGCAGGCTTGCCCATAGCTTAGCCTTTTCAAAATCGGTCAATCACGGAAAAGTGTGGGAAATTAGCCCTACAAGAGGCAGGAATACATCTCATAACTGGTTGTAGCTTCCCCTTGCAGGCACTATGGCAGTAAGGGGAAAAGGAGTGCGCTTCTGGGTGCAGTGCTGGTGCATCCAGGAGTCCAAGGTCATGGCAGGACTCCTAGTTAAAGACCATGCATAGAGACTGCTGCAAGGCCAGTACCAGGGCTCCCAATATAAGTCGGAGGCCTGGGGCCATCTCGCCCACAACCTCACCAGTGCCACTGGCATACCCCGAACTGGTGAGCAGGTCAGGCACCACTATGCCGACCTGAAGCGTCAGAAGGGGGACCTTTTGGCAGAGTGGGTCCAAGAGGCAAGAGCATAAGGGGATGTACCAGACATGTATAAGTATCACCCCAGTATGTGTGCAATAAGTACCAGCTCACGTATATCATGGATAGGTATGGCTAAATATTCCTCTTATGTCCCCCACAGCTGCAATGGAGTGGGAAGCGAACCAGGAGGCCCACATCTGCCGAATGGCATGGTTGCTACGCAAGGCAGGTCAGTAATACTCATGCTTTTACTGTCATAGTAAATAAAAATAAAAGTAGTAGTAAATGAATTGCTAGTATAAAACCTGTATTGTTCAAGGCAAGTACTGCATACACTAGAGAATATGGCTGGAAGAGTCTCATATTGTTTGTATGACAATAAAAGTGTAATATCCTGACACAACAAGTCTAACTGCTGGACTGCATGTTTATATTCTGGTATCATATGGTAATGTAGATTTGCAATCATGTAATAGTACTGTAGTATTAAGCACTGTTACACACACCATACACCATAAATTGAATGTGTAGGAATGCCTTTATGACAGGTGTAATCCCCAGAGGCCATTTAGTACAACTGAGAGACACATAGACAGTAAACAGGGAAAATACAGACAACAAAAACCGAATAGCACATGCAACTGAGATGTGAACTGTTGTTTTTTTATCACACACAGCCATGGTTTGAATCCTGCCAGTGGTAGTAGTCTGCATACAGAATCATACCCCACAACTGTACAGATATGTCCAGAATGTCTATTAAAGTGGTCCATATCTATTGCCTATCAACCTGAGCCCCTGGGAAATCAGTGGGATGATCCCAGAAGTATAGGCAGCAAACAAGAAATACACATCTATGACAACAAACCTGGCACACTAACAACTCTCCAATACCTTATGTGACTAAGAAGCCATGTTATGTCCCATTTACACCCCAGCTTGTTAAACTGTGGTCAGAGTGTGTACAGTAACAGAGTGAGATGTATGTGCATAATAGTAATGTGGAACCTGGTACTGTGTGTGGGAACATTCAGGTAGTGCTAATAAACATTCTTCCCACAGGTCTGTCAGATACCAACACTGTGCCAGAAATACAAGAATGATATGCAGTTGCTCTGAATAATGAGGTATTACACATCACTGTCACCCACACTGTCCTACAACCTATAACTGTCTAGGAAATCTGTATAACAGTGTTGTTATATAAGGTCAGAATGCATAAGCACAGGGGATTAATAAAACAGAAAGCAGATTGGAGATATACAGCATTATCAATACAGCAGACACAACTGTGATGGATAATGTTTAAGTTGTAGCAGACACAGCCATGATCTGAATCCTGGGAGTGGAATTAGACTGCATACAGATTCACACCCCACAACTGTACACATGAGGCCAGAATGTCCAGTATATGTGCCCATATTTGCTGCCTGTCCCCCTGCCCCCCTGGTAAGTCTGTGGGATGATCCCAGATGTGTAGCCAGCAAACAGGAAATACAAGTGATTGTCAACCATCATGAGAACACACCTGTCACTGTAGCAACCCCCAAAATGGTTAGGAGAGTAATATTTTAAGTATGTCCTATCTACACTCCCATGTTGTCAAGCTGTGGCCAGAGTGTGTACTGTAACAGAGTGAGATGTATGTGCATAATAGTAATGTAAAATGCAACGAACCTGCGGTAAAGAAACACCAATGTCCGCTCATCCGAAACACAGCACCAGAATAATAAACTGCCTTCGTACTAAGTAGAATAGTGAACTCACTGTGGTGACTTTATTCTGAGTTCACCATTCTACTTACTACGAAGGCAGTTTATTGTTCTGGTGCTGTGTTTCAGACGAGTAGACGTTGGCGTTCTTTTACTGCAGGTTCGTTGCATTTTACAATGTGGACCGAACGCTATTTTTTCTGATTAAATAATTACATAATAGTAATGTGTAATCTGGAACCTTGTGTGGCAACACTCAGATAGTGTTAACACACATTGCTCCCACAGGTACATTGGATAAGAACACTGTGCTGAGAAATACAGACCGATATAACCTGTACTGGTGTTGCAGTTTCTCTAAATAATAAAGTATCATCGGCCACTGTCACCCACACTGGGCTACATAATATAATTGTGTAGGAAAGCATGTATATGTGTGTGTCAGGTCACTAAAGGTGGAAGAGGACAATATTCTATATATGTACAGGCACACCAGCATGTGGTCAACACATGGCCGTGCAGAAAGAGTTGGATAGCATAGTGCAAAACATCAACCCAGAATCCGGGCATATGTGAACAGTCAGTGTTAACAAACATTCCCTCCACAGGTATACCAAATAAGAGGTGTATACTGCAGGTAAAACCGGTTCATGTGTAATGATGTCAACAGCCATATCAGTGTCCAATATAAGTCTATAGGGTAGTGTAGTAAGACTTCTAAGGTACAAATAACAGCACTGACTAGGAAAGTAATGCAGAGTACAGGAATATACTACTTGTTAATTGACATCTTTCTCTCCCCCCACCTTATCTCCACCAATAATCAACATACCCACCCCAAATGGTATGTACTAACTCTGATAATGTCCAATTGTTTGATAAATATTTTAATAGTTACCATGCATGTGCCATATTGAATTATTTCAACATTGTTGGCATGGTGCCATCAATGTACCTGCATGCTGTTCATATTACCACTGTGGTGCCATATATGCATGTGTTTTGTTTGCTATGCAACTGTTCCGTATCTGGTGTTTGGGTTAATGGGAATATCTATGCATGCTGTTATACCTAATCCTGGAATGTATCTAATAAAACTACAAAAAACTACTACCACTATAAAAGGCTCACTTACTGTGTCCAAAGTAAAAATTCCAGCAACAAATGAATAGGAAGACACAGAGACAGCTGATATATCCAGATCAAAACTTTTACTGCAGTGCAACAAAACACAAGCGCTTTCACCAAACAGGCATCATCAGGTGTATTACAAAAGCACTAACAAACACATCCCTATTTATACATCAAATGTACATGATACAAATTAAAATTTAAAACCACAAATTTAAAGACACAACACATATAAAAGACATATAAATTTAATTTAAAAAAATACATAAATAATGCATACTAAAACTATACTTCAATACTAATAACTACCTTCTTAGGGGTCTCTTCTTTAATTTGGGTACTAATGGAACTGATTCATTAAGCCCATGTCCTACATCAGCCCTAAACCTCACTATCCATGAGGATTCCAAATCATCGGTCTTAGCACGAAAATCACCCTGCCTCACATTCTCATATACCCTAGCAATTACTAAAAATTAAAAACCATGACTAGAGTCAGTACTCAAAACATGCTTCACCAATGCACTAACCACATTACCTTTATTCATATGGTAGATATGTTCTCTTATGCGTTCTCTGAAGGGACGGTCAGTCTTACCTATGTAAAACGTTTTGCATACAACGCAGTGAGCTAAATAAACAATATGTGAGGTATCACATGTAGCTGCTATTGTGAAATTATAACATCTAATTTGGTCGGGATGTTCAAATTTGCAACTGCTGTCAATATATACACACCAGTTGCAATGACCACATGGTTTAGTTCCAACTAAATGAGAATTCCTACACTGTATGTGTGTGGAATACAACAGCAGTGGACTGCTGGCAGGCATGGCAGTGTGGTATATGTATATATGCATATGTATGTCTATCTGTATATGTGTAGACATATACTGCTCTGTATATGTATATATCTGGGTGTGTATATGCATATCTATGTACATATACACACACATCTATATATGTCGATATGTACATGTGTAATTATCTATATAGATATCTGCATAATCATATGTACATATATATTCACCATATGTCCTGAACATGGGGTGTAGCCCTACGTTAGCCCCTTTAGTCCCACCTTCATAGTGCAAGAGGATGTCAGGCATGTATAGCAGGTATATTAGCAGACTATTGCTACTGTAATAGGGATTGTCTTCACAGACATGGTGTGGGTGTGTGGGAGGTCACATCTACTTTTCACATGTGTGTCATTGGCTACTGACAGACATCCTAAGGACATGATAGTACAGTACCGCTGCAAGCATGCAATTTTATTTTATTTTATTTTATTTTATTTTACATTTGTTAACCGGGAAGATCCGACTGGATACATGTCCATTTTCAGCGGAGGCCCGGGGAGAAAAGCTCCAACCATGACAAAAAACTTTAAAAGCACAGAGTAAAAATACAAATTAAACTAGAACAAAATAAGTTATTCCATCATATTTGTACCGGATGTAAGAAAGATTAGCATAATAAGGAATATGTAGGATATTAGCCAGGTGCTTGGGAACTATGTTAAACAGAGAGTTAACTAGCCCGGGTTTAGACAATGGCAAGTACGTATTGAACCCAGGTGTGTTTTTAGTTTAGTTTTAAATTGACTTAAAGTGGAGAGAGAGGTGATATCCGGGGGAAGTTTGTTCCATGTTTTCCCTGCAGAGTTGGTGAGAAGGGAGTCACCAGCTGAGTTGTTAGTTTTGCATGTCTGGATGAGGAGACGGTTGGATGACCTTAATGGTCGTGGGTTGTTACAAAGGGCAACCAGCTTTTTGAGTGAAGGAGTATAGTCGGGGTTGTATATAATTTTGTGGGTAAGGACTCGTAGGTTGTAAGAAATTAGGTTCGGTAGCTCAGTCCAATTGAGCTTGGCTAAATTGGTACAATGATGGGTCCTATATGGTGACCCCGTAACAAACCTAGCGATATGATTGTAGCAATTGGAGAGCTTGTTCATGACAGTTTTACTTATGTTGTGAAGTAAGGGGGACGAGTACAAGAGTGTGGAGAGAAGGTGAGTCTGGGCAATGGCAATTTTGGCTTGGGGGGTCAAGAAGCTATTTATTCTATATAACGAGCCTAGCTTCTTATTGATGGTTTTAATCATTTGGTTTATATGTATATCAAATTTTAGATTGTTGTCTATGATTACCCCTAATAATTTTGTCGAAAGGTCCGGAGATATTATGGTCCCATCCTTAGCTTGGATCGTAAAGTTGATGGAGCTAGACCTTTTAGTCGGTGGAAACAACAACATTTTTGTTTTTTTAGGATTAAGTATCAAGCGATGACTAGAGAGCCAGTTTTCTATTTTGCTAAAAGTAGACTGGGTTAATAATTGTAACTCTGAGGGGGTTGTACCAGAGCATATCAACGTGGAGTCGTCTGCATATTGTATACAACTGGCATTAGGTATGACTGTATGCAGGTCATTGATAAAGATGGAAAATAACAGTGGCCCTAAAATGGATCCTTGAGGGACTCCCAGTGTATTGGGTAGTAAATTAGAGAGTTTAGTCTGCCATAAAACTGCTTGTTTTCTGCCATTTAGATAGGAACTAAACCATTGTATGGCAATAGTATCCAGACAAAGTGAAAGCAGTGTATTGATTAGAAGTTTATGATCCACCATATCGAAGGCTTTGGACAGATCCAGGAATAGTGCAGATGAGATATTATTATTATTTCGATAGGTGTTTATGGTATTAGAGAAGACAAGAAGGGCTGAGGTAGTACTATGGAGAGGTCTGAAACCATGTTGGGTGTTAGCCAATAGGTGGTTGACGAGTAGGTGTTGCATGAGCTGTTTCTGAACACATTTTTCCATTATCTTTGCTAGAGGGGAAAGTATAGATATGGGCCTGTAGTTAGAGAGCTCTGTGGAAGTGCCACCTTTGTGGAGAGGAATTACATAAGATATCTTCCAGATATCGGGGATTTTGGCCTCTGCTAAGGAGCGATTGATGAGAATTGACACAGGGTAGGCAATGGCCTCAGCTGTTTTTTGCAAGTATTCGGCTGGGAGTTGATCAGCTGAGAGAGTGGAGGGTTTTAGTTTTTTGATTAATTTGCAGATGAATGAAGTTGCTACAGGTTGAAAGGTAAATAGGGGAATATTTTTGTAGGTGGGAGTGTCAAGGGTATGGGAGCTGAGTGGCAGTTGATTAGAAAGAGTTTGAATTGTCTCTGTGAAGAAGTGGTTAAAGCTATTGGAGACTTCGTCAGGGGATTTATCGATGAGTGTAGCAGGGACAGGGGTAGTAGTGTGACCAGGGTGAAGAAGTTTATTTAGTCCAGCCCAGAATTTTTGTGGACAGTTTTGATGTTCAGTTTGCAGTTTACAATAGTATTGTCTTTTATCTAGTAATATTAGTCTTTTAGTTTCATTCCTAAGTTGTCTATATTTAATTTGGTCAGGAGGGAGTTTAGTAGTAAGCCAAACAGACCAAGCTTTATTTCTGAGATTAATTTTCTGCCTTGTTTCTTTTGAAAGCCAAGGAACATCTACAGTTTTGGTTTTCTTTGAACGAATGGGAGCATGAAAATTAAGAATTTCTAAGATTTTTTTGTTAAAGTACTGCACTGCTTCATCTAAGGGTAGATGTTTTAGTATTGCCCAGTTACAGTAATTTAATTCTAGTTGAAATTTGGTTAAGTCAAATTTCTTTTTATTTCTGACAGCTCTTAGTGTAGGTTGCTTTGGAATGGCTATTTTGTGCTTAATTATGTAGGTGAGATGGTGGTCACTTAGGCTATCAGGGAGGGTACCAAATGTATAAAGGTCAGGATGACTATTAATAAGCACCCAGTCAAGTATACTGTCTTTCTGGTTAGATTTGCCTATCCTGGTGGGAGTATTAATAATTTGCATGAAAGAGTGTAGATTAATATGTGTGGAGGGAGCTAAAGGGGAACAGGTAGTCCAATCTATATTAAAGTCTCCGAGAACTAAGGTCTCTTGAGGGAAGTGAGTTGATATCCAGTGAAGGGTGGCTTCGAGAGTATCTATATTATTACCTGGGGGAATATACACACAAATTATATAGATAAATTTATTGATGTTAATCTGAAGCTTGGAAATAAGGATTTCTGCATTGTTAATCTGAGGCGGTTGCATGACATCAATAGATACAATTAGATCGGATTTATAGAGTATGGCTACCCCACCTCCTTTCCTGGGGACTCGGTCTCTCCTATGTATATTATACCCAGGGATTAGTATTTCATTGTTGGTAGTTGTGGGTTTTAACCATGTTTCAGTTAGACACAAGATCTCTGGGGAAAGGTCAGCCAATACTGCATGAAGTTCATGTACCTTGTTGTTGATGCTTCTGATGTTCAGATGACAGGTAAGAAGAGAATTAGTAGGGCGGGCAGTAATAGGATTGGAACTAAGGTCCATGAAAGGGGAGGAATGCTGGTCAACGCAGGTAGGGCCAGGGTTGGGGTGTATGTCCCCATGTGGTAGCAGATTAAGTCTGAATTTGGAGATAAGTTTCAGGAATTTATCTACAGTTTTGTAAGTATACTTCAGTTTGGGGCTAATATTTTTTTTTGAGGAAACTGGATGAGGTAGCAGCGAGCAGGAGGTTGCGTCCTCCCAAGTACCATGAACATGATAAAAGTTAGTGAGTTTAATTCCAATAGTATTGGTCTCAGTCGTAGAAGTTGAGAGCCCTAAAAGATTTTGGGTTTCATACAAGGTTGTAAAATAAGAGGTTAATAGAAACGGAATAAGAAAAAAGTACCACATATCTATATACTTATGGAAATGGGCACTAAAAAATACACTTACAGATGATAGAGAGAGAGAATGGGTGACTTATGGAATGAGAGAGTGGAGGAGAGGGCGGGGGTGGGTAGGTACAAGATTGGAGGAGTTGCCAGAGATTGGGTGAGGGATTACTTAGTAAGCAGAGGTGATTGGACCTAGTCCTAGAGGGAGTGGTTTTATGGCTATAAATGTAGAGGTAGTGGGGGTGGGTGGGATATGGGGGCAGGGAGGGGAGCGAAGTGAGCCCGAGCGTAGCGAGGGCGAACGTAGCGGGGCTAAAGCAGTCCCCTACTGTTACCATATCATGTATTCTCGTCTGGATATATAGCCTTTTTCTGTTATTTTTGTAGGTTCCAATTTTTGAGTAAGTTTCCAGTGTCCAATATCAATTTTGAGTGAATCCAGGGGGGAATCCCTAATACTAAGGTATCCATGGATCCTATATAGCAGATTACAGATAAAGGTAATTAGAACTATTTAACCACCTTTTATTTAACAGTGAAGAGCAGCGTCTTCGCTCTGTTTTCAGCAGGGGGTATTTTATTTCCTCTTATTCAAGGAGAATGTAGGGGCTTAGAGTCGAGGGAGCCACCTAGGAGAAAAAGAGGGAGGCCAGGAACAAAATTAGGAAGCAGAAAAGAAAACAATAGTTATATACTGTTATCAAGATCTAGTAGCAGGCATGTTTCACTCAAAATATGGGTATAATATACCGCCAAACAAAAGCAAGAGGCTTAATAGACATTAAATGTAGCTTCTCAATGGGGCTAAAGCAGTCCCCTACTGTTACCATATCATGTATTCTCGGCTGGATATATAGCCTTTTTCTGTTATTTTTGTAGGTTCCAATTTTTGAGTAAGTTTCCAGTGTCCAATATCAATTTTGAGTGAATCCAGGGGGGAATCCCTAATACTAAGGTATCCGTGGATCCTATATAGCAGATTGCAGATAAAGGTAATTAGAACTATTTAACCACCTTTTATTTAATAGTGAAGAGCAGCGTCTTCGCTCTGTTTTCAGCAGGGGGTATTTTATTTCCTCTTATTCAAGGAGCATGTAGGGGCTTAGAGTCAAGGGAGCCACCTAGGAGAAAAAGAGGGAGGCCAGGAACAAAATTAGGAAGCAGAAAAGAAAACAATAGTTATATACTGTTATCAACATCTAGTAGCAGGCATGTTTCACTCAAAATATGGGTATAATATACCGCCAAACAAAAGCAAGAGGCTTAATAGACATTAAATGTAGCTTCTCAACGGGGCTAAAGCAGTCCCCTACTGTTACCATATCATGTATTCTCGGCTGGATATATAGCCTTTTTCTGTTACTTTTGTAGGTTCCAATTTTTGAGTAAGTTTCCAGTGTCCAATATCAATTTTGAGTGAATCCAGGGGGGAATCCTAATACTAAGGTATCCGTGGATCCTATATAGCAGATTACAGATAAAGGTAATTAGAACTATTTAACCACCTTTTATTTAACAGTGAAGAGCAGCGTCTTCGCTCTGTTTTCAGCAGGGGGTATTTTATTTCCTCTTATTCAAGGAGCATGTAGGGGCTTAGAGTCGAGGGAGCCACCTAGGAGAAAAAGAGGGAGGCCAGGAACAAAATTAGGAAGCAGAAAAGAAAACAATAGTTATATACTGTTATCAAGATCTAGTAGCAGGCATGTTTCACTCAAAATATGGGTATAATATACCGCCAAACAAAAGCAAGAGGCTTAATAGACATTAAATGTAGCTTCTCAACGGGGCTAAAGCAGTCCCCTACTGTTACCATATCATGTATTCTCGGCTGGATATATAGCCTTTTTCTGTTACTTTTGTAGGTTCCAATTTTTGAGTAAGTTTCCAGTGTCCAATATCAATTTTGAGTGAATCCAGGGGGGAATCCCTAATACTAAGGTATCCGTGGATCCTATATAGCAGATTACAGATAAAGGTAATTAGAACTATTTAACCACCTTTTATTTAACAGTGAAGAGCAGCGTCTTCGCTCTGTTTTCAGCAGGGGGTATTTTATTTCCTCTTATTCAAGGAGCATGTAGGGGCTTAGAGTCGAGGGAGCCACCTAGGAGAAAAAGAGGGAGGCCAGGAACAAAATTAGGAAGCAGAAAAGAAAACAATAGTTATATACTGTTATCAAGATCTAGTAGCAGGCATGTTTCACTCAAAATATGGGTATAACATACCGCCAAACAAAAGCAAGAGGCTTAATAGACATTAAATGTAGCTTCTTGACGGGGCTAAAGCAGTCCGCTACTGTTATCATATCATGTATTCTCGGCTGGATATATAGCCTTTTACTATTATTTTTGTAGGTTCCAATTTTTGAGTAAGTTTCCAGTGTCCAATATCAATTTTGAGAGAATCAAGGGGGGAATCCCTAATACTAAGGTATCCGTGGATCCTATATAGCAGATTACAGATAAAGGTAATTAGAACTATTTAACCACCTTTTATTTAACAGTGAAGAGCAGCGTCTTCGCTCTGTTTTCAGCAGGGGGTATTTTATTTCCTCTTATTCAAGGAGCATGTAGGGGCTTAGAGTCGAGGGAGCCACATAGGAGAAAAAGAGGGAGGCCAGGAACAAAATTAGGAAGCAGAAAAGAAAACAATAGTTATATACTGTTATCAAGATCTAGTAGCAGGAATGTTTCACTCAAAATATGGGTATAATATACCGCCAAACAAAAGCAAGAGGCTTAATAGACATTAAATGTAGCTTCTCAACGGGGCTAAAGCAGTCCCCTACTGTTACCATATCATGTATTCTCGGCTGGATATATAGCCTTTTTCTGTTATTTTTGTAGGTTCCAATTTTTGAGTAAGTTTCCAGTGTCCAATATCAATTTTGAGTGAATCCAGGGGGGAATCCCTAATACTAAGGTATCCGTGGATCCTATATAGCAGATTACAGAAAAAGGTAATTAGAACTATTTAACCACCTTTTATTTATCAGTGAAGAGCAGCGTCTTCGCTCTGTTTTCAGCAGGGGGATTTTATTTCCTCTTATTCAAGGAGCATGTAAGGGCTTAGAGTCGAGGGAGCCACCTAGGAGAAAAAGAGGGAGGCCAGGAACAAAATTAGGAAGCAGAAAAGAAAACAATAGCTAAATACTGTTATCAAGATCTAGTAGCAGGCATGTTTCACTCAAAATATGGGTATAATATACCGCCAAGCAAAAGCAAGAGGCTTAATAGACATTAAATGTAGCTTCTCAACGGGGCTAAAGCAGTCCCCTACTGTTACCATATCATGTATTCTCGGCTGGATATATAGCCTTTTTCTGTTATTTTTGTAGGTTCCAATTTTTGAGTAAGTTTCCAGTGTCCAATATCAATTTTGAGTGAATCCAGGGGGGAATCCCTAATACTAAGGTATCCGTGGATCCTATATAGCAGATTACAGATAAAGGTAATTAGAACTATTTAACCACCTTTTATTTAACAGTGAAGAGCAGCGTCTTCGCTCAGTTTTCAGCAGGGGGTATTTTATTTCCTCTTATTCAAGGAGCATGTAGGGGCTTAGAGTCGAGGGAGCCACCTAGGAGAAAAAGAGGGAGGCCAGGAACAAAATTAGGAAGCAGAAAAGAAAACAATAGTTATATACTGTTATCAAGATCTAGTAGCAGGCATGTTTCACTCAAAATATGGGTATATTATACCGCCAAACAAAAGCAAGAGGCTTAATAGACATTAAATGTAGCTTCTCAATGGGGCTAAAGCAGTCCCCTACTGTTACCATATCATGTATTCTCGGCTGGATATATAGCCTTTTTCTGTTATTTTTGTAGGTTCCAATTTTTGAGTAAGTTTCCACTGTCCAATATCAATTTTGAGTGAATTCAGGGGGTAATCCCTAATACTAAGCTATCCATGGATCCTATATAGCAGATTACAGATAAAGGTAATTAGAACTATTTAACCACCTTTCATTTAACAGGGAAGAGCAGCGTCTTCGCTCTGTTTTCAGCTGGGGGTATTTTATTTCCTCTTATTCAAGGAGAATGTAGGGGCTTAGAGTCGAGGGAGCCACCTAGGAGAAAAAGAGGGAGGCCAGGAACAAAATTAGGAAGCAGAAAAGAAAACAATAGTTATATACTGTTATCAAGATCTAGTAGCAGGCATGTTTCACTCAAAATATGGGTATAATATACCGCCAAACAAAAGCAAGAGGCTTAATAGACATTAAATGTAGCTTCTCAATGGGGCTAAAGCAGTCCCCTACTGTTACCATATCATGTATTCTCGGCTGGATATATAGCCTTTTTCTGTTATTTTTGTAGGTTCCAATTTTTGAGTAAGTTTCCAGTGTCCAATATCAATTTTGAGTGAATCCAGGGGGGAATCCCTAATACTAAGGTATCCGTGGATCCTATATAGCAGATTACAGATAAAGGTAATTAGAACTATTTAACCACCTTTTATTTAACAGTGAAGAGCAGCGTCTTTGCTCTGTTTTCAGAAGGGGGTATTTTATTTCCTCTTATTCAAGGAGCATGTAGGGGCTTAGAGTCAAGGGAGCCACCTAGGAGAAAAAGAGGGAGGCCAGGAACAAAATTAGGAAGCAGAAAAGAAAACAATAGTTATATACTGTTATCAAGATCTAGTAGCAGGCATGTTTCACTCAAAATATGGGTATAATATACCGCCAAACAAAAGCAAGAGGCTTAATAGACATTAAATGTGGCTTCTCAACGGGGCTAAAGCAGTCCCCTACTGTTACCATATCATGTATTCTCGGCTGGATATATAGCCTTTTTCTGTTACTTTTGCAGGTTCCAATTTTTGAGTAAGTTTCCAGTGTCCAATATCAATTTTGAGTGAATCCAGGGGGGAATCCCTAATACTAAGGTATCCGTGGATCCTATATAGCAGATTACAGATAAAGGTAATTAGAACTATTTAACCACCTTTTATTTAACAGTGAAGAGCAGCGTCTTTGCTCTGTTTTCAGCAGGGGGTATTTTATTTCCTCTTATTCAAGGAGTATGTAGGGGCTTAGAGTCGAGGGAGCCACCTAGGAGAAAAAGGGGGAGGCCAGGAACAAAATTAGGAAGCAGAAAAGAAAACAATAATTATATACTGTTATCAAGATCTAGTAGCAGGCATGTTTCACTCAAAATATGGGTATAATATACCGCCAAACAAAAGCAAGAGGCTTAATAGACATTAAATGTAGCTTCTCAATGGGGCTAAAGCAGTCCCCTACTGTTACCATATCATGTATTCTCGGCTGGATATAAAGCCTTTTTCTGTTATTTTTGTAGGTTCCAATTTTTGAGTAAGTTTCCAGTGTCCAATATCAATTTTGAGTGAATCCAGGGGGGAATCCCTAATACTAAGGTATCCGTGGATCCTATATAGCAGATTACAGATAAAGGTAATTAGAACTATTTAACCACCTTTTATTTAACAGTGAAGAGCAGCGTCTTCGCTCTGTTTTCAGCAGGGGGTATTTTATTTCCTCTTATTCAAGGAGCATGTAGGGGCTTAGAGTCGAGGGAGCCACCTAGGAGGAAAAGAGGGAGGCCAGGAACAAAATTAGGAAGCAGAAAAGAAAACAATAGTTATATACTGTTATCAAGATCTAGTAGCAGGCATGTTTCACTCAAAATATGGGTATAATATACCGCCAAACAAAAGCAAGAGGCTTAATAGACATTAAATGTAGCTTCTCAACGGGGCTAAAGCAGTCCCCTACTGTTACTATATCATGTATTCTCGGCTGGATATATAGCCTTTTTCTGTTACTTTTGTAGGTTCCAATTTTTGAGTAAGTTTCCAGTGTCCAATATCAATTTTGAGTGAATCCAGGGGGAATCCCTAATACTAAGGTATCCGTGGATCCTATATAGCAGATTACAGATAAAGGTAATTAGAACTATTTAACCACCTTTTATTTAACAGTGAAGAGCAGCGTCTTCGCTCTGTTTTCAGCAGGGGGTATTTTATTTCCTCTTATTCAAGGAGCATGTAGGGGCTTAGAGTCGAGGGAGCCACCTAGGAGAAAAAGAGGGAGGCCAGGAACAAAATTAGGAAGCAGAAAAGAAAACAATAGTTATATACTGTTATCAAGATCTAGTAGCAGGCATGTTTCACTCAAAATATGGGTATAATATACCGCCAAACAAAAGCAAGAGGCTTAATAGACATTAAATGTAGCTTCTCAACGGGGCTAAAGCAGTCCCCTACTGTTACCATATCATGTATTCTCGGCTGGATATATAGCCTTTTCCTGTTATTTTTGTAGGTTCCAATTTTTGAGTAAGTTTCCAGTGTCCAATATCAATTTTGAGTGAATCCAGGGGGGAATCCCTAATACTAAGGTATCCGTGGATCCTATATAGCAGATTACAGATAAAGGTAATTAGAACTATTTAACCACCTTTTATTTATCAGTGAAGAGCAGCGTCTTCGCTCTGTTTTCAGCAGGGGGGATTTTATTTCCTCTTATTCAAGGAGCATGTAGGGGCTTAGAGTCGAGGGAGCCACCTAGGAGAAAAAGAGGGAGGCCAGGAATAAAATTAGGAAGCAGAAAAGAAAACAATAGCAAAATACTGTTATCAAGATCTAGTAGCAGGCATGTTTCACTCAAAATATGGGTATAATATACCGCCAAACAAAAGCAAGAGGCTTAATAGACATTAAATGTAGCTTCTCAACGGGGCTAAAGCAGTCCCCTACTGTTACCATATCATGTATTCTCGGCTGGATATATAGCCTTTTTCTGTTATTTTTGTAGGTTCCAATTTTTGAGTAAGTTTCCAGTGTCCAATATCAATTTTGAGTGAATCCAGGGGGGAATCCCTAATACTAAGGTATCCGTGGATCCTATATAGCAGATTACAGATAAAGGTAATTAGAACTATTTAACCACCTTTTATTTAACAGTGAAGAGCAGCGTCTTCGCTCTGTTTTCAGCAGGGGTATTTTATTTCCTCTTATTCAAGGAGCATGTAGGGGCTTAGAGTCGAGGGAGCCACCTAGGAGAAAAAGAGGGAGGCCAGGAACAAAATTAGGAAGCAGAAAAGAAAACAATAGTTATATACTGTTATCAAGATCTAGTAGCAGGCATGTTTCACTCAAAATATGGGTATAATATACCGCCAAACAAAAGCAAGAGGCTTAATAGACATTAAATGTAGCTTCTCAACGGGGCTAAAGCAGTCCCCTACTGTTACCATATCATGTATTCTCGGCTGGATATATAGCCTTTTTCTATTATTTTTGTAGGTTCCAATTTTTGATTAAGTTTCCAATGTCCATTATCAATTTTGAGTGAATCCAGGGGGGAATCCCTAATACTAAGGTATCCGTGGATCCTATATAGCAGATTACAGATAAAGGTAATTAGAACTATTTAACCACCTTTTATTTAACAGTGAAGAGCAGCATCTTCGCTCTGTTTTCAGCAGGGGGCATTTTATTTCCTCTTATTCAAGGAGCATGTAGGGGCTTAGAGTCGAGGGAGCCACCTAGGAGAAAAAGAGGGAGGCCAGGAACAAAATTAGGAAGCAGAAAAGAAAACAATAGTTATATACTGTTATCAAGATCTAGTAGCAGGCATGTTTCACTCAAAATATGGGTATAATATACCGCCAAACAAAAGCAAGAGGCTTAATAGACATTAAATGTAGCTTCTCAACGGGGCTAAAGCAGTCCCCTACTGTTACCATATCATGTATCCTCGGCTGGATATATAGCCTTTTTCTGTTATTTTTGTAGGTTCCAATTTTTGAGTAAGTTTCCCGTGTCCAGTATCAATTTTGAGTGAATCCAGGGGTGAATCCCTAATACTAAGGTATCCGTGGATCCTATATAGCAGATTACAGATAAAGGTAATTAGAACTATTTAACCACCTTTTATTTAACAGTGAAGAGCAGCGTCTTCGCTCTGTTTTCGGCAGGGGGTATTTTATTTCCTCTTATTCAAGGAGCATGTAGGGGCTTAGAGTCGAGGGAGCCACCTAGGAGAAAAAGAGGGAGGCCAGGAAAAAAATTAGGAAGCAGAAAAGAAAACAATAGTTATATACTGTTATCAAGATCTAGTAGCAGGCATGTTTCACTCAAAATATGGGTATAATATACCGCCAAACAAAAGCAAGAGGCTTAATAGACATTAAATGTAGCTTCTCAATGGGGCTAAAGCAGTCCCCTACTGTTACCGTATCATGTATTCTCGGCTGGATATATAGCCTTTTTCTGTTATTTTTGTAGGTTCCAATTTTTGAGTAAGTTTCCAGTGTCCAATATCAGTTTTGAGTGAATCCAGGGGGGAATCCCTAATACTAAGGTATCCGTAGATCCTATATAGCAGATTACAGATAAAGGTAATTAGAACTATTTAACCACCTTTTATTTAACAGTGAAGAGCAGCGTCTTCGCTCTGTTTTCAGCAGGGGGTATTTTATTTCCTCTTATTCAAGGAGCATGTTGGGGCTTAGAGTCGAGGGAGCCACATAGGAGAAAACGAGGGAGGCCAGGAACAAAATTAGGAAGCAGAAAAGAAAACAATAGTTATATACTGTTATCAAGATCTAGTAGCAGGCATGTTTCACTCAAAATATGGGTATAATATACCGCCAAACAAAAGCAAGAGGCTTAATAGACATTAAATGTAGCTTCTTAACGGGGCTAAAGCAGTCCCCTACTGTTACCATATCATGTATTCTCGGCTGGATATATAGACTTTTTCTGTTACTTTTGTAGGTTCCAATTTTTGAGTAAGTTTCCAGTGTCCAATATCAATATTGAGTGAATCCAGGGGGGAATCCCTAATACTAAGGTATCCGTGGATCCTATATAGCAGATTACAGATAAAGGTAATTAGAACTATTTAACCACCTTTTATTTAACAGTGAAGAGCAGCGTCTTCGCTCTGTTTTCAGCAGGGGGTATTTTATTTCCTCTTATTCAAGGATCATGTAGGGGCTTAGAGTCGAGGGAGCCACCTAGGAGAAAAAGAGGGAGGCCAGGAACAAAACTAGGAAGCAGAAAAGAAAACAATAGTTATATACTGTTATCAAGATCTAGTAGCAGGCATGTTTCACTCAAAATATGGGTATAATATACCGCCAAACAAAAGCAAGAGGCTTAATAGACATTAAATGTAGCTTCTCAATGGGGCTAAAGCAGTCCCCTACTGTTACCATATCATGTATTCTCGGCTGGATATATAGCCTTTTTCTGTTATTTTTGTAGGTTCCAATATTTGAGTAAGTTTCCACTGTCCAATATCAATTTTGAGTGAATCCAGGGGGGAATCCCTAATACTAAGGTATCCGTGGATCCTATATAGCAGATTACAGATAAAGGTAATTAGAACTATTTAACCACCTTTCATTTAACAGTGAAGAGCAGCATCTTTGCTCTGTTTTCAGCAGGGGGTATTTTATTTCCTCTTATACAAGGAGCATGTAGGGGCTTAGAGTCGAGGGAGCCACCTAGGAGAAAAAGAGGGAGGCCAGGAACAAAATTAGGAAGCAGAAAAGAAAACAATAGTTATATACTGTTATCAAGATCTAGTAGCAGGCATGTTTCACTCAAAATATGGGTATAATATACCGCCAAACAAAAGCAAGAGGCTTAATAGACATTAAATGTAGCTTCTCAACGGGGCTAAAGCAGTCCCCTACTGTTACCATATCATGTATTCTCGGCTGGATATATAGCCTTTTTCTGTTACTTTTGTACGTTCCAATTTTTGAGTAAGTTTCCAGTGTCCAATATCAATTTTGAGTGAATCCAGGGGGGAATCCCTAATACTAAGGTATCCGTGGATCCTATATAGCAGATTACAGATAAAGGTAATTAGAACTATTTAACCACCTTTTATTTAACAGTGAAGAGCAGCGTCTTCGCTCTGTTTTCAGCAGGGGGTATTTTATTTCCTCTTATTCAAGGAGCATGTAGGGGCTTAGAGTCGAGGGAGCCACCTAGGAGAAAAAGAGGGAGGCCAGAAACAAAATTAGGAAGCAGAAAAGAAAACAATAGTTATATACTGTTATCAAGATCTAGCAGCAGGCATGTTTCACTCAAAATATGGGTATAATATACCGCCAAACAAAAGCAAGAGGCTTAATAGACATTAAATGTAGCTTCTCAACGGGGCTAAAGCAGTCCCCTACTGTTACCATATCATGTATTCTCGGCTGGTTATATAGCCTTTTTCTATTATTTTTGTAGGTTCCAATTTTTGAGTAAGTTTCCAGTGTCCAATATCAATTTTGAGTGAATCCAGGGGGGAATCCCTAATACTAAGGTATCCGTGGATCCTATATAGCAGATTACAGATAAAGGTAATTAGAACTATTTAACCACCTTTTATTTAACAGTGAAGAGCAGCGTCTTCGCTCTGTTTTCAGCAGGGGGGATTTTATTTCCTTTTATTCAAGGAGCATGTAGGGGCTTAGAGTCGAGGGAGCCACCTAGGAGAAAAAGAGGGAGGCCAGGAACAAAATTAGGAAGCAGAAAAGAAAACAATAGCTATATACTGTTATCAAGATTTAGTAGCAGGCATGTTTCACTCAAAATATGGGTATAATATACCGCCAAACAAAAGCAAGAGGCTTAATAGACATTAAATGTAGCTTCTCAACGGGGCTAAAGCAGTCCCCTACTGTTACCATATCATGTATTCTCGGCTGGATATATAGCCTTTTTCTGTTATTTTTGTAGGTTCCAATTTTTGAGTAAGTTTCCAGTGTCCAATATCAATTTTGAGTGAATCCAGGGGGGAATCCCTAATACTAAGGTATCCGTGGATCCTATATAGCAGATTACAGATAAAGGTAATTAGAACTATTTAACCACCTTTTATTTAACAGTGAAGAGCAGCATCTTTGCTCTGTTTTCAGCAGGGGGTATTTTATTTCCTCTTATTCAAGGAGCATGTAGGGGCTTAGAGTCGAGGGAGCCACCTAGGAGAAAAAGAGGGAGGCCAGGAACAAAATTATGAAGCAGAAAAGAAAACAATAGTTATATACTGTTATCAAGATCTAGTAGCAGGCATGTTTCACTCAAAATGTGGGTATAATATACCGCCAAACAAAAGCAAGAGGCTTAATAGACATTAAATGTAGCTTCTCAATGGGGCTAAAGCAGTCCCCTACTGTTACCATATTATGTATTCTCGGCTGGATATATAGCCTTTTTCTGTTATTTTTGTAGGTTCCAATTTTTGAGTAAGTTTCCAGTGTCCAATATCAATTTTGAGTGAATCCAGGGGGGAATCCCTAATACTAAGGTATCCGTGGATCCTATATAGCAGATTACAGATAAAGGTAATTAGAACTATTTAACCACCTTTTATTTAACAGTGAAGAGCAGCGTCTTTGCTCTGTTTTCAGCAGGGGGTATTTTATTTCCTCTTATTCAAGGATCATGTAGGGGCTTAGAGTCGAGGGAGCCACCTAGGAGAAAAAGAGGGAGGCCAGGAACAAAATTAGGAAGCAGAAAAGAAAACAATAGTTATATACTGTTATCAAGATCTAGTAGCAGGCATGTTTCACTCAAAATATGGGTATAATATACCGCCAAACAAAAGCAAGAGGCTTAATAGACATTAAATGTAGCTTCTCAACGGGGCTAAAGCAGTCCCCTACTGTTACCATATCATGTATTCTCGGCTGGATATATAGCCTTTTTCTGTTACTTTTGTAGGTTCCAATTTTTGAGTAAGGTTCCAGTGTCCAATATTAATTTTGAGTGAATCCAGGGGGGAATCCCTAATACTAAGGTATCCGTGGATCCTATATAGCAGATTACAGATAAAGGTAATTAGAACTATTTAACCACCTTTTATTGAACAGTGAAGAGCAGCGTCTTCGCTCTGTTTTCAGCAGGGGGTATTTTATTTCCTCTTATTCAAGGAGCATGTAGGGGCTTAGAGTCGAGGGAGCCACCTAGGAGAAAAAGAGGGAGGCCAGGAACAAAATTAGGAAGCAGAAAAGAAAACAATAGTTATATACTGTTATCAAGATCTAGTAGCAGGCATGTTTCACTCAAAATATGGGTATAATATACCGCCAAAGAAAAGCAAGAGGCTTAATAGACATTAAATGTAGCTTCTCAACGGGGCTAAAGCAGTCCCCTACTGTTACCATATCATGTATTCTCGGCTGGTTATATAGCCTTTTTCTATTATTTTTGTAGGTTCCAATTTTTGAGTAAGTTTCCAGTGTCCAATATCAATTTTGAGTGAATCCAGGGGGGAATCCCTAATACTAAGGTATCCGTGGATCCTATATAGCAGATTACAGATAAAGGTAATTAGAACTATTTAACCACCTTTTATTTAACAGTGAAGAGCAGCGTCTTCGCTCTGTTTTCAGCAGGGGGGATTTTATTTCCTCTTATTCAAGGAGCATGTAGGGGCTTAGAGTCGAGGGAGCCACCTAGGAGAAAAAGAGGGAGGCCAGGAACAAAATTAGGAAGCAGAAAAGAAAACAATAGCTATATACTGTTATCAAGATCTAGTAGCAGGCATGTTTCACTCAAAATATGGGTATAATATACCGCCAAACAAAAGCAAGAGGCTTAATAGACATTAAATGTAGCTTCTCAACGGGGCTAAAGCAGTCCCCTACTTTTACCATATCATGTATTCTCGGCTGGATATATAGCCTTTTTCTGTTATTTTTGTAGGTTCCAATTTTTGAGTAAGTTTCCAGTGTCCAATATCAATTTTGAGTAAATCCAGGGGGGAATCCCTAATACTAAGGTATCCGTGGATCCTATATAGCAGATTACAGATAAAGGTAATTAGAACTATTTAACCACCTTTTATTTAACAGTGAAGAGCAGCGTCTTCGCTCTGTTTTCAGCAAGGGGTATTTTATTTCCTCTTATTCAAGGAGCATGTAGGGGCTTAGAGTCGAGGGAGCCACCTAGGAGAAAAAGAGGGAGGCCAGGAACAAAATTATGAAGCAGAAAAGAAAACAATAGTTATATACTGTTATCAAGATCTAGTAGCAGGCATGTTTCACTCAAAATATGGGTATAATATACCGCCAAACAAAAGCAAGAGGCTTAATAGACATTAAATGTAGCTTCTCAACGGGGCTAGAGCAGTCCCCTACTGTTACCATATCATGTATTCTCGGCTGGATATATAGCCTTTTTCTGTTATTTTTGTAGGTTCCAATTTTTGAGTAAGTTTCCAGTGTCCAATATCAATTTTGAGTGAATCCAGGGGGGAATCCCTAATACTAAGGTATCCGTGGATCCTATATAGCAGATTACAGATAAAGGTAATTAGAACTATTTAACCACCTTTTATTTAACAGTGAAGAGCAGCGTCTTTGCTCTGTTTTCAGCAGGGGGTATTTTATTTCCTCTTATTCAAGGATCATGTAGGGGCTTAGAGTCGAGGGAGCCACCTAGGAGAAAAAGAGGGAGGCCAGGAACAAAATTAGGAAGCAGAAAAGAAAACAATAGTTATATACTGTTATCAAGATCTAGTAGCAGGCATGTTTCACTCAAAATATGGGTATAATATACCGCCAAACAAAAGCAAGAGGCTTAATAGACATTAAATGTAGCTTCTCAACTCAAAATAAAGTCACTAGCATTAAATTAAAATATCAGTCACTGTAGCGACAACAATAGAAGCTTAAATATAAGTAGAAGTCTGAAATGCAATATAGACGGAGACAAATCTTCTTTACATTAGTTCTAATACTGACTCTAAATGTAGTTGCTAGTTTTAATTATGGTGGAAGTAGCAATGACGACCATAATATATTCTTAAATGTAAGCACTAGACTTAAATGCGTTATAGATGGAATAACTTTCTTTACAAATAGCTCTACACTGGTCTAACTTTGCACAGCCGTTGGCCAGGTGACTTTCAGCAGTAAAATAAAATCATTAACTTAATTTCCTGTTAACAAGATAACAATGTAGCTAAACAAACAGTCATGGAGCAAGTTCAGAATCTAGTAAAGACTTCAACAGGTATAGAGCGTAACTATCGCACTAGCGATATTTAGGTAATCTGGTAAAGACTTCAACAGGTATATAGCGTAACTATCGCACTAGCGATATTTAGTTAATGCAATCAAGAAGTCACAGGATACATTTACTTGTTCTAGGCAAGATGTACAATATAAACGACAAAAGAGTGATTTAGTCTCATTGCAACAGAGTATAACCTACCAATTTGGATGGGAATGCTACCTATAGGATCCAGGTATTCCTCTGGTTTAATAAATGGCGGGTTACTGCAGGAGTATTTGAAACCTCGCTTGTGGGGGAGGAGTTAATAGATATAGCAGAGTTTCGCGGGCGAAGTTTACCGGGGCTAAAGCAGTCCCCTACTGTTACCATATCATGTATTCTCGGCTGGATATATAGCCTTTTTCTGTTATTTTTGTAGGTTCCAATTTTTGAGTAAGTTTCCAGTGTCCAATATCAATTTTGAGTGAATCCAGGGGGGAATCCCTAATACTAAGGTATCCGTGGATCCTATATAGCAGATTACAGATAAAGGTAATTAGAACTATTTAACCACCTTTTATTTAACAGTGAAGAGCAGCGTCTTCGCTCTGTTTTCAGCAGGGGGTATTTTATTTCCTCTTATTCAAGGAGCATGTAGGGGCTTAGAGTCGAGGGAGCCACCTTTTATTTAACAGTGAAGAGCAGCGTCTTCGCTCTGTTTTCAGCAGGGGGTATTTTATTTCCTCTTATTCAAGGAGCATGTAGAGGCTTAGAGTCGAGGGAGCCACCTTTTATTTAACAATGAAGAGCAGCGTCTTCGCTCTGTTTTCATCAGGGGGTATTTTATTTCCTCTTATTCAAGGAGCATGTAGGGGCTTAGAGTCGAGGGAGCCACCAATTTGGATGGGAATGCTACCTATAGGATCCAGATATTCCTGTGGACAACAGCAGAGATATTGGCCAATAGATGTGGACATTCTGACACACTTTGTACAGTCCAGAGGTATACACAGACCCCCTTAGTGCAGAACATGTGGACCAAGCCTGACAATATGGAAGTTAACAGCCATGAAGATGGGTATAACACATAGTGAATGGTATACATTTGCCTCATTGGTTATGCATTCACACACTCCTGTCTGTCCTGAGACATAATAACTCCTGGTACAGAGTTGTCATGGGCATATACTACCCACTAGATAGTGACATACATCTGTACAGCATCCCACTGCTCTGTCTGACATACATGACTGTTAAGGGAGGCCCAGCAGCAGTACATCTGGCAAGTATGTGGACATGACACCTCACTGGGTAAGTACAATATGCTGCTAGGCATGTAACAAAGCACTGTGTAGGCTACAGGCAGACTGGCTCAACACTGGCCTACATCTCCTATGGAGGAATGCACATGTACCTGCATATATAGCAGGCTCTATAGGCATGTCACAGCACAGGGTATGATACGCCTGTGTGAAAGTGCATAAACACATACCAATGTGAACACATCCACAGCCACATATGGTAAGTTAGCGTAATATAACAGTATATGGACTATCTGTTCAACACCATCCTCATACGTGCCACTCACACACTAGCCCTACATATACTAGGTCACTACACAGTGTGGTCTGATGCCCGTCTGTGGTATGGGACATGTGTGTGTATGGCCCTACAAACATGTAAGCCAATATGGTAACATACAGTGGAACAGCATGTAACATCAGATAGGATGGGACCTAGAACAATGACATCTACCACAGTCTGTACACAGGCCAAGGTACATATTAACAATACACACACTGTTCTCATTCACCATAAGTACACAGACCTCAGTACTGTATAAACAACCACAGAATGTCCAGGTTATGTCATCAAATATAACCCCTACTGTACAAAACATGTGTAGCAGTCTGATATCTCACTGGCTTGTTATCAGATATGTTGACATTAATTATGGTGTACAGCACATATGCACCTCTTAATGCATGACATATGTACAAAGGTTGACTGAGTTGTGGCTGGAAGTCCATACACAGGGCCAATATTGACATGTTGCTGTGATAACATCAAACATTTACTGTTGTAACAGGGTTTATTGCAACATATGTCCTATGGGGAATATGAAGTCAGTAACTGTCATGGCTTTCGCCATCTACAGACTGCAATCCACACACTACCTTCTGCAGTTCACAGATACATGCTCTGTGGGTAACACATGAAACCAAAGGCACCACACACTGTCCAGTCTGCAGATGACCTTACAGATGGGGAGTCCTCGCAAACATAGAAGTGACATGGCAGGTATTAATACATGTAGGACAGCCATATGCGCTCACACCCTGTTAAACCAACATTACTCTGAATGCAGTATAGCAGCACTTACAGTCTGTAGTCAGGTCAGACACATCCCCATTCTGTGTGCTGGCCTGTTTCCACAATGTACATTGTCAGAGGTAAATCCCCAGTCCTTCTGAGATGATGTTTGCCAAACGACATATCGAGTTCCTGCTCACAGTGAATGAAAAGGGCCAACACCAACATGATGTTCCTAGATATTGGAGTGTGTTTCCATGCAATTGGCTATGGGACTATTACCACAGCTATTCCATATTCAATCAGCTAGGGGAGGGCTGCAATTCATGCAGAGGCCATCAGCTGATCATGAGCATTACCTAAAATAACTGAAACTATATGCTTTACAAGACAGGATATACTGGATATATTTACTACCAAAATATGGAATAAATACTATCCATAACTTCATTCAAGATTTCAGTGTCTTTGTATTGCTTTTTTCTGGCCGCTAGTGATTGGACATTACCTAAAATGCACATGCTGCTGCCTAAGCAAAGCAGGTGTAGGTCTCTGCATCCACCAGTGAGGGAGTGAGAGAGGCAGACAGAGGCAAAGACAAGTCAGAGAGAGGTGGGAGAGTAAAACTTAAGCATGTTTGTGTCACACACCTATCAGCACAAGGTATCAAACCCCTGATGACTATGTAGTGGTATCACAGTTCTATGCAGTTATTGGATGCGCTACATAGGTTACCTGTTGCAGACCCCTCAGAACATATATGTGATGGTGAGTGACATATGCAACAGGGATATGGTAGCTATACGGTAGGTGAAGTACACATGCCTGTCCACATGAACAGGTGCTAACATCACCACAGCTACACTCTCACAAGGATCACACACTTTGACTCACTTGACAGGGCCAGCAATACAACTCATCACTAGTGAGATTGCCACAACAGATTACTGTGCAGGTATCACATGCAAGACATGGGCCATACAGAGATTATATAGGCAAAGGGTATGGGGAGGTGTCTGACATCAAACAGCATGCTTCATTATGCCAATGGGGATTGTAGTGAGTGTGGATGTGATCATACGCATCATACAACAAACACACATGGTGCCAGTACTGACATGCATGGTTGCATTTCTGCATGGGTCTGAGGAGGTGAACTGTGCCAGATGGCTATACAAGGCTAGGTAATGGGTATACCTTGGTATCAGGCCACATGACAATGGTCTGCATTGTGGTTCAGGGCTGTAGTTTCTGCATTTGCCCACACAGATGGGTAGTGGGACCACCATCCAGTCACCTGGGTGACTATTACGTGTGGCCAATGCTGTGCATTGCTTGCCATGCATGTGTTCCTTAGTCCATGACATGGATGGTGTCTGAGATGTGCAAACCTCCCACATGCATGTACAGTGACATGTGGAACTGTACCTGGGGTGTCTGGCCCATGTTGTGTACACAGATTATCATCAGATGTGCCAGTCTTGGCCACTTGTGGCAGGAACTGGTAATGGGCAGCAGGTTTACCCTGCACCTACATTGATAGCATGCTAAATGCATTCCCTGGTGTCAGTGGCATCTGTTCATACAGGGCATGTTTTCAGGCATGGTATGTCCATTGTGGATCACATGTGATGGCACCACAGGTGTTGCAGGTGTCCAGTTGGGTACATGAGGAAAGTGCACTGTCTGCATGTACGTGCCTATTGGACAGATAGATAGGGTGCTATGCCCTTTGTAGCTCACTGCAATCACTCCATAGTTACTATCAGTGGCCAATATGCAGTGTACTACCCACATATTGGCTGTTGCCTAGGCATGTGTATGTGTGTATAAGACATGGGTTGAGAGTGTGCTCTGGGTAATACTGGGGTTGCTAACTGTGATTGCCTGGCCTTGATGTCACATGTATGGGTATCGATTTGCACCTGAGCGCTAACTGTGATTGCCTAGCCTTGATATCACATGTATGGGTATGGAATTGCACCCCAGCCTTTCAGCTATTTCACATCTATTATCCCTGTATGGTGGACATTGTGATATTTACTAGGGCCACCTTATAAGAAATTTGCAAAACCCACTAGACACACACACACACACACACACACACACACACCTGTCATGTCTGGGAGTAGAACCTCTACCTAACTAGTTTATTACCTTACAGCACTACACGCACACACACCTTTCACATCTGGGAGTAGAACCTCTACCTAACTAGTTTATTACACTACAGCACTATGCAGTTATAGTATGCACACACACACACACACACACACACACACACACACACACACACACACACACACACACACACCTGTCATGTCTGGAAGTGGAACCTCTACCTAACTAGTTTATTACCCTACACTACTATGCAGTTATAGTACACACACACACACACACACACACACACACACACACACACACACACACACACACAAACACACCTGTCATGTCTGGGAGTAGAACCTCTACCTAACTAGTTTATTACCCTACAGCACTATGCAGTTATAGTACACACCATGGAGATTACTGGAGTACTCCTTCCCCAAAGGTGTATATCACATTGGATGGCATCAGCAGGCTTGCTAACATAGGACATTCGAATTGTAGTGAGTGTGGCTAGGCTAAAATGCATTGCTACCTACACAGACAGTGTCACACACACAAAACATCCACAACCAACATTTGCGGGTACAGTACCTCTAACAGAGGTCTATATCACACTACAATATGGGGCTGTTATATGACGCACCATGGGGATTATTGAAGAACTCCTTCCCCAAAGGTGTATTTAACAATGAATGACATCAGCAGGATTGCTACAGTAGGGCATTTGAATAGTACTGAGTATGACTAGCCTATAATGCATTGCTCCCTACACAGACATTGAAACACACACAAAACATCCAGAACTGCCATGGGTGGGACTAGACCCCTACCAGAGTTCTATATCAAAATACAGCTCTATGCAATTACAGGATGACCTACAGAGGTCACTGGGCTATAACCTTTCCAGAGGTGTATTTCTAGGTGGATGACATCAGCAGCTTGTCCAAAGTTGTGCATTTGAAGTTTAAGGAGTGTGAGTACCCTAAAAAGCATTGCCCTCTACAAAGACAGAAACACAAACTTGCCAAATCTGGGATTAGAATGGCTACCTAATTTATCACACTACAGCAGTTACAGGACATGCTATGGAGATTACTGGGCTACAACCTCCCCAGAGGTGTATTTCTAGGTGGATGATATCAGCAGTGTTTCCACAGTTGAGCATTTGAATTGTAGGGAGTGTGACTACCCAACAGACACATAAACAAACACATGCATACCTGCCAAGTCTGGGATTTGAACAGTTACCTAACTAATTTGCTACACTACAGCAGTATGCAGTTACAGGATGCGCTACTGATATTACTGGGCTACAACCTTCCCAGAGGTGTATTTCTAGGTGGATGACATCAGCAGCCTTGTCAAAGTTGAGCATTTGAATTGTAGGGAGTGTGGCTACCCTAAAAAGCATTGCTCTCTACACACACACACACACACACACACACACACACACACACACACACACATACACACACACACACACACACACACACACACACACACACACACAGTTGCTATGTCGGGAATTTGAACTCTTACCTAACTATTTTATCACACTACAGCAATACAAAGTTATGGGAAGCGCCACGGAGATTACTGGGCTACAGCTCTCCCAAAGGTGTATTTGACAGTGAATGACTTCAGCAGGCTTGTCATAGTAGGGCTATGGGGAGGGCAGTGTGTGTGCATGGGACATAACCCATTCACTAGAGGTTGACACACCACATGCGGGCACACACAGGATCATATTTCACAGGTACGTGTATGCAGCTGCTAGATGACTACTTCCTTGTACATTCATGTTGCACAGCTGGCCCGTGCACCACATAGTCTGTAATGTTGCCATATAATGGTGGCTAGTATCTGCAGTGAGTGACATCTGACCCACATGTGGTTGGAGCCCTTTGTCTATGTGCTGGGTGGGACAGGCCTGGATGGCTCCTTGTCACAGTCACACTCATCCACACATCTATGTACATTTACCTTTGGCTTATTATAGTGTGTTGTCATTACATATATGTCTGTATTCCTATCCATTGTGTGTGCAAGGCATACGTGTTGCATACTAATGAGTGTCTGCACTAACAACTGCAACTGCCAGATATGTCTGGTCCACTGGTGTTTGCAGACATGGCCTTCATGTGTTTAAGTGTGTGAGCATGCCCAGTATGACCTTTCAGTATGTTGTTGACTGACATTGCCTTCATTTCTCTAAGTGTGTGAGCATGCCCAGTATGCTCATCTGTATTTAATGTGTGGATCAAGTCCAGGTAGTTAGTACTGCAGTGCTGACCTTTGTGTTGTACACCGACAGGTGGCATGCTGTTTCTGCAGGGTATCCATCAAGCATTTGGTATTGACTGTTCCTACATTTCTGCATAGGATGGGGGGGGGGCTCACCTGACTATTTCTACATTTCTGCACAGGATTCGGGGGGAACACCTGACTGTTATTATATTTCTACATTGGATGGGGGGGTACACCTGACTATTTCTACATTTCTACACAGGATTGGGGGGGGCACACCTGACTGTTCTTACATTACTACATGGGGGGCACACCTGTTTATTTCTACATTTCTACACAGGGTTGGGGGGCTCACCTGACTGTTATTACATTACTACATAGAGTGGGAGGCTCACCTGACTATTTCTACATTTCTACACAGGATGGGGGGCACACCTGACTGTAGATCATAGCTTTGGATGCCCTACATATTAGTGCCTGGCTTCCTACCCTTCAGAACTAACATCCCACTGCCTGACCTGCTGTAGTCTGTCTGTGTAGGCCTGGGGGGAGCTTAACCATAGCCGTCATTCAGGGGCCATAGCGCAGGCTCTGTTTGGGTTTGTCTACACCTGTCCTGCTGGCTGAGATTGGTGTAGGGTATGTGAACCACTCTGACTGGCATGTGTGGGTCATATGGACACACATGTTGCTCAGCACATTTTCTGCAGTGGGTTTTGTCACCCTGTGTAGTACTGGCTACTATGGTGACTCCAGTATGTGTTACAAATGTCATGGTGCTGCTATGGGTGTCTACTGTCTGCTGCCATAACATTCAGCCACCCTATTCCCCTGTATGCTCACATCCATACCATAGATACAGGTAATGACACATTCTACTCCATTTGGCAATTGGGAGGGTGATTGACTTACCTTAAGGGTGTGCCAGACTTGCAGATAGTTCTGAAGGGCTGCCTATGTCGGATGCACATAGTACACTCCCTATACATGGTTGTGCACAGGTAGTGTCATGTTTGGCATCCCTTTTACTGTATGTGTGAGTCAGAGAAAGGTATAATTCCCTGGGTCCCTACTGCGTCAGTGTATGTGCTATGTGTTGTCTCTTTGATGCAGCCTCGGCATACTGGGCACACCTCCATCTGCCTACTGGGGCAGGCTCAGGTTGTTTCTCCTCCGAGTCACTCTGTGTCTGTGCAGGCCTTGGCATTGGTGGGGACTGTGTGGCCCTGCACCATGCTGTTTCTGCTGCAGCTGTTTCCGCAGGATCATATTGTGTAGCATGGCATACCATAATAATTTGGGTACATGTAGCTGGTGAACACTGCAAGGCTCCACCGGATGTGTCCAGAAACTAGAACTGTGACCTGAGCATCCCAAAAACATGCTCTATTATAAGTCTGGTCTGTGCGTGTGCCTCATTATGGCATTCTTTTTCGGGTGTGTGTGCATTTCTGATGGGTGTCATCAGCCACGGATCCAGTGTGTGACCAGCATCCCCCACTAGATAACCGTAGGGGATGTCCCCATTGGCAAATCTCTGCTACAGCTGCATCAGATGCCATATGTGGGACTCATCATAGCTTCCAGGGCAGCCAGCACACACATTCATTATAATGCCCTGGAGATCACATACAATGTGGCTTTTGAATGAAAATAAGAAAAAAACACCACAAATATGATGAAAAATACTCTTTTAATGAGCACTTTCATCAGTAGATACACTTGACTTCATCAGATTACATAAAACATTGACATCTCTTCCTTTTAAAAGCCAGGCACCACCACATGACCACAATTAATTTCCTCTACAGGATTCAAATTATATTGCAACACTGTTTCTCAAGCTGTATTGCCTCTACAGGATTCAGGTTGTATTGCAACACTATGTTTTAAAACTAAACATTGAAATATATATGAAACTTGATTAAGAAATAATAATAATCACAGATGACCTGGCAGTTGAAGGAGGGGATGCCCCTGCGGTTGATGTAGGCCCTACCCTGATCACCAGGTGGTGCTTTGATGCAAATGTGCGTGCAGTCTATAGCGCCCACTAAATCAGGGTATTCTGCTATTTGGTGGAAGAGACGCATATTGCTGGCCAACACCTCACATACTAACTGGCATGTGCTGACATGTAATCCAGGAACTGGTGGAAAACTCTGGATACCGATGCCTGTGAGATCTCCATGATATCCCCAGTTGAGCATTGGGAGGTACCTGTGGCGAGTATTCCTAGGCCTACACATACCTTGGTATCCACTGGGATGGGTTCCCCTTGGTCAGTTTGGTGTGTCAGGTGTGGCCGGCAAAGCTCAACAATTTGCTGTAGGAGGTCTCTGTCCACCCTATAGTGTTCCACTATTTCCAGCTCATGTAGCCCTTGGTAGATTACCCTGTGTCTGTACACTCTTCTCCGTCTCCTCATTGTGGGTTGATTGGCAGCATTCACATCCTCACCACCCTCAGCCTCTTGCACATGTTGTTCTATGTTGCCTGCTGCAGCCCTTCTCATTTTGTAGGTTATTTTGTTAAAATTTCCCCGCTTGTATACACCAGTGGTATAGAGTGTGGGAAAACCCAGAGGGGAAGCTGTTTGCATAGTTTATAGTAGTGTTCTAGGCTGGACTGGTCTGCTGCCTGTGTAATTGGCTGATTCTGATACATTTCACCTGCCAGCTATGCTAGTTCTCCTTGATTACCTTCCTACTACTGTTTTCCCTTCCCATTGCCTTCCTGTTTAAGCCCACGTGCTCACCACGCAAACACAGTTCTCGAAATGTGCACAGTGCTGCTATTTCCTGGTTTAACTGCTTTTTTCTTCCTGTAAAACACACCCGCTTAGGCTTTGTGAAGAGTGCTAGGCAGGTTTGGACACACACTCTAGCTTTGCTGTGCTAAGCTAGGAGCAAACCCGAGTCACAGGGCTCCAGTCCACTTACAGTATGCTTGACACCCCCCCATGATGTCACCTAACTCCTAGGCTTGCACCAAGCTATTCCTACTCTTACACTGTTGGGACCTGGCTCACATGCTGGGGAAAACTGGGATTCACTATCCTTCCCCTCAATTGCACAGGATTGCCTACTAATGCATAGTTACATGTCTCACACTGAGCCTCCCCCCTTAGCAACCACTACTCACTGGCCATGTTGTCTTCTGCCTGCCATTGACTTGCATGGCAGAATATTGATTTTAGTTAGAATGCTTAATGTAGGTTCATTTTGTTATTTTCCCCCTGGTCCCGTTTGGGTGCAGCTGCCCTACGCTTAAACAGCCGAGATCTGCTAAAAAAAATTAATAGTTGATTTTTGTATTTTTTTTTTAATGTTTGCTATGCCAGTGGCCTTATACTTGGCCATTGGCATGCTTACAACATGATATGCAGCCTTTATTTGGAGCTGTCACAGCTCCGTTTTGGATTTTGCAGAAATGTACTCGGTTACTAACCGAGTACATTTCTGCAGATAGCACTAGTCCTGCATGGATGGTTGCAAGCTTCCTGGATTGCAAAGTCACCTCATTTGCATAGATTTCTCCTGTAAATGGGGTGATTTGCATACAAGGGCTTAGTCCATGCAGGATTAATGCAGGAGTGCTCGTGCAAGCCCTTGCAGGCTGTTCCTGGATCGCACGGCAGACATATTGCCTGCTTGAGCTCCTCCTCCTGCCGTGCAAGCTTTCAAGAATCCAAGGGAATGTGTTTTGCAAACTGTTTCAAGCATCTGAAAGTAATTAGAATAATAGCTTAACTTTCAGAGTTTATAAATAGTGTCTGAGCTTTGCTTGTATTTTTACAGATTAACTTTTGCAGAATGGTTACATAAAATGAAACAGCATTTTTCATTTCATCACAGGCTGAGGGTAAATGATTAACTACTTCCTGATCTGTGTCCTAATAATCATATATTGGTTCACCCTTATGTTTATCTACTTGACATGGGACAAAAAAAAAAAAAAACAAACAAAAAAAAACAATAAAGGAGTAACCACATTATTTTCCCTAGCCAGTTTGACCTTTTTTGGTTTTCTGGTCAAGCTACAGCGTATCTTACCAAAGAACTGACTCAATGAAAATTTTAGATTGGGAAATCAATCCAATGTAAAAATTAACTGTAAGTATTCTTGCAAGGAGCTTACCTCCTGAACCTACATGTGAATTACAACCCCCACATGCCCAGAACCTATAGATGTTAATTCTATGGTTACCCACACATGAAAGGAGAAATCTCCCAAAAGAAAGAAGTAACTGCTGCTGCACATTTAGAAACAGCATCAGCAGTAATTTCCTAAGGAAATCAGGAATCATGAAGTTCCTCTTCAATGAGTTGTGGTTAATGAGTTGCTCCTTAACCAGTCAACACCCAACGTCATACAGAAGCCCCTCCCCCTTTTTTATTAATCCCTTCTTAAGAATACATTTAGGACACACTACTACATGTTAATTGAAATTATTTTGCAAAGGTATCTGACATCCTTCTCCCCTTCCCTTAGTTTCTCCTTAACAGATAACAGAGTTGGAGATGGTACCACTGTTTGCTGCCACCATTTCTAATATACTTCAAAATATACTTTTCCATCTATTTGCATTGAGAAAACCTTTTTTTTTTTCTTTTTTCTCTTATTTACTTATTCATTTAAGTTTGTTTACTGGGGTAGTGCACTGGTTAATACTGACCAATTTCAGCCCGGGTGAAATACAAAACATTTTCACAAACAAAATTATACAGAAATGCAAGCAATAACAGAATAGTTCAGATGAATTACATAGAAAAAGAAACTCTGTATATATAATCCCATGTACAAGCATAGTGCAATGTATAATTAAGCAGCTTGTGACATACAATATATACATTAGTTTCTAAAGTGGGTCAGTCTTCAGTTAATCTTGAGAAAGGAGATGAAATTCAGAAAGGAAATATGTAAGATGATAAGTCCTGTGTTCAAGCAGGAGCATTTGGCTTGGTGAAGAAGTGCTTTTTGAGTTGCATTCTGAATTTGGTATAACTGCCAATTTCCTTAATGTCGATGGGACATTTTTAGTCTGTTTGAATCTTCCTTCCTTGTATTAAAATTCAGAATATTTGCTTATTCTCCAGTGAGCTGAGTCAGAAACCACACCACATTGACTTTGCGACCTTTTATTAAATAACAGCCATTGACAACCATTAATGATGCCACAATAATTCAGATGCAGCATATAAACCAATAACCATTAAACCATTAACTCAAACCAGTTGTCATAACCCAGCTTGTTCCATCTGATATTACAGAGAATCAGGTGCAAATTTCAAGCGACATCAGAGCTGATGGCAAACCCATTTAACTCATCCTTACAAGCCATATACTCCTTAATGCGGCCACTGGTCAAATCTGGGTCCAACTAGAGGAGAGCCAAGGCTACTGAGCAAGAATGAGTGGAAACAAGGGGGTATGGAACCATAAACCACTGCCTGACCCTGAGATGAAGGTTGGGATGGAGGGTTGACATGCCTGCTGATGGATCTGAAATGGGGCATGCTTCATCATGCCCACCCGATGACTCGTATGCATGCAGGCAACTTGACATTACAAGGCATTGTACACTGAGCCAAGTCAGAAACCACACCACATTGACTTTGCGATTACTATATTTGCAAATGAAGATATAGTAATAAAAGTAGCGGACAAGGGTGGAGGCATAGTTATTATTGATATAGATTATTATAACTCAAGAATGTATGAAATGCTTAATACTGATGAAAACGTAGCCATAGACAGGAAACAAGTTAATAATATTGTAACAAATGTGAACACTATCATTTAGGACATGCACCTTAATGGTGAGATGTCACTAGAAATATTAGAATATTTTCATGTCACTGCACCTAGAATATGAGTTAGATATGGTATCCCTAAAATACATAAATCTATAGTAACATCACCTTTAAGACCTATTGTCCCAGCCAAAGGCTGCATCACAGAACCTACATCAAATTACTTGGAAACTAAGCTTAAGTTAGCACTTAATACTTCAACAACAATTAAGAGCACTTCTCATTTCTTAGAGCACTTTTACACATGGGTCAGTACTAATAGTATTGTTGACTGCTGTTTTGTAACTTTAGATGTAGATACTGAATGATACTGGAATAGAATATCTTCAAAATTGTATTACATTAAACAAGATTTTTCAGCAGCTGACACCAATACTACTTGTGCATCAGCTGAACTGGTTTTAAAAAACAATGCCTTTTTTTTCTTTCATGAAAATATTTATAAACAGTGCATGGAAGTAGCCATGGCTACTCTCATGGCAAACAGTTATGCTAATTTAGTAATGAACAACTGGGAACTTGAATTTATTTTTTTCTGAGACCAGCAACAGCTTTTGTGAGAATATCTTATTTTATAGATGTTGTGTGGATCATTTATTTTTGATTTGGAATGGCTCGATAACTTATTTTAATGACTTTTTGTTATATTTGAATGCTCCCTCTAATTGTTTACAATTGAAACACACAATTCATTTTACACAAATCAATTGTTTGGATATAAGGTTATATAAGAGAATTACTAGTAATATAGAAACAACATTTTTTTTCAAAATGGCAGTAAAGATGAAGACATACCTTCACAAAAGTAGCATGCATCCCCCTCATATCTTTAATAATATTGTTAAAAATCAATTTACACATGTAGCTAGACTTAATAGAAGAAAAGAGAATAGGAATAAACAATTGGACTCTACGGCAAAATAATTTCTTGAAAGAGGTTACAAAAATAATGATATAGCAAGATCAGTGTTACAGACATGACAAGATGGTGAACATCATATAAGACTTTTATTTTCACATAATCAATATACTCCTACACAGAATACATGAGCAACTGAAAATAATAGCGCAAGGAAAGAAAAAATATAGTAAAATTTAGATGTATTCTTCCCTATGATATAAATACATACAAGATACAAAACATAATTAAAAAACATTGGTTTATGCTAAATTACATTCCGAACTTTAGGGATATTACAACAGATTATCTAAAGTTTGGATATAAAAAAATCCAACAATCATAAGAACATTCTGTATTATAAGGAACAGGAGAAATACATTAATAAAACAGTAATATCTAAGTTTGGTACTCAAAAATGTAATAATTGTCAGTTTTGTAAATATGTGTATACTGACGCATCTTTTATACATCCAGTGGCACAAATACTATTCCATATAAAAAGTCATGGCACCTGCAATACAAAAGTACTATTTATATGTCTATGTGCTCATTACATAATGTAGTCTATATTATCTAGGCAAGACAGATAGAAAGCTAAAAGAACGAATATGTGAACATTTATCAGATATATGTAAGAATATGGACACTAATGCACTTTACTGACATATCAAAGCAACAGATACATCACATAAATGTATTTTTTTCATTTTGCAAACTATACATGAAAGCATCAGAGGAGGTGACCTTAAAAATCACATGGAGGTTTTAGAAAACAAATGGTTAATACACTTCAAAGCACATTTGCCTTCTGGTCTAAATTAAACTGTTACTATAAAACCAGTTTTAAAAGAAAAAAAATGAAATAAAATTAAATAACATATAATTGTCATTACTTATTTTTAATATATGTATTTTTTAACACAATCCCCCGGATTCTCTAAAGCTTGCATGGCTTCAAGATCAGGCAGGAGCTCAAAAAGGCAATATGTCTGCTGTGCGATCCAGGAACAGCCTACGGGGGCGTGCACGAGTGCTCCTGCACTAATTCTGCACGGACTAAGCCCTTGTATGCAAATCAACTATCTGCAGGAGAAATCTATGCAAATTAGGTGATTTTGCAATCCAGGAAGCTTGCAACCGTCCGTGCAGGACTAGTGCTATCTGCAGAAATGTACACGGTTAGTAACCGAGTACATTTCTGCAAAATCCAAAATGGAGCTGTGACAGCTCCAAATAAAGGCTGCATATCATGTTGTAAGCATGCCATCAGCCAAGTATAAGGCCATTGGCATTGCAAACAGTAAAAAAAATAGAAAAAGCAACTTTTATTTTTTTATTTAGCCGATCTCAGTTGTTTAAGCATAGGGAAGCAGCGCACAAATGGGATCGGGGGGAAAATAACAAAATTAACCTAAATTAAGCATTCTATCTAAAATCAGTACTCTGCCATGCAAGTCAATGGCAGGCAGAAGACAACATGGCCAGTGAGTAGTGGTTGCTAAGGGGGGAGGCTCAGTGTGAGACATGTAGCTATGCATTGGCAGGCAATCCTATGCAAATGAGAGGAAGGATAGTGAATCCTAGTTTTCCCCAGCATGTGAGTCAGGTCCCAACAGTGTAAGAGTAGGAATAGCTTGGTGCAAGCCTAGGAGTTAGGTGACATCATGGGAGGGGTGTCAGGCATACTGTAAGCAGATTGGAGCCCTGTGGCTTGGGTGTGCTCCTAGCTTAGCACAGCTAAGCTAGGGGGTGTGTCTAAACCTGCCTAACGTGTTTTACAATGCCTAAGCGGGTGTGCATGCCGCGCACCGGGTTTTAAAGACAGAAAATAAAAGTTAAACCAGGAAATAGCAGCAGTGTGCACAGTTGTGCACTCTGTTTTTGTGGCGCACCCCCGTGGTTAAACAGGAAGGCAATGGGAGGGGAAAACAGCATTAGGAAGGTAACCAAGGAGAACTGGAATAACTGTCAGGTGAAATGTATCAGAATCAGCCAATTACACAGGCAGCAGACCAGCCGAACCCAGAACACTGCTATAAACAATGCAAACACCTTCCCCACTGGTTTTTCCCACATTCTACACCACCAGTGTATACAAGTGGGGAAATTTTAACAAACAAACCTACAGAATGAGAAAGGCTGCAGCAGGCAACATAGAACAACATGTGCAAGAGGCTGAGGGTGGTGAGGATGTGAATGCTGCCAATAAACCCACAGTGAGGAAACGGAGAAGAGTGTACAGACCCAGGGTAACCTACCAGGGGCTACATGAGCTGGAGATAGTGGAGTGCTATAGGGTGGACAGAGACCACCTACAGCAAATTATTGAGCTGTGCCGGTCACACCTGACACATCAAACTGACCGAGGGGAAACCATCCCACTGGAAACCAAGGTACGTGTAGGCCTATGAATACTAGCCACAGGTACCTCCCAACGTTCAACTGGGGATATCATGGGAATCTCACAGGCATTAGCATCCAGAGTATTCCACCAGTTCCTGGATGCCATGTCAGCACATGCCAGTGAGCACGTATATTTCCCCAACACCCGTGAGGTGTTGGCAAGCAATATGCGTCTCTTCCACTAAATAGCAGAATACCCTGAGGTAGTGGATGCTATAGACTGCACACACATATGCATCAAAGCACCACCTGGTAATCAGGGTAGGGCCTACATCAACCGCAGGGGGCATCCCCTTCATCAACTGCCAGGTCATCTGTGATGCCCAGGGCATTATAATGAATGTACATGCTGGCTGCCCTGGAAGCTATGACAATTCCCACATATGGCATCTGATGCAGCTGTACCAGAGATTTGCCAATGGGGACATCCCCTATGGTAACTTAGTGGGGGATGCTGGTTACACACTGGAGCCGTGGCTGATAACACCCATCAGAAATCCACACACACCTGAACAAGAGCACCATAATGAGGCACATGCACAGACCAGACTTAGAGCATGTGTTTTGGATGCTCAGATCACGGTTCTGGTGTCTGGACACATCAGGTGGAGTCTTGCAGTACTCCCCAGCTACATATACCCAAATTGTTATGGTATGCACCATGCTACACAATATGATCATGCGGAAACATCTGCATCAGGAACAGCATGGGGTAGGGCCACACATCCCCCATCAATGCCAAGGCCTGCACAGGCACAGAGTGACTTGGAGGAGGAACAACCTGAGCCTGCACCAGTAGGCAGATGGAGGCGTGCCCAGTATGCTGAGACTGTGGCAAAGAGACAACAGATAGCACATAACACTGGCACAGTAGCGACCCAGGTAATGACACCTCTCTCTGACTCGCACATACAGTAAAAGGGATGCCAAACATGACACTACCTGTGCTCAACCATGTATAAGGGTGTGTACTATGTGTATCCGACAATAGTCTCAGCCAGCAGGACAGGTATAGAGAAACCCAAACAGAGCCTGTGCTATGGCCCCTGAATGATGGCTATGGTTAACCTCCCACCCAGGTCTACACAGACTGACTACAGCAGGTCAGGCAGTAGGATGTTAGTATTGAAGGGTAGGAAGTCAGACAATAATATGTAGGGCAACCAAAGCTATGATCTGTAGTACACTGGTATACCTCTAGTCAGCATGATAGGTAAGAATACAGAATGAAATGGAGTACCTGACATACCAGTACAGTCATAGCAAATGTGTACAAGTGTCAGGTGTACCCCCAATCCTACCTAGTAATGTAATAACAGTCAGGTGTGACCCCCAACCCTGTGTAGAAATGTAGAAATAGACAGGTGTGCCCCCCACCCTATGTAGAAATGTAGTAACAGTCAGGTGTGCCCCTCTAATCCTGTGTAGAAATGTAGAAAAAGTCAGGTGTGCCCCCCATCCTATGTAGAAATGTAGTAACAGTCAGGTGTGCCCCATCCAATCCTGTGTAGAAATGTAGAAATAGTCAGGTGAGTCCCCCCCATCCTATGCAGAAATGTAGTAACAGTCAATGCCAAATGCTCGATGAATACCCTGCAGAAACAGCATGCTACCTGTTGGTGTACAACACAAAGGTCAGCACTGCAGTACAAACTACCTGGAATCTATCCACACATTAAATACAGATGGGTATACTTGGCTTGCTCACACACACACAGAAGTTAAGGCAGTGTCAGTCAGCAACATACTGAAAGGTTATACTGGGCATGCTCACACACTCAAACACATGAAAGCCATGTCTGCAAACACCAGTGGACCAGACATATCTGGCAGTCGCAGTTGTTAGTGCAGACACTCATCAGTATGCACCACTCATGCCTTGCACACACAGTGGATAGGAATACAGACATATATGTAAGGACAACATATTATAATAAGCCAAAGGTAGACATACATGGATGTTTGGAAGAGGGTGACTGC
>NC_056742.1:161529564-161597064 GCF_019279795.1 Protopterus annectens
GGTTGGTCTGTGAGTGGCACATATGAGGATGGTGGTGAACAAATAGTCCATATACTGTAATATTATACTAGATTACCATATGTGGCTCTGGCTGTGCTCACATTGGTTGTGGTTATGCACTTTCACACAGGTGTATCTTACCCTGTGCTGTGATATGCCTGTAGAGCCTGCTATATATGCAGGTACATGTGCATTCCCCGATAGGAGATGTAGGCCAGTGTTGGGCCAATCTGTCTGTAGCCTGCACAGTGCATTGTTACATGCCTAGCAGCTTAGTGTACTTACCCAGTGAGATGTCATGTCCAGATAGTTGCCAGATGTACTGCTGCTGGGCCTCTGTTAACAGTCATGTATGTCAGACAACAGTAGGATGCTGTACAGATGTACGTCAATATCTAGTGGGTAGTAGGCGGCCATGGCATGCCTGTACCAGCGGTTATTATATGTCAGGACAGACAGGGGTGTGTGAATGCATAACCTATGGTGGAAAATGTATGTTAGTCATTATGTGTTAAATAAATATATATAAAATGATTTTATGATTTTAAAACTTGGGATATTTTTATTTTTTATTTATTTATTTACTTATAAATATATATAATAAAGTATTACACATTTAATTTATAATTATTTATTAATTATTTATTATCTATTTATTATTACAAGAAATAAACTATGTATTTATTTGTTTATTATTTATTATTTATTTAATATTCTAATGATTAAATTTTAAACAATATAATGTTTTATTTACATAGTAAAAATGGAGAATAAAAACTCTTAAATGTGCACATACAAATTCATAGGTATATATATTAGGATGCATAATAATTATAGTAAATTAATGTAGAGGCAAAAAACAAATATTTTATATTCAGATAAATGTTAATAATTTTAAACAAAGATCAAAAAGTAGTACGTATCCATAAAATGCGAACACATTTAGTGTAATTAATTAAATGACCCAAGGTTAAAAGATGGCAAGTACTAGTCACGATCAGCCCTTAAAAGCATTTTAAAAAACAATGATGCTGCTTACCTAAGTAAAGGAGCCCAATACAAAGTAAAAAAACAGTTTTTTTCATCATAGAAATAGTAGCCTGGTTATAAGTCAATTTTATACACAAACACAAACAAAAGGTTAAATGAAGTATTTTACAACAGGGAAGACGAGTTAAAGAACGTAAAATATGTTGCAAAATTGCAACATTTATTAATTACTGATTCTTTAACCTTTTAAAAACTTTTTAAGAATTTTAATACAACTTATCTTATAAAGGGAATATAACCTTAACTATAGGAATGTTTAAAAAAAGTCTTAATTGAATAATGAGACAACTAACTAAGCAACCGAGTGGTATAAAAGGGTACAGGTTGCGTAGTAAAATTATCTTGAAAAAGCCCGGGAGAGCCCGGGCGAAAGCGCTTGACTTATTGGATTATTTAGCTGTGGTGTACGTTGTTTCCAGTGAAGAACAGTATTTTATATATATTTTTGGTACAGACTTCACCAAATATTTGTGGTTCTACTTGTTTTACTTCAATAAATTTGGACTGTTTAAGAAACGCTGGTTCTGTTCCGTTTCCTGCTGTGGTGCTTGGTTCAAACTTGGAGGTTGTCCTGCATTGTTCTTGTTTGCTTACTCATTATGTGTTATACCCATCTACTTGGCTGTTAACATCCATATTGTCTGGCATGGTCCACATGTATTGCACTAAGGGGTTCTGTGTATACCTCTGGACTGTACTGAGTGTGTCAGAATGTCCACATATATTGGCCAATAATTCTGCTGCAGTCCACAGGGGCATTATGTGCTAGCAGCAGTACTGCACTACGATGTCCTTAGGATGTCTGTCAGTAGCCAATACTGCACATGTGAAAAGCAGATGTGACCTCCCACACACCATGTCTGTGAAGACAATCACAATTACAGTAGCAATACTCTAATAATATACCTGCTATACATACCTGACATCCTCTTGCACTATGAAGTTGGGACTATAGGGGCTGTGGTATGGCTACACACCATGTTCAGGACATATGGTGAAAATATATGTGCATATAATTATTCAGATATCTATATATATAATTACACATATACATATCGACATTTAATGATGGGTATGTATCTGTACATAGATATGCATATACACACCCAGATATATACATATACAGAGCAATATATACATACCAGCATAACTAGGCATATCTGTACATAGGAAGTGCATACATATATAGATATATACACATATATCTATATATACATATACGTAAACCTATCTATACATATATGTATATATATGTATACATATGTACATATGAAGAGATGTGCACATGGCCATATATATATGTAGCACTATACAGATGTGTATACAGAAATATGTATGAATATACATGTGTATGTACATGTAGACATATATACACCTATGTTATGTATACAACCATATACCTGTCATGAGTAAACGTCATGGTTGTGTATACCCTTCCAAATGTATCTCACCATATGTATCTGCTATGTGCACATAATGATAAAACAACATATGTGATGCAGCAGTCATATTAATAACAAGGACTACACAAATTAGGAACTAAAGGCAATTGTACAATAAGATTCAATATGTGTATTGACAGCTATATTGGTAAAACAAAAGCTGTCTCCACAGTCGTCATGGTGTAGTAGCTAAGTGCTGTGACTTCAGTGTAAAGGCTGCTAGGTTCAAGACCTGCAAGGGCTGTTCATGTCATTGCTGGGCAGAATATAGACTGTCAGATACAGAGTGGTTAAGGCAGTTTTGAGCAGCTTTAAGTGGGTTTTCACTAGTTTGTATGAAGCTAAGTGGTGCTAAGCTATGGGTAAATGTATGGGCACTTACACAGCACAGGCAGCACTTACCAGTGTGCAAATCAGCTTAGCTGTTATATTTCAGCAATGTTGATACTTGCTAAGCATAGCTTAGCCCTGGTAACCAGGACACACAACCCAGCCTGATAACCTGTAATAAGTGTATGTAGCGCCATGTACAATATATGAACCTATGTGCTTTCATTACAGTAGCAAGGGCTGTGAGTGTCATGTGTGGGACACAGACATATACGAGGCCTGTACAGCATGGATACCCATGTGAATATGTGACATACAGGTGTGGTAGCCCATGGTACATGCTGTCACACTGGCATATAGTGTATCATGACAGTACTACTGTTGACAGTGCTAACCCAGGCAAGAGCAGAGTGCTTAATGTAGTACTGACAACAGGCACACCTACGAGCATGGCTGGACACCAATGCCTCCCTGTCATATCCCTGGTCTGTGAGCTGTGTCACAGTATATACCCCTTACTGGTCTGTCAATGCACTCATGCTACTGAATAGCTACCTGCTAATCTGATGACTGTCAGTCCCTGTACAGATGTGCAGATGGCAGGTATCCAGCTGGGATATGTACATGCAACCTGTGCTTGACTGATGCCCTACTATGCATGTGGCATGTGCATGAGATGCATATCTCTGTAGTACCAATGTTGGGGTATACTATGGGTTGTATCACAGTCATGGCCAATGTGTGATGGTGGATATAGCAGAGTGTAATCATGGGTTTCAGGGAGTACAATATCCAGTGGGGGGTGTGGGGGATGTGTACACTGTTATTACACCAAGGTACACCAGGTATATTTTCCATGTACCATGTTATGGTTACCACTGTCACCATCAATCATACAGGTAACTGTTACCACAATGCAAGCCAGTTATGCATATGATGTGTGCAGCCTACCTGTAACACATTGGAGAAATGGTCAAGGTAGTTAGCAGCGATAGGGCTTGGTGTCTCAAATGTGTGTCTGGCTGTTATGTGTCTGTAAATGTGTATATGATGGTATGTCACACTATGTATCATCCAAATATACACATTACATCCCCCATTAGCATACTATACATTCTGGGGGATGCTTTGCATGTACCATGTAACCTGAGACACACCTCACCCTAAACACTGTGCGGTGTGTGCATTGTAAGCCACACACATCAGTATCACAACATAGATAGCTAGGATTCTAGTCCCAGTGTTGGCAAGTAACTGTGTGCGTGTATGTGAATGGGTCTACATCAGTTTGCAGAGTATACACGGCTCAGCGGGCCACCTGTCCATGTGGCACAGGCAATAACCAGTATAGTAACCTGTGAAATGTGTTTGATTCTACTCCAGATATGTCACAACCATGGTGTCAGCACAGTGACATACCCCGTTGTGCAATATGACTGCAAACCATCCTCGTGCTGACACATGTACACCTACAACACACATGGATAACATTATAGGGACTGCGATCAACCAGTGTTACTAACAACTATAATGCATCATTGCTGGATGGCTACACTACCTGAAAAATATGCCTCACACTCTACTCCCTGCAACATGTTACACTGCAGGACTGTGGTACACTGTTGTACAGTCACTGTATGCATCAGAACCATATCAGCCTGTCCCTGCATCGATGGTATGGATGACAGGTTTGGGGCACAGGTATCATATGCACAGGGCATCCTGGTGCTGACACATGTAGATAACATCATAGAGACCACAACCAACCAGTGTTACTAAGAGCTATAAGGCATTATTGCTGGAAGGCTACATTACCTGACAAATTTGCCTCACAATCTACTCCCTACAATATGTTACACTGCAGGACTGTAGTACACTGATGTACAGTCACCGTGTGCATCAAAACCATATCAACCTGCCCCTGCATCGATGGTATGGATGACAGGGATGGGGCACAGGTATCATTATATGCACAGGGTGTGGTGTTGGTTTGTCAGAGGCTGAGGGTGGGCCATACATTTGACACCATGGGTGTGGGTGAGGGGTGTAGTCTGGGGAGCTGGCTGAGGTGATGTGGTGTGTGTAGGTATGGGGTTAACCTAGGTATGTTTGCATAGTGTGTGGGTATGCATACACACAGTTCTGCCATGTAGCTGCCCCACACAGGTGTTTATGGACAGCTGCAGACCATACCTGGCAGGGTGTGCAGTTCACTGCCTCCGGCCATGGACACATGGACTGTGCCTGCCAGGGGTTCCGCGGGCACATCCAGGTATAGGCCCCAATGTGCTACTCTCACCTGCTGATGACATTTATCCGCTGGTACCAGGTCCCTCCTGGGACTGGCCAGGACCACGTGCACGTGGCCTGTTGTGGTGTGGTGTGAACAGAACACCACCCACACTACCGGGGCTGCTACTGTCACTATGGGAGCCCCTTGTTGTCCTAGCACATCCATGTTGACTGCCAGCTATTGGTGTTGCTGTCCCACATCCACACGGGTGTCGCCGCATCTCCAACACACGTTGAAGCATGGACACACCATGGCTGATGAGGGCCATCATCTCATCATGCCATCTATCTGTGTGCTCAGTATAAGCACAGATGGCACCCGACGGTTCACGGAGGTTGTTGCTTAAAGGTGCAAGTGCAGGCCTCTGCAGCCTAAGGCCCTATCTGGTGTAACACTCAGTACATGCCTGAGCTGTCATTACAGCCCGAAATATACTTCTGCTGGTAGCAGCTATGTCACCTCTGCCAGGGGCATGATGTCCAGCAGCCCTACCATGAGCACCCTGGGACATCTGCCTATGTGGCAGCCTGCCAGACATCAGGCTATGCCTGCTGTGAACAGACACAGTATGCATGGTTACCACACTTTCCTGTGCACTACCACTGAATGTCAGCTGTCCCTCTGCTATGGCCACTGATGATGGGGTGGGTATAGGCACTGAAACTGTGTGCAGGGGTGGGGGGTGGCTAAAAGGGGGATGTCAAATGTTGGTGCAGTGTCAGCCCCTGACAACCCCACCTGTGCCTCAACATTATTATCATCATCATCATCATCGGTGTCTGTATGGACACCTACATCAGATTGCATACAAGAGGGACCCTGACCCACCTCGCCACCTATGGGGAAAGCAATAAATGCACTTTAAAACCTGTGCAGCATTGCCTAACAGTGCACACACACACACACACACACACACACACACACACACACACACACACACACACACACACACACACACATACACACACACCTCCGCAATACCTACCTGTCCATGGATTTACAGACAGTCCCATGTATATATCCATGTGTTAGCCCATCCTGCATCACAGTTGTTAACATACACACATTGATACAATGCATTAACATCACAGTCCTCTAAATGCCCACACAAGCGGCCACAACACAAGGCCTGTTGCTACTTTACCTGCCTGACCTGTGTGTAGTGGATTTACATGGCCTCACTGCTGTCATTCGGTATTCACCCTCTGTATGGCTGGAAATGAAGTGCATGGCCCCTATATGTGTGGGCTAGTATGTTGTATCCATAATATCTCCCACTGGTGTGTCATGTGTATGTAATGCTCAGTACATGCCAGATATGCTGCTCCATCAACCCATCATGTGACACCTGTAATATTTGGATACACTCCCTGGTGTTGTCTATTACTTTCCCAATGCATCTGTAGAGCTCTATACGTGGGTTGTAGTTGACCTCTCTGCTGACTGCGATATTGAGTGTGTACCTGGAGTCTACCTTCCCTGTGGATACCTGTTCCATGCTACAGACCATATTATACTATTTGCTGTCCTGTGATTACACACATGACAGGTATTCCTGTTGTGTAATGTGGCAGTCCATGTCCATGGACTGCACGGTCCCAAAGGGGGGCACAGCAATATGAACACCCCACAATCACACATGTGCATACATGGCCACACATACAAACACACACATGCACACATGCATCATACATGCATCTACCTCCCTCCACTTCACCAGAGTGACCTTGCAGGCAAACTAAATAACCACTAGGATGCACACACACACACACACACACACACACACACACACACACACACACACACACACACACACACACACACACATGTGAGGTTGCATAATGATATTACACACAGTCCTCCTATTACCCATCTACCAACATGCAAAACATATGGTGCAGAACAGCATGTAGTTCAGCTATAGTCAATCAATGCTAGCAGCAGTATACATGTGTGTGATGCATGTGCTGTGTCACTAGGTGATGCCCCTTCCCCTGGATACTACTGAACCCATGTACACAGCATTGCTATGCACCTGTTCTGCACCCTGCCATGTACTGTTCACCACAACTCACAGGTGTATAACCCATTGCGGAATGTGTAGTACTGTGTCAGTTATGTCAGCTTTACTTCTCACAGCCCCTATGTTTTTCTGCAACACATACCTGGGATGATATCTGGACTGTTGTCTCTGGTGAATGCCTGATGCCTGATTTACAGCTGTCAACATCAACAGACCATGTATGACCACTGAAATACTCTTACACTTAACACCATCAGAGCATACTGTGGCTATGGGGGGTGTACACACCTTTATTGATTTTACACTCACCCTTGATCTGCCATGGGACCACATCACAGCATATCTTAGCAGTACACAAGCCCGGTATGTGACATATGTCCTGTACAGTCACATGCAGTGTCTACAGATTATATTAGGTGTGCGGCTGCTGACCGCAATGCATACACACCATGTGGGCATATGTGTGCACACCCTTATCATGACGATTTATCACACCTCTTGTTGTGTGTACTACAGCAGTCACTGCTCATGGCAGGGGTATATCAGTGTGGGCCATCTGCATTTGCCAGTGTATGTTCAGTCTGCCCTACACATGTCCCCCTATTCTGCATGATGGCAAGGTCTATTCATGTGCACATCCCATGGTGTTCACACAATGCCATCACTATTGCTGTGTGGGTAGGTTTATGGCTGCCACAGATCCTGAACCTGACTATGTGCAGATAGAGCCATTCCTACCATTCTTAATATCCCTGCTGCAGTGCACTGGTGTGTCATGCTAAGAACACCCCCTCAGCTTTTATGCAGATGCATGAAAGTTAAGCCCTACACATTTGTGTCATGTTGCAGAGTTCGATACACTGAACACCACATGTTGCAGCCAAGACCCAGCTGATAATGTGGATTACTGTATTGCCTTATGCCAAAGTGTATCTCTGCAGCAGTTGGCATTGTCCTACAGGTATATACACTGGTGTTGCACTGTATATTTGTGCGGTTCAGAACATGTCACTACTGTAGGTCATGTCTACCAACAGTATGTTACTCCCTGTCGACACATTCTACAATGAAAGGATGTTAGTTATCATGCAGATGTGTGACATACCCTTCCAATACCTCATCATGGGCATCCCTGTGAGACCGTGCATTTCACAGCAACAATACATGCACATGTACAGCGTGCATTTAGGGTAGGTGTGTTAGACGTGTGCATGGAATATACCATCACCATTACATGCCCGGTGTGTTGGCATGCATCTACATAAAACATTCTCACCAGCTGCAGGCTAATGCCTTTTTGTTATCCCGGAGGGACCTACATAAGAAGGTGAGAGATGCAATGTCAGTGGCCACACCTGTGGCACTGCTACAGACTGGGTGCAGTACTACCATACATCAATGGTAAATTCCCACAATACTACCAAATCTGGACATCTGTTTATCACTATAATGCAGCAACACAATATATCTATAACATGTCAGATATGCATGAGCTACCTGTACCAATGCAGATGTTTACACAACAGTGGTCTACTGATGTGTCCTTACCTGCACACTCCTCGGCCGGTGTGTGGGTGACACCCACCTCCACGAAGGGGTCCAGTGGTTGCTGGTTGTCCGGACAGGTAGGTGCCACGAGGCTGGCCAGGAGCTTCTCCACACATGTCAGGGGAGGATGAATGGCATGGCCCCCCCTGTGGAGAGGTGATCCCCCTGGACTGCAGCAGCATGCCGAAGGGGATTACGAAGCAGGTTAGTACAGTGATGCCAGACCTGCTCATAACTGCAGTTGTGCAGTCCAACATCATTGACCCTGTGGACTAGGTCATTCCACAGGACAGTCCACTCCTGCTGCTCATGTGCATGCCTGCCAAACAACAGTGGATAGTGCTGGATTATGTGTGCTATCACCACGTCATTCTCAGCATTGGAAAAGGTGGGCAACCGTGCATGTGCCATCTTGGCTGAAAGACATAAAGATGGAAACAGGTCTGAAAGACTCATACGGCAACATTACCACAGTTCGTAATACACATCTCTGTCACCCCCCCCCACCACCATATCAGCTTGAACAGACTAAACACTACTCATTAGGGATGGCTATAGCTTAACTACCATTTTAACAGATTTTGTATTGTACCACACCTTCTGCTATGCGATTATAACCACATCCCCTGTGTGGACACCATCATTGCTGGCCTGTTCCGGACTATTTACCTGCATGCCATTGTCAGGGCCACTATGGTTACATATATGCCAGTGGTATGGCTGCTCTGAGATTGCTACACATTTGACAGTCTGTGTTATTCGGGATATCTATGCATGCTGTTGGACATGTACTGGGATTGTGTAGACTATTACTACCAAAATAATGATCTATAACAGTGACACAATAACATGTATATGATCTATTGGCAGGCTAATCCACCTCTCCACATCCATCTGCAAATGATACCTGGCCACATCACATGTGTATCCCATCCTGGGGCCTCCTTGTGTACTGTTACAGCAATACCATCAGGTGAAACCACCCAGGGGATGTTGGACCTCCCATCCTCAGGGCACACACAGACATGTTCCTGTCCCCCAGCTCAGGTCTAGGGTCTGTTCCATACCGGACTCCACAGCCACATGAGAGATGTGCTACATCAGTCTGAGGCACACAGTACACATTCACATGGCCAACATGCTCCTCCTGCTCAGCCTCCAGACCAGGCACCTTCAGGATGAGGACTACTGTTGTAAGAGGCAGTGGGTGGGAGGCTTGTTCCCATTGTGCCCATATTGGGGACCATGGGGCATCCACATCACAGACCACACACACCATCCCCGGTGTTTACCCACCACATGTGTCACATACCATCCCTGTAGATTGTCCTCTTAATTTACCAATCCTGACCACCTCCACATGTGTACCTGCCATACTTCCCCATATTCCCATTGCATACTTCACAGATGAGGGCAATGTGGTGTCAACAAGGGACTAAAATGTGACATACCCATCCATAGTGCACACACTGCCAGCTGTAGATATCTGTGTGCATTGCTATGTGTGCTGCTGCCTCGCACATAGCACACATCACTGTGGTAGTGATATAGTCTTTACATACATATATATTTGTGTGTGTGCTTATACATATGTAGACATGTGCATATAGGTGTATATATATATATATATATATATATGTGTGTGTGTGTGTGTGTGTGTGTAGATATATGTGATATCATATATATATATATATATATATATGTGCACATATATATGTCTACACATGGGTATATGTATATTTCTGAACATACATGCTGATATACATATATATCCTTATATATTATATATGTGACATATGTGCACATATGCATACCTATATGTGGTGTTCATTCACTCATCAGCTCCACAATCTCACAACACCTTCCTGCACAGCCGCACTGTTCTGCCTTGCTACAATACAAACAGGTGCCACATATGGACCTGGCCTGACATTAGTGGGGTATATGTGGGACCTGATTGCAGGTAACTCTATTACACACCTATGGCATTCTGGTATGCTACATTACAGATTCACCTGAGTATCCTGCCAGTGGTGGGCCATGGCTACCACATGTTCATCAGAATGGCATTACTTCTACCACCAGCTATTGGCCACGTATTATACATACTTCCCATTACACAACACACACTATGATGGCTTACCTCTTGTCTGTCAGTGCTGACCTGCACGGTTAACAGCTATGGTCCACTACCCACAGGGGCAGACACTATTGTCCATAGCAGTTGTTCATTATCAAAACAACACCTGATGGCACATATAACTCATTCCACATCAGCTATCCCATTATGATGGATTTGAGTAGCCTGGCTTTAGTAGGTGATGCACTTGATCAGGTAATGGCCTCTGCACCAGTCAGTGTCCTACACTTGCTAACTGCATGCAGCTTGCTGTGTAATACTTCCAATTACCACTGTCATGGCAACCACCTACTATAAATCCCTACATCATGTGGGCATGGTCCCTTTAGCTTTCCTGTGTGATGGACACCCTTCCTGTGTTTGGGCATCAGTGTTACAGACAGCAGGCAGCAATATCTCTTACAGGAGAACCGGTGCACTCAGGCCAGCTACATATTTGTAGGAGGCTCCAGAACTACAGACAGAGTGTGAGTAGAGTTGTGTTATGCTTTGTATAGTACTGGTGTTACAGGGTGTGTGTGTACATACTAGTTTACCTTGGAATGCAGTCTGTCTGCATAGCTCTCAGATGTGGGCCTATCCTCTTTGTGCCCAGAGGTGTGCCTATCATGTTTTTTCTGTCCACGATACAGGTCCTGTGTCAGATATTTCACTGGCAGTGTTTGTGTTGAATGCTATCAGTACATGGCTACATCCATTTATGTTTCTAACCTCAATTCCCTGACTAAGGGTATGTTGCAGACTATCCTGTAACACCAGTGACTTGCTTAGTGTATGGCAGCAGTTTTCCACATATGGGCCTGTGTTCCGGCAGCTGTCCTCCACCTACATACCAGACTTTGCACATATGACATGCTGTCAGGGGTTGTTCTATAGTGGGCTGTGAGTATATCACACTGCCATTGCTGCCGTCAGTCTACTGCTGTTGTATCCCCTACACATGTGGTGGGACTGAGGCCATATTATGTGTGGGTTTCACCTACACAATACACGTGTGCCCTTATGCACTCCAGAGGCCAGTGTATGTAACAGTGGTATATATCCCTGTATTATTGACTCTGGGGGGTGCACCATAAATGACCTAGCCAGTTACATAATATGGGGGTATCAGGGGTGAGCTGCCTTAAGGTATCTGGATGTACAGTACCATATACTTCACCTATATTTACATTACTTATATAAACTGGGTTAATGCAGGCTTACTGCCCCCTGCCATACAGACTGTTCTGTTTGTCAGTGTGCTTGTGATGGTGTCAGTTATGCCTTGTTATGTAACAGTTACATCCCATTTGGTCAAATGAAGTCTTTACCACCTAGTGCTTTGTACAGACTGTAGATAGGGCTGCTGAACTATACAACTGCATTACTTAACTGTTGATTGTTTGGTATCCTGTGGCCCAGTCTGTCTTTACTATTGTAACCTCATCACAAAGGGTTTCACATCTAGATCAAGAGAGGTAATCATGCCCCTTTATTCATCCCTCATCAGGCCCATCATAGAATACAATGCCCCTTTTGGGATGTACCTTACCCGACACCTGCAGCAATTAGAAAGACCCCAAAAGTATCTCACCAAGAGGATCAAGGGTCTCAAACAGATGCCATATGCTGCTCAGTTAAAAAACTCCAGCTCTACTCAGTTGCATACCGCCTACTTCGAGGCGATCTATGCCTGACATACAAAGCTATGTCAAATCCAGAATTAATGGACATGCTCCACCTCAGTAAATCTAAATCCCTTAGAGCCACACGCTCGAGGGACTTGAATCTCAGCACAGAAATAAATTGAACTTTCTGGAGGGACAGGTTCATAACCCAGAGTCTCCCTTCACTCTGGAATAGAATTCCAGTTCATGTGAGGCAGAGCACCTCACTGAATCTCTTCAAGAAGAATCTCGATAGGTGGATGGGGGATCATAGGTTTGTCCCAGGGATTACTCCCGTGTCACTATTAGACAGAGGCACAGTAAACTAAACCTTAAAAAGGGCACAGTATACTCAAATCAAGGGGTGGTGTAAGCCATACCGAATCGGGCTAGGCTTATAATTGCTCCAGGGCAGATAGCCTAGTATGAACCTATGAACCTACAATTTGAAGGGCTTGGCCTGGACAGCAACAGTTGTTAACCTTTCCGGACTACTGTATTAGTATAACTGTTTCACAGTTGCATCACTCTGTTTATATGGATGTCAGTGTCTGAACAGTTACATGACATGGCATATAGAACTGTAATAGTACACAAACAAAGGTTTTCCATTTATGCAAACCTGTGTGTGGTGCTTTTTCCTATGAAGTCTCTGTGGGTATATGTTGCAGGCAACAATTGTCATTTGTATGGGTGGCCCATACAGTGTCCAGATGTTCAGGTGTTAACTGTAGGCATAGTGGCTGTTGCATATGTATCTTACTGTACATATCTCTGCGTGTATATGTGTAGTCACATGCATATATATATATATATATATATATATATATATATATATATATGTAGATATATATATATATATATATATATATATATATATATATATATATATATATATATATATATATATATATATATATATATATATATATATATATGTAGATATATATATATATATATATCTGTATCCGCATATATGCGTCTGTGTATATGTATCCTGGGGATGTTGATAGCTTCCACATTGTACATTTCCTATGGGAGGCAGAATGTACTGCATGATATGTTACCAATACCAGTCTAACATCATACAGGTGGGATTTAGTACTGTTAACATCTTGTGCCTATGTTGTGTCAGGTCCTGATTATTGGATCTGCAAAACTTGGTAGTGTATTGCAGGGTGGACTTGTTTGGTTTTGGGGGGTATGCCTATTCGTACAAGACGTATATTGTTTGGGACCTCTCAACCCCATTAATGGTGCATGTGGACATATATTTTTTTGTTAATCTACTATTGCTATCTACAGATGTATGGCCATATATACCTATATAGATATATATATATATCTGCTTATATATAACTATGTCTGCATATACCTACATAGATATATATCTGCGTACATATATGTAACTTGTTGTGTATATGTAGACATATAGGTGTAGTGTCAATGTAGGCATTTGCATGTATATATGTTCATATATAATTATATATATGTATATATTTATAAAAAATATATATATATATATATATATATATATATATGTATATATATATATATATATATATATATATATATATATATATATATATATATATGTATATATATATATATATATATATATATATATATATATATATATATGTTGTATCTGTTTAGATATTAATATATTTACACATACACATGCATTTAAATGTTGATATGCATTCTCTGTACTGTTGCATGACTGGGCTGGATGATATGTTTCTAAAAACATCACATTTATGTGTGTTTAGCATGACTTAGTGGTGAATCCCTTTGTCTATGGAGTGTAGAGTCCTGGGTTTTAACCTTTCAGAGGCTGTTTATTTTGTTGCTAGGCAGAACACGGGCCATTGGATACAGAGTAATTAAGGCACTTTAAAGCAGTTGTAAGCAGGTTTGCTCAGGTTTGTGCGGAGGTAAGCACTGCTAACTTCTGGTTACAGTTTTTTATACTCATTTAACTTTTAAATTGCTTAATCTGTGTAGGCAGTTTTTACCCCTGCACAAACAGGCTTAGACTTGCTTACTGCTGCTTAAAAGTGCTTACTCCCACTTACCTCTGCACTAATTTCTTTGAAAGAAAAGAAAAAAAGGGTTGATAGGAAAGTGGTGAAAAACGGGCACAAAGAGGGAAAGATAGTAGGGAAAATAGCTAGGAATGTGCAGGAAGGGTGTAGGGAAGGTCAGTAGCTGCCCAATTCTACTACAGCAACAGCTGTGCATATACACTGAATTTGGAGGTAGTTTGGACACTCAAACCCCTGGGAGAGGGGTGAGGACAACAATAATAAGTTGTGATGCCAATTAGACCAGAATATATGTGTCCAGTGGGCAGGTGTGTGTTCAATGGACAGCTATGTACGGGGTGAGATTTTTTTGTGGGAGCAGATTGCCCTTTTTCTTTTTCAGGTGAGAGTGAGATGTTGGGGAGGTAGGTTGGGTAGGTTAACAGACAAAACACACAAGACGCATACAGGGGCAGTATATGACACATGGGTGGGGTAAACACCTTGTTGGGGAAGGGTGTTGGAATATTGGAAGCCCACAAGCCCCCTAGTGGTAACTGTGGGACTGAGGTTCCTACCCATGGGGAGTCACCACTGCTCCTTCACAGCCCTGAAGATGGCTGTGCTAAGGGCTGAGCCACAGAGCCAGGCCGACACTCTAATCGTGACATGCGGCCCTCGAGCTGGTGTAGAAGATCACCGAACTGCTCGTTGATCACTCTACGCACCACAACCCCGAACTGGCGAAGTGTGACAGGTGCCTGTCTGTGCCCACTCCCAGGGGGGTTCCCCATCCCCTGAGGTGGTTCCACCCAAAGGTGGTGCAGGACCAATGGATAGGGAGGTCTGGGGTTGGGCCCCAGACATGCTGGTGCCTGGTGCCATGGCCAGCTGAGGTGTGACACGTGGGTCTGCTGGGACTTGCCTTCCCAAGCGTGCTATAGTGTTTGGATTTCATCATCATATATGGGTTAGTAATAGTCAACACATTCCAGAGTTGGGTATAACAGCATGCATAGATATTCCCATTAACTTCACCATGGGGATCACATCAGTCGCCCTGCTAGACAGGGGTCCAGGGAGGTATATATTGTGGGAAGAAATATCCAGGGAATTGTTATGGCTAGGCTTGTATACGCCCTAGGGCCAATAGCCTAGTACCAACCTATGAACCTATGAACCTAGACACCAGATATGGAACAGTTGCATAGCAAACAAAACACATGCATACATGGGAGCACAGTGGTAATAAGAACAGCATGCAGGTATGGTGATGTCACCATGCCAACAATGTTGGAATAATTCAATATGGCACATGCATGCGAACCATTAAAATATTTATCAAACAACTGGACATTATCAGAGTCAGTACATACCAGTTGGGGTGGGTATGTTGATTATTGTTGGAGATAAGGTGTGGGGGAGAAAGATGTCAATTAACAAGTAATATATTCCTGTACTCCACATTACTTTCCTAGTCAGTGCTGTTATCTGTACCTTACAGGTCTGACTACACTACCCTATAGCCTTATTGTGGAAAGTGATATGGCTGTCATCATCATTACACATGAACCGGTTTTACCTGCAGTATACAACTCTTATCTGGTATACCTGTGGCGGGAATATTTGTTAACAGTGACTAACTGTTTGTACACATACGCCCGGAATCCAGGTTGATGTTTTGCACTATGCTATCCAACTCTTTCTGCACAGACTCCGGCCATGTGTTCACCATTGTTGGTGTGCCTGGACATTCCTAGAATATTGCCCTTGTCCACCTTTAGTGGCCTGACACATACATATACATGCTTTCCTACACAGTTATATTATGTAGCACAGAGTGGGCAACAGTGACCACTGATAATTTATTATTCAGAAAAACTGCAACACTCACAATCCCTTACAATACCAGGGTGGACAGTACCATTAGAGGTTATATTGGTCTGTATTTCTCAGCACAGTGTTGTATCCAACATGCCTGTGGGAGCAATGTTTTTTTAGCACTAGCTGACTGTTGCCACACAAAGTTCCAGATTATACATTAGTATTATGCACATACATCTCACTCTGTTACTGTGTACACTCTGGTCACAGCTTGACAACATGGGAGTCTAGATAGGACATACTTGAAATATTACTCTCCTAACAGTTTCTGGGGTTGATACAGTGACAAGTGTGTTCTCATGATGGTTGACAATCACTTGCATTCCCTGTTTTCTGGCTACACATCTGGGATCATTCATAGGTTCATAGGTTCATACTAGGCTATCTGCCCTAGGGCATTTATAAGCCTAGCCAGAGTATGTTTGGCTTTCGCCACCCATTTTAAATGAATTTTGCTATGCCCTTTTTCGAGGTTAGTATACTGTGCCTCTGTCTAACAGTGACACAGAAGTGATACCTGGGGTAAACCTACGATCTCCCATCCACTCATCAAGATTCCTCTTGAAGAGAGTCAATGAGGAACTCTGCCTAACCTGGACTGGGATTTTATTCCAGAGTGAAGGGAGCCTCTGGGTTATGAATCTGTCCCTCCAGCATGTCCTATTTATTTCAGTGCTGAGGTTCAAGTCTCTCAAGTGCATAGCTCGATGGGGATTTGGATTTTCTGAGGTGCAGCATGTCCATTAATTCCTGTTTGGACATGGCTTTATACGTCAGGCACAGATCGCCTCTGAGCAGGCGGCATGCCACTGAGTAGAGCTGGAGTTTCTTTAACCGGGCAGCATATGGCATCTGTTTGAGCCCATTGATCCTCTTGGTGAGGTACTTTTGGGGTCTTTTCAGTTGCAGCAGGTGTCTGGTAAGGTACATCCCAAAAGGGACATTGTACTCAATTATGGGCCTGATGAGGGATGAGTAAAGAAACACGATGACCTCCCCTGATCTAGATGTGAATCCCTTCATGATTAGGTGGGCTATATAAAATGTTTTTCTAACCACTTTGGCCACGTGGTTTTCAAATGAGAGATTGCTATCAACTTGGGTCCCCAGGTCCCTAATTACTTCTTTCATACTTAATGGATTACCATCTATGTGGTAATTTGTGGGCACTTTGCTTTTGCCAAAGGGGATGACTAAGCACTTTTTGGCATTTAGTCTGTGGCCATGGCTCTGGCACCAGTTGTCTGTTTCTATGAGGCCCTTTTGTAGGATGCTTGTGTCGGCTGGAGAGTCGATTATGGCACCTAGTTTGCTGTCATCTGCGAACTTGGTCAGCCACAGTCCTTCCGTGTTGGCCTGTACCTCCGTGAAATATATACCGAACAAGAGAGGTCCCAGGACTGAGCCTGGTTTGAAGTTTGACATGGCTCCAGCAATTCTAACCATATGGGTTCTGTCCTTGAGCCAGTTTGCAACCCATCTAGTGACATAGGGGTTTATATTTAAGCTGGTGAGCTTATCTATAATGCCCGAGTGGGGTATTGTATCGAAGGCTTTTGCGAGGTCCAGGTAGGCTGTGTGGACCACCTTCCCCTCGTCAATGGCCTTGGTGACTGTTTCAAAGAAATCGACCAGGTTTAAGAGGCAGGATCTGCCCTTAACAAAGCTGAACTGGGTAGGATCCAGTGTCTGTAGGTCCCCAATATTTTTATTTATGAGGTCCATAATGATCCTTTCCATAGCTTTGCAGACCAAGCTAGTCAGGCTTATGGGGTGATAGTTTCCAGGATCTGTTGAGGCACCACCTTTGTGGAGAGGGACCACTGTTGCTGTACGCCACTCTTTGGGTACATATCCTGTAGTAATGCTGAGATTGAACAGTAGTTTTATGTTTGGGTTTAGCTCTTCTTGGAGTTCATGTAGGACGCAGCCCAGGACACAGTCTGGTCCCATTGATGCTGTGTTTTTTGCTTTGGAGAGGGTGGCTCTTACCTGAGCATCTGAGATGTCAGGGGGGCAGCACTCTGCTGGGATAGATATTTGCCCTTTTGGTGGTTGGGGGGGGGTTTGTGCTGAACCTATCAGCTAGGATGTTGGCAATGTCTGTGGGTTCGGTGTATTTTTTGTCATTTTGGACTAATTCTGAGCATATCTAGGAATTCCCACCCAGGTTCCTAACATAACTAAAGAAAGCCTTGTGATTATCCTTAGTGTCCTGTGCAATTTTTCTCTCGAAGCTGGCCTTAGACGATTTTATGAGTGCCCGTAGTTTTTTGCTAATACCTCCGTTTAAAGACACAAAACAGAACTGTAGATAGGATCACTGCAACTCCAAACTATCGAACACCAGATGGACGAGCAGGAAAGGTTAAAAAGTTCTTTTATTGCACACAACAAGAAAACCATCCAAGTAACCACTCCAAGTAACCACAAGCGCTTTCGCCTGTTCTTAACAGGCTTTTTCAAGTGTATTAGGTTGCTGCTTCATTCAGAATTTATACCAAACCAACCCTGCTCATGTGATTAAATTAATTGCATGATTGTCATCAATTGATTAATACAAAATATTTAAAAGACATACCCTAAAACCGTAACTCTTTTTCAAAACATTAAAAACTGCAATTTTACTATCAAGTCTTTCCTTAGTTTGCATATAGAAAAAAGTAATAAATGTATATGTAACTGAACTTTCCAAACCTAAAAATATAACTTAATACTTTATGTAAACCTGTTGTGTGAAAAATAAGTTACAAAAGTTTATGTTGAAATGAAATGCTTTCCTTTCGGGTACTTTAAACACACATTTTGTAACCACAAACACATTTCCCTTTCTCATAACTTCAAAACAATATACAAGTTTTGAAAGTATCAATTAGATACTTACTACAAACCTCTAACCTATTTAGTTCATTAAAAATATATATTAAAATATACTGCTTGGTTTAGGTGACAATAAAACAACTAATAATACTGTAAACATGACTATTTTAATATTTAATGCTTTTAGATGATAGTTGAACCTTAGAAACTCAACAATGACCAGATTCAGAACCATTAATCCAGTTACCCCTAAAAGTTGAAACAATGTGGGGTACTTCAGTTGATCCTGTTTCTTCTAGCCCTAAGAATGTCCCCTAAACTTATCCCTTCATTAATGCCTGGATATTTGGTTGCGTTAAGCCTTAGTTGCCAGGTTAATTCTTTGATCCCCAGCTTTGTTTCCCAGTCTCCTCCTCTCAAGTCTTGTTTTACATTGTCCACTACAAAAACTTTAATGCCATGTTTTACAACTGAGAGAATGCTTGTAAAGCACTTGTCTCTTTCCTTGTTTTAATGTTGTTTATGTGTTCATATTTTCTGCGTTTTAACTGCCTCTCAGTTTAGTCTACATAAAAGGATGGGCATTTTGGCAAAATCCTATATATATAACTCCAGATGAATTACAATTGTAATTGCACTTTGCATACAAGGTGCTTTTACGTGAGGGAATATGAACCTGCTCTTTGTTAATAAGATAGGAACATTGCTTGCATCTACCGCATGCAAAAGTGCCTTTTCTTTTTGCTACTAGAGCTTGCTGTTTCTCTTCTAATTGAATGTTTTGTTCAAATATTCCTTCAAATTGATGTTTCTTTTCCTAGTAAAAGTTATATGTTCAGGAAATAACTTATTAAATTCATCTTGTGATGTAATCATAGGCCATAAATTCCTGATAGTGTTTTCAATTAGCAAAGAGTCCTGAGAATATGTATATACAAAATTCTTATGCTTGTCACATTTTGTGTCATGTTGCTTCCTGAGTACTACAGGCCCTATTCCCAACAGAGGTTTAAGATCGTTCCCTCTTCTATGAACAATTTCATCCAGTATAACCTGGAACAATTCAAAAGGATAACCTCTAATGTGAAAAGCTTTTTTTAAAAATTCTGCCTCATCTTGAAATAGTTTGTCTGTACTACACATTCTGGACGCTCTTACTAGCTGTCCTTTAATGATGCCCTTTTGATGTGCCAGGGATGACCACTATCGTAGTGCAAGTATGCATTACAGTGTGTTTCTTTCCTGTATATCTGTGAAGTGAAACCTTTTGATTAGGTCTTTTGTTAGTGTAATGTCCAAGTAATTCAAACTTTCTTTACTCAACGTGTAAGTGAATCTAAGAAAACAAGTGGTGTTCTCCAGGTACTCTATAAATCCTAAAATTGTTGTTCTGTACCTGACCATAGGATGCAAATATCGTCCAAAACCTTTTGTAAAATACAATATGTTCTTTCCAGCTGGTGTTGTGTATGAATTCCTTCTCCCACTTGTGCAAAACTATATTTGCATATGCAGTAAGCATGGGGCCCATAGCCACCCACTTTTTGTTTGTAAAATTCTTCATTAAAATTTATAAAGTTGTTATGCAGCACAATTCTCATAAATTCTAGTATTGTGTTAACTAGATCAGTGCTAAGTCCTGATTCCTTAACAATGACTTCTCCGAACCAATCCATACCTTGCTCGTGCGGTATGCTCGGAAATAATTCGACAATGTCTATTGTTACCATAAACAAGTTGGAATTGTCAATTTCTTGATTTATATTGGTAAGGAACTCCCATGAATCTTTACAAACAAAATCTAGTTGCTTAACATATTTTTTCAGGTGGAAGTCAATGAATTTACTCAGAGATTCAGTTACACAGCCTGCTCCTGATACAATAGGACGAAATTTTAAAGGAGCAAGTCCCTTATGCACCTTGGGGATACCAAAGAGTACAGCTGTTTTAGGTTTAGGTACAAGTAAAAATTGTGAGTTTTCTCATCCAAAAATCCTTGCAGTAATAAATCATGTATGTAGTATTTGATTTTACTCACTGCTATGTTAAGTTCATTCAAAGAGCTTGGTTCATAGGTGTTAGTGTTTTGTAACAAAGCAAAGATGTAATTCTCATATTCAAGTTGCTTCATGAGCACTATACCCCCTCCCTTGTCCGGCTTCATTACTCTGATTTTATTCTTCTTTAAATTATTAACCACCTTCTGCAAATATTCAGGGAAATTAGTAGAGCCATAATTCTTGTTTCTGTCTAAATTATCCCTAAAAATTTGTTCTATAATTTCTTCAAACATTTTTAGTTTAGGGTGGACAGGGGGGTTAAAAGTGCTACTTCTACCCAGAGTAGTTTCAAGTGGGGCCTGATTTTTGAAAATAGCAGTTAAATTTAAGTTTCTTACAAACAATTTAAGCTCAATTAAAAGCTTAGGAAGAAAAGCTGGCTTGTTGGGTACAAATTGTAGTCCTTTAGTAAATAATTCAAAAAAGTCTTTGGTAATGTTTATGTCTGTGTAATTATATATACTGAAACTGTCAAATGTGTGAACACTGCACAAGCCGTGCTCACTTACAACTCTAGAGACCTTTATGTCATCTTTGTTAACAGAATGGTCATTACTCAACGTCTCCTGCCCCATACATTCTGCTGGTATTGATTTGATTTCACCCTCGGTCTGCCCTGGGGAAGTTGAAAACCCTGCTGCATACTGTTGGTACTTTTTTGTGCAAGTCTCTCACTTCTCCTGGGCATTTCATCATAGTTGTAGCCATTATTTCTACTGTGAGAAGTTACAGTCTCAGTGTTTTCAAGGGTGTTTTGTTTATGAGCTCCCCCTGCTGGGTATGCCCTCCCCTCTCTATATTCCATTAAATCTCTTTCTAACTTTCTTGCCTTCCTGTCTAAAACTTTAAAACAGTGCTCGTCTACTTCTCTGAACGTTTCATTGTATTTCCTTTTATAACTTAAAAATCTATCATCGTTAGTGATACTATCATGCAGTACATTTAGTTCATTCAACAAAACCTCTTCTTTTTTCATGTAGTCATCAACCATTAATTTCAAAACCTCAATTCCAGTTTTATTAAACAACTCTGTTAGTTTAGAATGCAAAGTTGAGCCTGAAAAAGCGCTGTTAGGGTATCTGTAACAGCGTAACCCTTAGGTACACGCTCAACTTTAATGCATTCCTGCAAATAATTAATCTCTAACTGTGAATTTTTAAAAGCATACAGTTTGTCTTTAAATGTCTCAAAGTCATTGTCCAACTGCTCCAAATGCAGATTAAAAGTACCTGTTTTGAAACATGGTAGCTGTTCTGTCCAATCTTTAAAGCTGAAATTGTTGTCCATACTAAAAGTTCCGTTTTTGTCAGCATGTTCTTTGCTGTTAGGAGAAACGAGCGGATGATTCACCATAACCGGCTCCCTGTTTGAAGGTCCTGGTCTTGGGCCTCTTCTACCCACGTTGTTCCGTTCCTTGTCTTTCGCTTGCTGCTGGTTGCAAGGTATTCCTGAAGTCGAGGAACCATTAGACCTGTTGGAATTCATTATACTGTTGTTTAACTGTGTTAGTAGAGCCAAGACCTGATTTAACTCTCTACGAGTTACCGGCGTGTCATCCGGGTCTTCCCCAAGTAAGAAAGGCGTGTCAGTAAAAACTGGAGATGTTGCGTCCTCTGCCATAGCTCAAAACCAGGAAGCAATACAACGAAAACAAACCAGTACCACGAATCCCACTAGGCGCTGAGGCACAAAACCCTCCGTTTAAAGACACAAAACAGAACTGTAGATAGGATCACTGCAACTCCAAACTATCGAACACCAGATGGACGAGCAGGAAAGGTTAAAAAGTTCTTTTATTGCACACAACAAGAAAACCATCCAAGTAACCACTCCAAGTAACCACAAGCGCTTTCGCCTGTTCTTAACAGGCTTTTTCAAGTGTATTAGGTTGCTGCTTCATTCAGAATTTATACCAAACCAACCCTGCTCATGTGATTAAATTAATTGCATGATTGTCATCAATTGATTAATACAAAATATTTAAAAAGACATACCCTAAAAACCGTAACTCTTTTTTCAAAACATTAAAAACTGCAATTTTACTATCAAGTCTTTCCTTAGTTTGCATATAGAAAAAAGTAATAAATGTATATGTAACTGAACTTTCAAAACCTAAAAATATAACTTAATACTTTATGTAAACCTGTTGTGTGAAAAATAAGTTACAAAAGTTTATGTTGAAATGAAATGCTGGGGTAGATATTTGCCCTTTTGGTGGTTGGGGGGGGGTTTGTGCTGAACCTATCAGCTAGGATGTTGGCAATGTCTGTGGGTTCAGTGTATTTTTTGTCATTTTGGACTAATTCTGAGCATATCTAGGAATTCCCACCCAGGTTCCTAACATAACTAAAGAAAGCCTTGTGATTATCCTTAGTGTCCTGTGCAATTTTTCTCTCGAAGCTGGCCTTAGACGATTTTATGAGTGCCCGTAGTTTTTTGCTAATACTCATCAGAGATGCCTTCCCTTTTTGGGATTTTGCTCTATCATGTAGTAGCTTCCTTCTTCTATTGTATAGTTTGTTTATGGCTGGGGTCCACCAGACAGGACACCTGCCTTTGGAGGATTGGGTCTTGGTTTTATTTGGGATTGCATGATCCATGCATTCCTGAAGGTGTTCATAGAATGTGTTTATAAAGGATTCTGCAGTCTGGGCCATATTTTCCACAGACCCGGGGGCTTTGAAGGATTCCACCTCGATTTTGAGGAGTGTGAAATTTGCTTTAGAGAAGTTTTTCACTGTGGTTTTCTGGGCAGGGGGTGGGGTCGGGATGTGAATATCCAGTGAGATTAGTTTATGGTCTGATCTTACCAGTGAGGGATACAGTTCTGGTCTGGAGCATAGAGTCACCATGTTGGTGATGATCAGGTCTAGTATGTTTTCCCCTCTTGTGGGAGTGGTAACAAGTTGTTCCATAGCATTTGAGTTTATAAATTCTTGGGCTAGGGTGTTGGAGCTAGAGTAGTGCTCCCATTCTATGTTTGGGTAGTTGAAGTCACCCAATATAATGGTGTTTGGAGAGACCTTCATATTTTCCAGTGTTCTCAGGAAGGCCAAGTGGGGTTCCTGGGTTTGGGATAGTGGTCTGTAGCAGGCTATAAACTGGAAGGCAGTTTTACCCACTGTTAGTTGCACATGGATAGTCTCTGATGCTTCGTGCTGTGCCACCAACATTCCACAAACTTACCAGGTGGACGGGGGACAGACAGCAGATATGGGCACATATACTGGACATTCTGGTCTCATGTGTACTGTTGTGGGGTATGAATCTGTATGCAGTCTAATTCCACTCCCTGGACTCAGATCATGGCTCTGTCTGCTATAGCTTAAACACTGGCCATCACAGTTGTCTGCTATATTGATATTGCTGTATATCTCCAATCTGCTTTCTGTCTTATTAATCCCCTGTGCTTATGCATTCTGGCCTTGTATAACAACACTCTTATACAAATTTCCTAGAGAGTTATATGTTGTAGGATGGTGTGGGTGAGAGTAATGTGTAATACCTCATTAGTCAGAGCAACTGCATATCATTCTTGTATTTCTGGGCATAGTGTTACTATCTGACAGACCTGTGGGAAGAATGTTTATTAGCACTACCTGAATATTCACACACACAGTACCAGGTTCCACATTACTTTTATGCAGATACATCTCACTCTGTTACTGCACCCACTCTGATGACAGATTAACAAGTTGGGGTGTAAATGGCACATACATCGCTTCTTAGACACATAAGGTATTGGGGAGTCCTAATGTGCCAGGTTTGTTGTCATAGATGTGTGTCAATCAGTTGTATTTCCTGTTTGCTGCCTATACGTCTGGGATCATCCCACTGATTTCCCAGGGGGACAGGTTGATAGGAAATTGATATGAGCCACTTTAATAGACATTCTGGACATATCTGTACAGTTGTGGGGTATGATTCTGTATGCAGACTACTACCATTGGCAGGTTTCGGACCGTGGCTCTGTGTGCTAAATAAACAACAGTTCACATCTCAGTTGCATGTGCTATTCGGTTTTTGTTGTCTGCATTTTCCCTGTTTACTCTCTATGTGTCTCTCAGATATACTAAATGGCCTCTGGGGATTACATTTGCCATATACAGGCATTCCTACACATTCAATTTATGGCACATGGTGGGGTTAACAGTGCTTAATACAACAGTATTATTACATGATTGCAAATCTACATTACCATATGATACCAGAATATACACATGCAGTCCAGCAGTTAGAACTGTTTTGTCAGGATATTACACTTTTATTGATATACAAACAATATGAGACTCTTCCTACCATATTCTCTAGTGTATGCAGTACTTGCCTTGAACCATACAGGTTTTATACTAGCAATTAATTTAGTACTACTTTTATTTTGATTTCCTGTGTCAGTAAAAGCATGAGTATTACTGACCTGCCTCACATCACAACCTCACCAGGTGGCTGATGTGGGCCTCCTGGTTTGCGGCCCACTCCGTTGCAGTTGTGGGGGACATAAGAGGAATATTTAGCCATACCTACCCATGATATACCTGAGCTGGCAATTATTACACACATACTGGGCTGATACTTACACACATCTAGCACATCCACTGATACTCTAGCCTCTTGGAGCCACTCCTCCAAGAGGTCCCCCTTCCGCCTCTTCAGGTCAGCATAGTGGTGCCTGACCTGCTCACCAGTTCGGGGTATGCCAGTGGCATTGGTGAGGTCACGCGTGAGATGGTCCCAAGCCTCCTCCTTATATTGGGAGCCCTGGTGCTGGCCCTGCAGCAGTCTCTGTGCATGGTCTTTAGCTAAGAGTCCTGCCATGACCTTGGACTCCTGGATGCACCAGCGCTGCGCCTGGAAGTGCTCTCCTTCTCCCCTTACTGCTATAGTGCCTGCAAGGGAAAGCTATAACCAGTTATGAGATGTGTTCCCACCTCTTGGGCTTAAGTAGAGCCGATTTCCCACACTTTTACATGATTGACCAGTTTTGAAAAAGCTAAGCTATGGGCTAACCTGCTTACCTAAGGCTGGCATTGTTTAAAGGGGTATACCACTGGGCACAATGAGTGAGCTGGTCTACACATTGCTCACTCCTCCTAAGCTGATTTTCATCATAATGCCTTTTTGGCATTGTGTTATTATTTATTACACCTTATATGTATGCCTGATATCCCTGCTTGATGTGTACGTACACTGTGTGGGGTCTTTGTGTTTTATTGGGGACTTCAACACTCTATTCTAATTACACCTCACTTCTGGGCTTACTGTTGTACTCGAGTTCACATATTTATGTTATGTAGTGGGTTATGGCACATATGACTGTATACTGATGCCTTTCATGGGTTCAGTTTTGTTATACTATGGTGAGGACTTGTTTCCTACTACCTCACTCTTCTGTGTTTCTGTGGTGACTTTTTGGATAACTACTTGGACTATGGTGTATATGGTCCTGTGTTCGAGACCTGCATGGCTGTTTATTTTGTTGATAGGCAGAACAAGGGCCGTTGGATACAGAGTGATTAAGGCACTTTTGGGCAGTTGTAAGCAGGTTTGCATGATGGTAAGCACTGCTAACCTGCTGTTCCATCTGCTTACAGAGAGTTAGCTTGAGAATTGCTTAGCCAGTGTAGGCACTGCTTACCACCGTGCAAATGGGGTTACACTCGTTTACTAGTGCTTAAATATGCTTACTACTGCTTATTGGTGCTTATACCTGCTTATTAATGTCTTATTCATTATAACACTGACACCTCACATGTGCATTTACTGCAGTACTCCAGTTCATAAATATATGTTATTTAGTGGGTTATGCAACAAAAATATTGGTCATAACGTGCTTTGCTATGTAAAATTGGATATGCTACAGTGGGAATCGAACCGCGAATACCTGTTCATAAGGTGAATGCTCTGCCCACTACACTATTGTGCTGCTGCTTCATTTGTTTATATCTTCCTTGTTATCCTCTTCAGCTTTTTAAGCTGCTTTAACCATAGCTAAGCGATGGGCACACCCATGCACCTACGGTTAGCTGTAATCAGATGTTTAAGAAAGAAAAAGGTTTCTTCATTTTATTTCTATATTCTGTTACTATTATAGACAAGGGGGACTGTTGGTGGGGATATGCGGTCACCTGTGAGCTGTCTCGCTCATTGCATCCCCCTTTCTGCTGTTCTACATTGCGGGGGCATGTTTATTCTGAGAGCTCTGCTCTCAGACATGCCCCCTGAACTCTTACACGCTCCGTGTAAGCCTAGGAGCTCAGGCAGCGTGCATCATTAATATGCATGGCGCATTGCCATCCTGCTCCTAAATGGTCGCTTCCATGCAGGACTAAGCTAGCCCTGCACAGAAGATTAGTAAATCCGGGAGAATGTTTTAATGTTTAAGCACTAAGTATTTTGCCATGAGTTCTTATTAATTATTCTTCTTTAAATAACACTTTCTTTTAATTTGTTGATCATCACATAATTTTAATTGTGTATTTAAATGATGCCTTTTTAACAGTTTGACCATTTGTCTGATGAAGCCTATATGGTGAAAGTCTTTAGTTACTAGTGTAATTCAATAAATTATACTGAGTGTCGTGGTGTCAGTTTAATTTTATTTTCTTACCTTTTATTAAATAACAGTCATTGACAACCATTAATGATGACACAGTAGTTCAGATGCAACATATAATCCAATAACCATTAAGCCATTAAATGGTTGGTGTAACCCAGCCTGTTCCTGCTGCCACTACAGAGAACCGGGTGCATACTCCAAGCTACCTCAGACCTGGTGGCACACCCATTTAAGTCATCCTTACAATCCACATATCTCTTGATGTGGCCTCTGGTCAAATATGGGTCCAACTTGAAGAGATCTGAGGCTACTGAAAACAAGGGGGGGTGAAGGTGTAATGCTGCTGCCAACCCAGCATGTGCTATGACATTTCCTCCAATAGCCGGCCTCAAAAAGGAAAATCTGGGTCATGGGAGGAATCAAGTTAAGCCTTGAAAAACTCTTTAATAGCAAAATCAGTATCCAAATTAAACAAATCAAAACCCATGTTATGCAAATGAACATTGTCCAAATCATAAAAATCAGGATCCAGTCTATTAAGATCTCTGTGCTGAATCACATGGAAACCAACTTTTCTAGCAGCCCACATGACTCTGTGGTTGATGAAATGCCTGGCTCTCTCAATAGCACTGGACCTTTAAACACCTTTCCAATGAAGTATTGGGATGATGTCAGACCAGAATAAAATCAAATTCAGATACAACTGCCATAACTGGTGCATCTCAGACAGCATTCTGGCCAACAGAATTTTTTGGGATTTGAGCCAAATCATTACCCCAGAGATGGTTTATCACAATTTTGGGAAAGGCTTCCTCCATGATGATTTTATACCAGATTTCCCAGAACTGAAACCAATGGAGTCCAGAGAAACCAAAATAATGACATGTCCAACTGTTAATATCAAAAAACTTGAATGACCCATTGGGCAGGTCAATGATCGCATTGTATCTCTCTCGATGAAAGAATGGCTTTTGAGCAAATGATCTCTTTCCCTGCAAAAAATAATAATCAATACCTGATGTAAGACAAAAAGGCATCAGACACCCACCTTCCTGTTCTTTGAATGACTTTGACAGAATGCCTTCCATGGCCTTGTCAGAGGTACGACCCATCTGGAAGGAAAGCAAGGAGTAACCTTTATGGATGGATTACTTGCCTTGTCATGGCCTAAGAAATAAATTGATCTCTGCCAGGCTAAAGGGCCTGCCCAAAGCCCACTCAAAAACCAAACCTGGTCTTTTTCCTGTGGCAATGATTTTATGTAGCAATCTGCCCTAATGCACTGTGCAAATTGCCAACCCAATCGCCTTTTCTAAACATAACTGCTGACCTTTTTCAGATTGATAGGTCTTAGATTTCTTTCCCCATATCAGGATAAAATCACTGTGGTCCTCCTAGCAGAGGTAAAAGAGTAGCCCATTGGCATGAAAGTAACCTGTATAGAAGGATGTGAACAAAGCTGCTGTTATAACAAATATATGAAAATCACCCAGTGTCTTATAGAGACCCTGGATAACAAAGGGAAGGAGTTGCCTCTCAATCGGCTACCTGGAATCCAGAGGAAAGCCCCCCAAATATTCTCAAGGCCCTTGAGTACCCTCACAATAACCCAGTGACCTGGACACTTTTTGAAGGCTCAAAAATTGCTCCAACCATCACAAAGCTGCTAGGTGCACTCTGAGAGTTTTAGGCAAATCTTCTGTAGTGGACCTGGCAACTAAAAACTGAAGTAACAGCTACACCCCTATGTCCTGGGAACAGAGAGCAAAGACCTACAGAAATCCTTGAAAACCTGAAAGGATGATGATTATGCCTTCCTAGTATTGCTGGCCCAAGACCTGGTCAAGAGCGATACTGCTGGTCTTCTCCAATTAGCTAGACTCCTGCAGGAACTGGAGTGCCCTTTGGATCTGAATGCTTGAACAACTGATGAAATCTGGGAAAAGTAAAATGGGAGAGACTGTCAGCTATAGAGTTAAGATAGTCAGGGACATGAACACAAGGGTGATTAATCTCCTGTCGGCAAAATTAAAAGCCTGATAATTGAGTAGACCCGTTTGGACCTAGAAGAATGTTTATTGAGAGTGTGAACCACTGAGATATTGTCTGAGTGAAAAACAATCCTCCTATTACATAAACTGTCCTTCCATACCAAAACCACCACCCAAATGGGTAACATTTCCAAATGCGTAATGTCCCTCCACCTCTCCTCGGACAAGCTTTCGAGCCACCTTTCAGCAAACCAGATCCCTTGGAATTATCCTGTCATACTGGATCCCCCTGCTGTATCTGTGAAAAGCTCAAGGTCAGTGGAGGTAGCCAAGGGAACTGCCAAAATGAAACCCCATTGAATTGGCTCAAAAATGTGAATCAAATCAAAAGGCCATCCTTGACCCATCTGGTCAACCACACAAAGTAGTGCTTGGGTTTGCTACCCTTCAACAAGTCAGAAACAGACTGCAGAAAAGTCCTGCCTGGAGAGACTGCTCTGCAGACAAAGTTCAGCATCCGATGTAGCTGCATGACTCTTCCTGCATGAACTTTACCGGATTCCAAAAATCTCCAAGGTGACTTCCAGACTTGTTGAAGTTTGGACAAAGGGAGCTTGAACAAGTTATCAATGGTATCAACTTCCAGACTCAGAAAGGTCAAGGCTCAGGTTGGTCCTTCTGATTTGTCACTGGCCAATGGCACCCTTAACTCAGAGCAAAGCTACTTAAAAATAGATATGCCCTCTAAAACACCATCCTGGCCCTTCCCCACTATCAGAAAATCATCTAACTTATGGACTGCTGACTGAAGGGCTGCTCGCTGTTGCCAACACCAATGTAAAGTTATGCGAATAGCTGAAATGTAGCACAAGCCACAGAGTACTTCATTGGCATTGCAGTGTCAAAAAATATTTTACTGTCAAACTGAAAACCTAATTAAGGCCAATCTTCTTGTCTTATGGGGAGAAGATGGAAAGTGAATTCTATATCCATCATGCAGAGCCAGGGGCCAGAATTGCCCATAATGACCTCCACAGTCTTATACAAAGAAGAATAATATACCTTGGACAGCTTACTGTCAATAAAATTATTGACTGAAACCAAATGATAAATTAACCTGAATTCACCTTCCAGTTTATTGGGAACCAGACCAATGGGGAAAATTTAAAAGCAGTCAATGGGGAGGGGGGGTGGAAAAGGGGCCACTTATCCTGCTCGATGACTGTTCTTTCTGTATCAACATAACAGCAATTTGTTCATGTATCTTCATGGATGATAGATTATTAACTAATTTAGAATCTAACAGAGCTGAGGAATGAATAGGAAAGCTGTTGGAGAAGCCTTTACAAAGACTGGCTTCTATCATCTGATCTGGATAGCCTAAGAATAGGCAGAGCAATCTGTCTAGGCAAATGGGGGAGTGAGTCCACTGTGGTAGGCTCAAGTCCTCTGCCAAAGCCCACCCTGTGCCCACAAAAAGGCTGCTTATCCTGAAAGTAGGTGTTACACCCACACCAATCTCCACTTCTGCCTGAGAAGTGGGAAAAATAGGCCTATCTCTAGCAACTAACTCCAGCACCTGGAAGCAGGGTGCCTTTTCCTACATCCCAGACACAAGTGGCTGTATTTGCAAGCAGGCCAAATGCATTTACCATGGCTAAAGGCAAAACTCTGTTTCCTTTGTATTACCACCCCCTACATCAATTCTTTTGACAGCCACTTTGTCCACCATGACACTCAGCCATATGTCAGGATGCCTCGACCCCCACCCGAGGGACTCATCAGGAGCTTTCAGCTTCCTTAAATGTTTTTCATAATTCAACTAACTTTCTTATGGCCATGAAGTAAGCTGATAAAGGCAAAGCCTGACTGGGGTACTTCTTGATAATCACCCCCATAAACACCACAAAATCCATTGACCAAGTATCCCAGTTCCTTACTGTTGTCCTGGCTGATGCCTTCTTCCAGATGGCTGCAAAGGATGCCCATCAAATCCTTGCTGGATGTGTTGTTGGCTTTCAAGATGCACTTAATTCCCTCAGAGTCCACTAGGTCAAAGATATCTACAAACTCCCCTTTGATAATCTTGTCTTTGACCTTGGAGGGATTGTGCTGTGATGTGAAAGTCTGGGGAATTGGAACCTGCAAGGCTAAGCGTAGCCATTAGGGACAAGAATTGGGGAACACAATTATCCAGATGAGGTAGGACCTCCCTCTCTGAAAGACTGACCTCCCTTGACCCAATATGCAAGTTAGGTAAAGATGGGTGGGAAAACTGGCCAGCATCATTACCTACCCCATCTCTGGTAAGCATAGCTGGAGAGACACCAAACTTTCTTTTTAGTTCTGAGTCAAAAAACCTTATCCTCCCCTCTTCCAGCAAAGAATTTATAAACTCAAATAAACAATCGTCAGAAGGCTGACCCCTGCCATTTATGCTATGCTGACCCAACAGAGATATTATCTTGTGTTTCCAATGACACTTCAGACTGGCAGGAAGGACCTGCCAGCCCTTTGGCTGGAGGAATTTCTGTTAGTCTTTTTTCTGAGCCTTCTCAGCTGGGGCTGGTCCTTCAGCTGCACCCTGTTCCATATTCAGGGATGATCTCTTTTTGGCATTCTAGCCTTGTTCAGCTGTCCCCATTGTTTCTAATTCAGATAACAATCCTTGAGCCTCCTGTGACAGATGAATCCATCTCTCCTTAATTAACTGGACCATAGCAAAATAAAAAGTATTAACAAAAAAAAAAAGGAAAGGGGAGAAGAATATTACAAACTTAACTACTTGGAATTACAGTTAAAATTGACAGTCCACTGAACCCTTTGATGTTATGCTGCTGTGGTGTTCTTGACTGTAAAGCCCTCAAGATGTTTGTCTTCTCAACACACTGACTGACAAAATAAACCAGTAACTGAAACTGATAAGCTGCTGTTGCCTTCCAGAATCTCATGCTCCTATCCTATCACAATCAGCTCTGTCTAAATACCAAGTATGTGCCGATCCCTCTCTGACTAAAAGTAGAAAACAAGCTTAACTAATAAATCCAGCAATGACGTTTCAATTACAACCACCAAAAAGGTTATCCACAGATGTCATGAGCAAAAGAACCTATCAATTGATACCATAATTACAGAATTCATTATATAAGAGCATTGTGCTATACACTCTTCCACAGACTTTTTATATAATATCCCTTTATCACTTTACTCATCTACTACTTATTTAGAAAAACATCACCCCTTAATAAATTTACCCAAGCTAAAGCTAAGAGCGTAATAACAACTTTGACTGACTACACTGTAGGTAAATTCCACGGTTCCCCCCATATCAACCCAAAGCATTTATCACACAACTAACTATTAGCAACTGTTCCAGGATAAGCAAGCAAACTGAGGGTGGAACTTTACTCTAAAATGATAATGCAAACAAAGAGTTATCTATACCCCAACAACATGCAGACACCTACACTCAACATAAATCTGGATGACCAAAAAGCCTATGTAAAATTGTGTAACATACACTGCTAGAGATCCTCACTGAAATAAATTATCATAGCATGTGTGAAAAACCTTATCCAAGTTCTACCATTCTTGAATGAATGCTCTTAAACAACATGGTAACTACACAACCCCTTGCTCCAAAGACTTTACATACCACTATAACAACAAGTAAGAGGCATTAATTAAAAGAAACTGAAATTCCTTCAACAGTCCAGGGAGGTACAACATCTTACCGTGCTCAAGCTTAGTGACCATTAATTATATATTCTTTTTTTATATTATTATTATTTAACAGTGCTATTAGCAGATACATATTGATATAAATATATATTTTTATATAAACTTGCCCCAGAAGAACCCCCAGCCAATGATTCCTCTGTATCCCATAGTATTCACTGTTATTTTTTTTTTTAATATATTTCTTCCAAAAGTAAGAGTCAAGAACTTCACTTTGGGTGTGTTAGGTAAAAACCTTAATCAATAATTCAACCGCAAAACCCCATCAACTGCAACTGAAGATGGCCATAGAGCATGCATGGCAGAACTGAGTAAGGAAGGGAAATAGTTATGCCATAGTTTCCCATAACTTTACATTCTCCCCTCAACTTTTTTAAAATATATTCATTAATTTCATTTTTGCAATAAATAAAATACCCCCCCCGCCATCACTAGAGGGACTCACTATCACCACACATAACCATTCAAACACTTGTTCACTTGATAGCATTTTTTTAAACAAATTCGTTATTTTAAATATCTAAAGTACTACCTAAAACCCCCTCCCAGCTACCACCAGCGCAACTTGCAATATGTTTTCTTTTCTTTTTCTTAATTCAATAAATTAAATACACAAAATAATAAAGAAAATAAATAAACCAGGTGACTAAACAGTCCCTGAACAGCCAATAAGTTCACAGTGTGACCCACAAGCTTCAATGTGCCTACTGACAGGTCTGACGAGTGGAGGTATAGCACTCCCTTAAAAGGGGGTATAGTCCTCATCACACCCAGTCCAAAAACTTGTACGCTCATGGACAATACAGTATTTGCAAGGTAAGTTATTATTATACACTCATTTTCCCTCTTGTCTTCTTGAAACAAGCTCACTTTTGTTAAATGCTATTATAGGTACACTAATCTATGAACATATTAACCTATAAATCCTTATACAATTTTACCATTATTATTGAATATTAATTTCAATATGGCTAGTGCCTGAGACAGTGAGCTGTCATGCTTTCCTTTCTGAATATTTGAGTCCAGATCTACAATTATTCCACCCAAGTTGTACTTTACTTTGTTGTATTTCTGCATACCTAAGAAGCTTAGCTTCCATACATGTAGCTGTGTTTACCTTTTTAAAATTACAGTTGCTGAATGGTGCGATGTCTTACAGATGAAATCTGCTATGTAACACTGCAAAAATGTAGTCTAATATGTGCTAACCTTCATAAGTAAGCTAATGATGTTTGAAAAAGTAAAGTTTACTAAGAAACTTTTATAACAACATAAGCCAAGATGCTACCTTTAATAATAAATTTACTGAGGTTTTGGTATATGCAAACATCCTTAGATGGTAGTGGGACTTATTATTGTATTATACAGCAGTGTCATAATGGCATTTATTTCTGAGTGGATTTGTAGTTATCTGAAGATCTATGAACTACTACAATAGATACCTCTTTCCTTCATAGCTCCTTTTAGGTACAGTGCAGTTAACTTGCACTCATTAGTACATTACTGGCCCTAATAATAATGCTCAGAAAAAAATAAACCATGTTACACCAATATATATTTGTCTGCAACTCAAATATATATTAACATCATAAATTTTAAGTTCCTATTTAATGTCTACTAACTTCTTCTAAGACTGTGATTTCAATTTTTCAAGAATATATTAGAGGCATAAATTTCAAGTTTCCATTTAGTTTCACTTACCTAAACTTCTGTTTGACTGTGATTTCAGTTTCATGCATTTGTTTTACAAACATCCTTGTAGATTCCCTTTTTTATGACTTCATATCTGCAGGTAGAGCTCAATAAATTCTGTGTTATATCTTACTCATCAAAAAACATTTGGATTCATTCACATGAGACTAAATAATTACCTAGCTAGTCATCTGAAATATATTTTTGAAAATGTATGTACGTGTGTGAGTGTGTGTGTGTGTGTGTGTGTGTGTGTGTGTGTGTGTGTGTGTGTGTGTGTGTGTGTGTGTGTGTGTGTTTGTCTGATAATAGCTTAATATACCATAATTTGCACTATAGTAGATTATGTTATATATTTTAATACATCTTACATGCACATATTTAAAATTATGACCTGTATAAAAACCAAGTTAAACTATTTATAATTCATCAGATTGGCATGCAGATGATACCAAATTACATATTATTAACATGGTTATTGTTAGACAGTAAAAATGATGCATTTCTCTGCATCAGTGAAATTGTTTCATGTTGCATACTAATTGTTGATGACCAGTTGCTAAGCACACCTGTTTCATAAGTGTTATGCAATCTTTTATCCTTATAAGTGAACTAAAATAATCATAAACATACTTTTTGCCTGTAGCATGTGTGAGGTTGGGTGCAGTCTGTATATCGCTATATAAATGTATAACTAGTCTGGACACAAGTATTAAGACTAATTTGGTATTCATTGAAGTGTGGGTAGTAGTTATAGTACTGCTAATATTTGTACTTTCTTGCTCTCTTGCAGAATATACAACTGACACCAAAATAAGCTGTTGCTTCTTCTCTGTTTTGAAAACTGAGGAAGTAGTACAAAACAGAGATCACCACTCCTGAAATAGTTGCTTACTTCATGGAAGTAATATTAGAGAGTAGATAGCTAAAAAGCTAAATTTACCTAACAAGTAGCCATAATAGCTGCAGAAATATTTATCCAGAATGTGAAGGATAGTGAAACGTAACAAACTGACTTGTTTCCCATTGATCAAGGGTGATTCCTTTTTATAAGGCATGGATATCTTAAAATGTATCTCTCATCAATATTTTACGACCTTGAAAATTACACCATAATGTAAAATGATATATTTATACAAATGCTATAAAGGAATATTTTAAATTATACCATAATATAACCTAAACAAAAACTATTACACAAATATTATGTCACTGTATGCTGTTATTCAGTTAACTGTATTATTGATTAGAATAGTTTAACGGGTAAAGTAGCCATTACTGCTTATTTTACTATATTATTTTATATCTACCACAGCATTTAAATAACATTTCATGACTAGATCAGATTCTATTTAGTATATTAGTGAAGCTAACATGAGAGATTGCAAACTATATAAAACATAAGACATAGAAATTATGCATAATCAGTCACAACTATTTATTGTTAAAATAATTAAGAGTTACATACTTTAAGCTTTAGTATATAAACATAGAGCACACTGCCAGTGTTTGTATAAAAAACAAAGAAAGCAGTGTTTCATAAAACTGTATTCCAAAACAAACCTTGCAGTTTTGTTGATCTTTTTTTCCTTTTTTTTTTTTTTTTGAGTCAGTGTTTGACACAGTGAGTAGAGATCATACAGAACTGCAATAAATACACAGAAGAATATATTATGATGGACTTCAGAGACAAACTGGCATTGCACAATCTGCCACAAAATGATTATACAGCATCTAGTAATCTGTCATTTAATTGTATCAGTAAATATATTGCTATCAGATGTGACACATTTAGACAAGATAGACCCTGTGGCCTATAACAAAACAAAATTTATATTTGAATATTTTTGAAATAGTACCTTTTGTACATCCCAGCACTTTGCCACACTGCAGTAGTTGTACAGTTACCTTGTGGTATTGTGCCTTTAATTATTTTATGCCTAGAAGACACATTTTAAATAGAAGATGTAGGTTACAAGAGTTTTGACAGCTCCGGATGATTAAAATACAGACAACAGGCACTACATGGAATTCCCTGAGGCTTTAGCAAGGTATTGTTATGAAAGCTGAAGTTTAAAATTCCAGGACAAATACCTAACAGTATGGAAGATTCTAGCATGCTGGTTTGTTTTGCTGAGCATGTTCTTCACTTTGTCCTAAATAAACTTTTGCAGGTTTTGCAGGGATGTTTCGGTCTTCTAACTTAAACAAATTCTATTCATTGGATGGTATCTTTTACTTGCATAGTTTCTATAATCAAATTACTACACTTTAAAGAATGTTCATGACCTAATGTTGATCTACTGATTCTTGATAACATGACAACATGAATAGAGTGTTATGAAAAAGAATATTTTTAGATACAGTAATCTGTGCAAACTCAGAAACTTCCATGGCATGCAAATTGCAGCATATGCAGCTGAATTGTATGCTAATGAAGCAAATCAACATGGTGGAGAGATTCTTCAAGCTGTAAAGCAACTGCGTAGACTCTGTGCTCATGTTGCCCATGTATTCGTAAGTTTCCTGAATACAGCCAAGGAAAAAAGTCCATACAGAAAAAAGACCAAGTATAGCTCCATGCATTTGTACAGAACTGACCATAACATGTAACCCCACACACATTATGGCATTACCAGACATGGTGGATGCTAGAAAATTATATTGACAATAGCAACATTTTTTTTTTAAGTGCCATGACATAAATGCAGCTTTGCTCCCCAACCCCCAAATGAAGAATGTACTCATAATAATGTAGACAGCTGCATGTGTAAACCACATGAAACATACTATTCATACTGTTATGTAAGCATATGCAGTACGTATCTGACAGAATGCAGTCAAATAATATCAAAACCAGCATTCCTCTGTGCAGATGTATACTGAAGTAATACCCACCCTTGAGTGTACAACACTGGGCTCCCCTTCAGTTTACTTGCCTACTTGGTTACCATCCATGTAGGTTCAGGGCTGTCAGCACAGTAAAAATGCAAATGAGGTCAAAACTCATTAGAACTGCTGAATCACAAAAATAATGTAACCGTGTAGGGATGTTCTCTGTGTGTGGGCATTTCCACAGTGTTCATGTTCAATGCATGGCAACAGTGAATGATGGCATCGGGGGGTGTCAAGTTGCACTTACAGAGGTGTACATGTAGGCCTATTAAGTGTAAAAGTGCACGTAAGCAGTGCACAATTCACAAGTACTGTCTCATCCACTTTATTGTTTGTTAAAATGCATCATCTCTGTCCACTTTAAGTTAAAATTTCTTTGTTTAATTTTCGTCGTTGTTTGCACAATGTGGTGCTTAGCACAATCATGGAAAATGGAGGAATGAATGACAGGTTTCTCTGTGCTTATCACATAGCTATTCCTGTGGCAGCATGTGTATTTGTAGGGCTGGAGTACGGAAGGTTCTACTACAGAATCTGCAACCTTTCCTTCACTTTTTGAGCTGCATGTTTGTACGTTATTATAGGAATAGAGAAAAGTAATAGCAAAATTACTTGTGTTTATCTTGTATCAGCGCTGGTGCTCAGTGGAGTGGAGGTGCTTATTGCACACTGAGTACTGACAGAGTTGATATATTCAGTAAACAGCAAATGTTTTTCTTAGTTGCTAATTACAGCATAACCAGGTAATTTTCAGTATGGTAGAGCTATTCAACAAGCTATAAAGCATCCATGTAGTCTACAGTCTGTTCTTTCCTGAATAATTCAATATCATGGTAGTAGAGACAAGGAAAATCTAGGCTTGAAACAAAATTGCGTCAACTGCTGCATTTGTAAGGTAAGTCCTGAACCTAGAGTGTATTCTTTAATAATATTATGGCCATATCCTTGAATTTCTTAACTTCGTGCAGTACTGAAGTAAATAGTGGTGAATTTGTATAGAAAGTACCTTAGCATGTGACAGCAGACACTTATTTTACTTATATGTGTCCATTACCAAGTTTTTTCCTTATTCTTCTCATTTTTAATTGTATTTTTGTGTGATGTGCCTCATAGCAATAACAGTGGAAACAGGAAATGGCTATGTTTATCTGGTTTGATCAAAATGTGACAGACCACCTAGGAAGCAGACATCCATAAACAGAAAATGGATACATTCAATGAATGCCCTTGGCCATCGTGAAAACCTGGCCTGGAATTCAGATGGTACTGGGTTCTACTACAGAGTATGCAACCTTTGTTTTACTGCTGTGGCATTCCAATTTACAACAAAGAAGTGCAACATAGACACCTGTTTCCTCAACATTCTTGTGGCAACAGGTGTAATTGTATGACTACCATGCACATGGTCTGGGCTCGAATACCGTATATTCCATATAGTATTACTTTTACTGATAGAGTAATTTATGTATTATTACATTTATGAACAAATGTATGACTGTGGGTATACTTTGTATTATAGTCCTGTAAATGTATTCCTGTTATTTTGATGGGCACGGATTTAACTTTTGCAAAAAGCACATACACAACTGTCAACACATGCAATTGCTTGCCACTTTTGCATTCCGCTTTGCAGACATTAGCAATGTTGCTCGCATTTGCGTACTAGTTACCTACATGCAAACAGATGTAACTCACATGCTTGTACAATTTATTAACCATTGCACAAATCTGCTGCTCACTGTGCTATGGACTTCTATATATAATACTGTCTTATCTGTGTTTATTATCCACTTCCTTTGTATGACATAAAAGTACATGTGGAAACATTGCAGACTGAGGGCACATTCTAACTTTATAACATATATTCACAATACATACATGTATTGCCCCCCCCCCAAGCAGTATGACATAGGGTCTCAGCATTCTTTACACACATGTTTCAACCACACTACAAAGTGTAATATATAATAGTGTGTGCTTCCTCATGGACAGGGCCACTTGGTGGTGCTGTCAACCTTACTCTGCTAAACTCAGACATCCAACTATGCTCAATAAGGGTGCTTGTATTTTTACACAGCTAGGTTTATTCACAAGCTAGTGCTGTTAGGCTACTGGCCTCATATGAACCTATGAATCTATGTGCCTATGCAGGACTCCCAAACTGTTGTTTCCCACATGGCTGCTGATGTCATCTGCTATAATTTCACCTGCAGCCATTTAAAAGTCAGACTTGTGTCATGGTACATGCTTAACATTCTGTAGTGTATGTACTTAGATAGGTAGGGGTTCTGTTTTCATTGCAGTCACAGTGTGTGTGTGTGTGTGTGTGTGTGTGTGTGTGTGTGTGTGTGTGTGTGTGTTTGTGTGTGTGTCTGTCTGCTCAGAAGAGCAAGTGTGCATCCTGTAGTTACCATCACAATCCCATAAACTGGCAGTATTTTGATACTTGCAGTCCTCCCACCTTCTTCTCTCCAACATGCACTGCTGATGTCATCCACTATACATTGACCTGCAGCCATGTAAAAGTCAGACTTGGGCTATGGCACTTGTGTAGAGTACTGTGTTCTATAGTCTGTGCACTTAGGTAGGGGTTTTGTTCTCAATGCAGTCATGTGTGTGTGTGTGTGTGTGTGTGTGTGTGTGTGTGTGTGTGTGTGTGTGTGTGTGCGTGTGTGTGTGTGTGTGTGTGTGCCTACTCAGCAGATTAAATGTGCTATCCTACAGTTACTTCTCCAATGGCATGGCTTGCCAATATTTTGATACTTGCACAAGCATACACATTCATTTCATGCAGCCCTTCAAAGCCCTTGTCTCCCACATGGCCTGCTGATGTCATCTACTATAAGTTGACCTACAGCCATGGAAAAGGCAGACGTGCTGTGATGCTTGTGTAAAGTAATGTGTTCTACAGTATGTGCACTTTGATAGGTGGATTTCTGTTCTCATTGCAGTCAAGTGTGTGTGTGTGTGTGTGTGTGTGTGTGTGTGTGCGTGTGTGTGTGTGTGTGTGTGTGTGTGTGTGTGTGTGTGTGTGTGTGTGTGTGTGTGTGTGTGTGTGTGTGACATTGCAGAGAGCATTTTACACCAGCATGTGGGGCACTGTTATTACCATGCACTCAATAGACAATGCTGATGTCATCAGCTATATCAGATTATTGCATATGCAGTCATCTCACCAGGGCATGATCAAACATGCAAACATCACCGTAGGTTCATATTTACATAGGAGGTTACTACACTACTGTCCCTAGGGCCTTTATAAGCCTAGCCATGTTATACCCTTGTTCCCTTATTGACCAGATTGTATGGTCTATATTTGCAGCATGACTCTATAATCAGCACCAACTGCCCTTATCCAAGAGGGACATAGGTGACACCCACAGGGTAAATTTACGGTCTCCCATGTAGTTGTCTAAATTACTCTTAAACAGAGTCATTGAGGAGCTCTGTTTTACATGAATTGGGAGTTTGTTCTAGAGTGGCAGTCTCTGAGAGACATATCTGTCTCTCCAGCATTTCCTGTTAATGTCACAGGCTAGGTTAAGATCCCTGGAGTGCATCTTGTCCCATGTGACTTATGGATTTGCAGCATTTCTATTAGGACAGGGTCCAAAACTACTCTGTAGGCCAGAAACAAGATATCTCTCAGCAGCCTATAAGATATAGAGTACAGTGACAGGGCCTTCAGTCTGTCCATGTAGGTCATATGTTGAAAGCTCTGAATTTTCTCGGAGAGAAACCTCTTGGTCTCTACAGCTGCTGCAGGAGCCTGGTTAGGTACATAAAGAAGGGAGCATTATACTCTATTAGTAGTCTTATAAAGGGTTGAGTACAGGGTAGTTATAACATCCTAAGTTCTGGATGTGTTGCCCTTACTTATGAAATGTGCAACATAGAAGGCCTTCCTTACCACTGTGGATAAATGGGAATCAAAGTTAAGGTTGCTATCAACCTGTATTCTCAAATCTCTCACCAGAGGGTTTGAGCTAAGCAGGTACTGTTAATATTGTAATTTGCAGGGATGTCCCCCTTTGCCAAAAGGTATGATAACCCATTTTATGCATTTAATTTAAGTCCATAGCTTTGGCACCAGTCAGTACGTCAACATTCTTGGGAACTCAGTGATTGCACCCAGTTTGCAGTCATTGGTGAGCTTGGTAAGCCACAGGCCATCTATTTTCACTTGGACTTCAGGAGAAGTAGATTCCAAACAGTAGGTGGTCCAGCACAGATCCTTGTGGTACACCACTGGTAACTGGTCTGATCGTAGAGGTGGAATCCCCAACTCTGAGTCTGTATGCATTCTAGTAGTGAGCCACTTGGCTACCAGTCTAGTGACATATGGGTTAATTCCCAGCTGGGTAAGCTTCTCAATGATACCTGAGTGAGGGATTGTGTAAAAAGCCTTGGCTAAGTCAAGATAGGCTGTATGTACTGTTTTTCCTGCATCCAGGGTTTTGGTGAAATTCTCAAAGAAGTTCACCAGGTTTAATAAACATGATATATCCTTCATGAAGCGAAATTGGGTCAGGCCAAGAGCTTGAAGGTCGCCTATGTCTTTGTTGTTAAGGTCCATGATGATTCTCTCCACGGTCTTGCAGATAAGGCTGGTTAGGCTTATGGAGCTATAATTCCCAGGGTCAGTTGATGGACCCCTTTTGTGCAAGGGAATTACAGTTGCTTTTTTCCACTCTGCTAGGAAAAGGTCAGTATTTAGACTGCTATTGAAGAGAGTGTTAAGTGCTTCCACTAGGTCCTGTTTTAAACCATTTAGTAGGTAGCCTGGAATGTTATCTGGTCTCATAGAGACTGCATTTTTGGCCATGGAGAGTGCAGTTATGACCTGCTCTTTGGAGATATTAGGTAGAGGACTGGTGACCAGTATGCTTTAAGGTATGTCTGATGGGGACAGAGAGGGTGAAGTTTGCATCAAATCTATCTGCTAACAGGTTGCTGATATCCTCAGGGACAGTAGGAGAGGTACTGCCCACTTGTTCAGCACAAAGCTGGGCCTTCCCTTTTAGATTTCTGACATAGCTAAAGAATGTCTTGTAATTATCTTTAGCAAGGAATGCTAGTTTAGCTTCATACTTGGCTTTAGAGGACTTTACAATATATCTAGTTTGCTTGTTCAAGCCATGGAGGGTGTCCTTCCTCTGCTGAGTCAGTCCCCTCTTGCTCTTGAACATTACTTTCTTCCTTTTGTTGCATAACCTATTTATACTTGATGCTTTTCTTTTGTGAGGACCTTGTTTTGATCTTTTCAGGTACAGTCAAGTCTATACATTTGTACAGGTGTTTATTCAGGGCATTTTTCTATACCTCTGTATAGCAGTCATTGTCAAGAGGGGTAGCAGGGGTTTGAAACTAATTATACCATTGCTTAGGAGCAATAGTTTGCTTTTTGCTCATGGGGGATCAGGTATGATTGTTACTTTGAACGAGACTGATTTATGATCAGACGTTACCAGGGAGGACAACACACAGGGGGTATTGCAGAGACCCCTTATGTTGGTGAGTACTAAGTCTAGGACATTGAAGCCCCTTGTGGGGTGCAGACTATCTGTTCCAGAGCATTTGTATTAACAAAGTCCAGGAACCTTAGGGCCAGTTTGTGCTCATATATGACTCACAATCAATGGAAGGATAGTTGAAATCACCTATGACCAAGGTGTTTGGTTGTATAGTGAGTGACTCAAGTAGATCCAGGTAGGCAGAGTGGTTCTCGTGATTCATGGTGGGGGACCTATACCTAACAATGATATAGAAGGGTTAGCAGGACTTGGAGCAGCTCTAGGGAGTTGTACTGTTTGATCAGTCTTGAGGTATATTTATCTTTAATGAAGATGGATACACCTCTACCTTTGGTTCTTTCACACTTGTTTTGAAGTCTGAATGTGTGGAAGACGTTGTTGCCTTGCATGGATGGGGGATCACTGCGGCCTTGAACCATGTCTGTGTGACTGCACAAACACTGGCATCTTCCATGGTAAGGAGTGCTTCCAGTGAGTGCAGTTTCTGATTTAGACTCCTAGCATTAAGCAGCACAACCTTGAGTTTGTCTCTAGTGGATTTTTTTACATTGGGAATTTTGTTGTTATGACATTGACTAAAAAAGGCATTATGGGGAGGCAAGTACCTTTGTCAGTAACCGAAAGCCAAGACACGACAGGTGAGAACCATTTCTGGAAAAGTAGCATGGTCTGTCAACCATATCTTCCCAGGCTGACAGATACTGGAAACCCCTAGACTGACACCAGAAGCTAAGCCAGTTGTTTAAGTCAATCATTTCTTGTTTATACTGAGGCATCATCCTGGGTGAAGGTAGAATGCTGCTTAGGGCTAGGGACATACCTGCCTGGGACACATAATCTGAGAGCTCAGTCGTGTCTCTCTTCATATAGTCCAGTAAGGTACATTTCAAGACATTCACTCCAAAATGGACTATGATAGAGTCATAACGGTACTTGTTTTTGAAAGACTTGAATGTGTGGATGATCTGATGGATCCTTGTACCTGACTGTGACCCTCTCCTTGTCCAGCCTGGTGAGGGGGACATCTGTGTGTCTCACTATGTAGTCACCTATGACCAAGACATTTGGTTTTGAGGTGTTTTGCCTTAGGGTCTTATTGGCTGAGACACTGTTGTGCGTATTATTATTATTATTATTATTATGTGTAGTGGATTCTGCTAGGTCTGCACTGTGTACAGTAGGCTTATGCTTGGGAGGTCTCTGATCTTTAGGTAGGCTGTAGCGAGTACCTCCACATATGTGTGCTTATGTGTTGTCAGCTTATGTGCTAGAGGTAAAGTGTGTGCGCTTACAATGCTTGATACCTGGTTTGTTGTTATTTGAGAGAACTGATTCCAAATTCATAGTACAGATACAGCTCTCACATGTTTCATTTATCTTTTTAGAAGTAACTGGTTGTCAGTATACATGAAGCAATTGCTACATTGCCTCAGGATGCCCATGTTATTCAGGCTGGCTGGAGAAATGGTGGGATACTGTCCATCCATTATGACATGTATTTACTGTAGTAATTAGTGGGAGTTGGCTAGATGGGCCATGTTTTGATGTACAACTAACAAAAAGTGGCTCTTATATGGAGGGCTAGGGATACAAAACTGTGTCAATGATTCACAATGCACAACTGAGCTGCTCACAGGGCAGCAGTGTAATCTCTGAGCAGCTCTGGTAAACTGAGCACAGATCCATGCAAACATGACACTTAAATACAAGCAAAGTTAAAGGATTTTTAAAAAGTAACCAAAGGGAAATCCTAAGACTGAGCCTTATTCCAGCAATCCCTAACTCAGATGGGTTATTGGCTGCACACATCTGCCACAAGGGTGCAGGGGCCTTCTTTTTGTAAGATGGTTGGTCTTAGTGCTCAAATGATACCAGACAGTCTAGATTCAATAATCCTGAATCTAGTTGATGCTATAAAATGCAGAAGTACTAGAAATTCAAAGTGCGGAAAATCGCAGCCACAACAGCAAAAAAAAAAAACACTTAAAATAAAGCAGCAAGTCAGGAGAATACTCCCATAAGAGTGCAGACCACAAACCTTCCTAGTGTGGAATAACTGGTCTGAAACCCAAGTGCTTAAACCAGAACAAGGACACTTAGAATAACAAGCACAATAAACCTTTACCAACAATTCCCAGCTTAGAAGGCTGTAGGCTATACTCTTCTGCCAAAAGAGTCTAGATCACAAACATTCCTAATATAAAATAACTGGTTTGGAGCCCAAATGCTTAAACCAGAACTAAGACACTTTCAGAATAACAGACAAAATAAGGCTTCAATCAGCAATTACCAGCTTAGGATAGTGTAGGCTATTCTCTCCTGCCACAAGTGTTTAGACCACAAATCTTCCTAAGATAAAATAACTGGTTTGGATCCCAAGTGGTTAAACCAGAACAAAGACACTTTGAACAACAGGCACAATAAGCCTTCAACCAGCAATTCCCAGCTCAGAAGGGTGGAGGTTATCCTCTCCTCCCACAGTAGTGTAGATTACAAACCTTTTTAATGTAAAACAACTGGTCTGACACTCAAGTATTTAAACAAAAACTAAGAGGCTTAGAATAACAGTTACAATTTAATCTGATGCCAAAAAGATTACAGTGACATGTCTTTTAATCTATCCACATACATCATGGCATGGTTAGTAGGCCCTGTGTTATCTTGATGAGTAAAGCCCTGTGGTCTGTACAGCTGTTGCATGTCTCTGGAGAGGTTCATGCAAAAGAAAGTATTATATGGTATTACTATTCTGATGAGTTTGACTACAGTGCTGTCATACAATCCTGAGATCTGAATGTGATGGCATGTCTTATGATGTGTGCCATACATATGTACTTGAAAATCATTAAAAAGAAAAGTTAGAAAGTAACAAGGCACATTTCAGTTCCTGACTTCACAACCCTTACAAGAGAACACACTAGAAAGTATTGACATGATGATGATATCCACTGGACAATTATCACTTCAGCAAAAGAAATGCAGATAGACTAGGCACTAATAAAGCTATGAACCCTGTGCATCAGACACAAAGCTTTTGTATCTCTGAATCCAAAAGAGAAAAACAGGGATATGGCATAGTTATCATTACTTGCACAGGGTGTTGTGTGGGGTCAGGAGCCCTAGGCTGACACAAAAAGTTGGTGAGTGTGTATGAGTAAGAAAAGGAAGCAGGAAGGCTGAACCATGTAACTGATGTGTGTGTGTGTGTGTGTCTGTAGGGGTCCTCCATGTGAAAGGGATGTGTGAGAGTCTGCATGGACACAGCCAAGATCAGTCCTAGCTCTGTGTCTTGGTATTTTGGACAGGTGTGAGCCATGCATGGTAAAGTTGGCAGCTCATCATTGTCTCCCCGACCATGAGAACTGGCTCTGCCAGGAGTTGCACTGGCATCTCCACACCCAAGGTCAGATTCAGTGCTGCTAGCTGAATGTGACTAATGCCTGCTGGACATGCTCCCTTCATGGTAACACCCAGGAGCATGACCCCATGGCCTGCATTGTCTGGGTGTGGGCAACACACCTACCAATGCACCAGTGGAAGTACAGCCACTAAGGGAGCATGATTGGACATGGCCACATTTGCTATCAGCAGAGGTTGTGGCTGACCTATGCCCACGAGGATGTCATTCCCATCCTAGCAGATGTTCCATCACAGACACTGCTCCTTCCATGACAGAGAACCCTCTGTCCATCACCAACACCCCTTGTTCCAATGTGTCATTCATCCAATCCAGTGAATCGGCAATGTGGGGGAGGCAGTCATGCATGTCAGCCTGTACCACATCTACAAACCTGGGAATTTGTCTGCAGCACCTTTCTGAACATGTCTATGCCTCCATGATGGCCCTAAACATATGTTTAGTGACACAGGAAGTGACACCTGCACCAGGTGGAAGATGTACAGCAGGCCGCCTCCAAGCACACCTATCAACCCTCCTGCGTGACACCTAACCCACACTTTAGCTACAGCCAGAGTCAACAGGTACTGAAGCTGCAGTAACCACACTTCTCTGATCAATGTCCTCACCCTCCACCTGTCCAATATCTGTGGGCTCAGTGGGCTGGGTAGGCATAAGCCTACTGGCTGAGTCTGGAGAAAATGTGGCAGCTGAATGTCAACGTCTGTGTCAGATTCAACCTTGCACCCCTCAGCTGTGCCTCAGTTTCACCACCATTATCATCAGTGTTTGACGAGACACTGACATTTGGTGGCACAGGCCCCACACTCCCTCTGACATGATCACCTGTGATAAAAGGGAAGAAACACAAGCATACATTAATACATGAACTACTATGGTGCAATGGATCTAGGACATTTGCTCGAATAAGCAAACATCCGAATCCATAGCAAACAAACACACTTTAACAAAAGTGCTTTTCTCAAAAAAGCGCTTTCATTAAAGAGCGTTACAAACCCCCCCCACTACATTAACATTTTAACGGGGGGGGGGCGAAGCCCCCCTGCACCCAAACACCCCCCTACTTTAATATTCTCCCTCTGAGACTGCACTACAGTGGGGAAAAGGGAATTTTCCCTTACCCGCACCGTAGTACAGCCTTGGCAACAGGCATACTTACACGAAAGTGCTTCTTCGGTGAAAAGCACTTTCACATAAGTATGCCTGGCCATTTGGGTTTCGGACATTTGCTTGAATAAACCCAGTGCAATATATGCTAAACAACTAACAGTGCTGCCACTATTGCAGGCAGTACAGCAATACACACAATAGGCCTAAAATGACACATTATGATATTTCTTTAAATTGATCTGCTATAATGACATACAGTAAATTTATTTTGGCTTACCATCTGCAGGAGGCATATGTTTCTGGATTCCTGATGGTCCTGAAATAAGTTAAGCAAGAGGTAAAGGCAACATCATCACATGTAACAGTATTACATGTACTTCTCTATATCTGCATTAAATGTACATTCAACAAAAATGTGGCTGACAACTCCAAACTGAGCTTATCACTGTAGCAATCTTCAACTCAACACCTAAAAAAAGACACGACACAGAAGTAACTTATTTCAATTGGTTTACTATACAGCAATATTCAACTGGTCATATAACAAAGTCTACCTGGAAGGACATGCTGTAGTTTCTGCTATGAGCCCTCATGTTGGAAGATGTTCACCAGGAACTCTTCATTGGGGGAAAGAGGTGGTTGTATAGTAGGCCCTCCTCCATTTACCCTTTGGTCTCAGGCAACAGTAGCTATTCACCTCCGTGCAGAGGTAATTATGTCAGTGGCCTTGTGGTTTACCTGTTCATATGCCCAGCTGTGGTCACCCATAGAACTGATATTGGCAACAATCTGCTGCCATACTTGTAGCCTTTGTTGATAATAGGCTGACTTCTTCCCAGTAGAAATGCCCTATGTTGATGGAGACAGTCAAAAATGATATTGTTTTCTGCTTCACTTAATGGGGGTCTCCACCTCACTGACATTGTTTGTGGCCTAAAATCAACAAAATGGTAATACACATAAGTATCAAATAGCTATAAAGTAACTGTTTCCAGATAAAACAGTAAATGTGGGAAGTCAATAGTACCACTGGAAAAACATAAAATAGTCTACAGATGTGAAACACTGACAACAGATAGGATGCAAAACAAGGAGAGTAGCAAGAACAACATATCCTTGTATGTGCCATAGCAGTAACTCAACTGTGCTCACCCCCCAAAAGAACAATCCATTCTAGTTTGTGACATAACAGTAACTTTTCTTTGCTACCCCACCCACAAATGAACTGGCAAAAGAACCATTTTGCTAATAAAACATCGTTGAAATGCTCAAAGTGGTTTCATAGAGCCTGTCCCTGAAACATTTGTACATTTGTATCACGCGGCTTTCTATTTTCATGTATTGTCGGTCATGTGTACCTCTAAAATGGCTTGACAAACATGGCCATGCCATCAGTATACTTCTAACTAATACATACAAATAAAAGTGTAAAAGCCTTTGCTTCACATTATTCATTAATATACTCTAGCATATGCATTATCTAGGTAAAAAAATGAGAGCATACCTCCTGGAGTTCAATACTCGTCTATAAGACATCTTTGGAACAAATTTGCTTTTGTGAAGTCCTGCAAACATGTAGCAAGTGTCTTCACCATCAGTTTGGCTAGCTGCACATTTGCCTTTTCATAATGGGGTAGATTATTAATGTATTGCATCTGTCTTAGCCTGTGTTTCAGAGATGTTAGTTACAGCATAAGCAGCTGAATTGCATGCTAATCAACCAACCTAGTGGAGCTATTCAACAAGTTGTAAAGCAACCATGTAGACTCCATGCTATTTTTTCTTGTGGATTTCAAAAGAGTACAGACACAGAAAGTCTACACAGACAGAATGTTAGGAGCTGCTGCTGCTTAACTCCATCTGTATGTGCTATAGGCAATGCTGCTGCTGCCAATAGGCCTAGGCCAAGATGGAGAATAGTTTTCAGGCCACATTTACTTTAACCCAACACACACAGCATGGACATTGTTGAGTGCTGCAGGGTGGACATGGACACAATACAGGAACTCTGCAACCTCTGCCAGTCTCAACTCTGAGCCAGAGCCTTTACCTCCCCATGTATTCCATGTGTACTGCTTGCATCACAGTCAGCCCTGAACTAACACTGTGGCACCTACTGTATTTACAAGGTAAGTTCTGAGCATGCACTGCATTTTCATTATAATATTATGGCATGTCCTTGTATTTCATCACTTGGTGCAGTAAGCAATTAAAAGGTGGGAGAATTGTACAGAGATTAATGTAACATATGACAGCAGAGAGTTATTTGATTTTGATGTGTCCATTAGCAAGTAGTAGGCTTCAGGCATAAAAGATTCAGGCATTCATTCCTCTCCAAAGTACTGATGATCAATGCATGCCCTAAGTTTAGTACCACGCATCTGTAATGGCAAATCATAACAGAGAGAAGTTAGAAAGTAAGAGGCACATTGCAGTTTCTGACTTCACAACCCTTACAAGATCAAACAGGCAGGATGCAAAAAAGGAGAATAACAAGAGAAAATATCCTTGTTTTTGCCATAACAGTAGCTCAGCCTGGATCCACCCCATTGAAAGAACATTCCACCCTTGCATGTATCATAACAAGAACTCACATTTGCTCCCCCCCAAAAGAGCATTCAATGATTGTTTGTGCTATCTAACCTCTCCCTCATTTGATGGCAACTGCATATCATAGTATTCCCAGTTAATATCCTCACACATTTTAATTTAAATGATATAGACTGGCTTACATACTGCATGTCTCTGAGTACTAGTCAGACAACTGATGAATGATCAAAAAACACAGAAAGGTAAGACAGCTGTATATTTGCAAGGAATATTCATGACAGGTTGTGTAATGACTAACTGTACTTCATCCAAATATATTAAATATAATAAATTTACAAATAATATTTTATGCATTTATATCAGTGTACATTCAGTTGCACTAGTTTGTATGAGAAATTGCTTCATTTCTTTGCTGCAAAGCTGTTTGTGTAGCAAAGATGGATACGGCACCTATCCTGTTTTCTGAAGGTGCATTGTAGTAATAGTTCTTATCCAGACCTATGTAGGCTTATCTCATGTGTACTAACACTTTCTCCTTTGTAGGCCATAGATTGATTTTCCACATTTCAACTCTTTCTCATTTTTATGGGGGGGGGGGCTACTGTTTACATGATGCGCCACTTAGCACAAATGTGGCTATTCTCATCTGGTTTGTGTGCAGAGTGACAGTGCACAAACTGGTTGAATGGCCCAGCAGGCAGCAGACAGGATCCAGACAGCCACAAACATTAACTGTATGCATCCATTTATGACTGTTGGCCATTGCGCAAACATGTTGCTACACAGTGCACACCTTTGAGCACTGCATTTGTGTGATGGTAAGTGATGAGCAACACTTTCAAATGTTTCAAAACAAAAAAGTACATACTCTCAGTAAGCACTATACTTGCAATTGGCAGGAAAACATCTTTCTACTCTGGTCTTCATCTGTGGTAGGCATGGCAGGCATTCATGAAGAGGTTTTGAGCTTTTGTACTCAAAGATAGGGTGTCCAGGAGTCCAAAGTTTTTGTTGGACTCCTACTGAATGAACATGGTCCCAGGCTTTTGCAGACTGACTATTGTGGCACAAATTACAAGTCAGAGGCATGGACTAGTCTTATCCAGGCTTTGACCAGTACTGCTGGTATCCCCCACACTGGTGAACAATGTAGGAATGACTACAGAGACTTTCAGATTAGAAAGAGGGATACCTCAACCGTTGGACTGAGGAATGTAGGACTGGGGGCACCCAACAGATGTGTAGGTATCACTTACAGAGACTACTTGTAAGAGTTAAAAGCTGGATATAGTCAGGACTGGTAATCATAATGGCATTCTGTTCTGTTCTGCTTTTTCTGCAGCTGTCACAGACTGAGAACTGCATGTGCAAAACCCATGCTACTAGATTAGCATGGATGTGAGAAGCATTGTGGTATGTATGCATATGAACAGTACTGATATTTTAGCATTAAAAGTAAACACACTTTTATTGGTTTATTATGTAGTTGTATCAAACTGAGCATTCATCTCTCAATGGCAACAAGAAAGCATGCATGCATTAGTCTGGAGGCCAAAACAACAGCTCAGTATTATAGAGTAGTCAGAGGTTTTGGGTTCAAAAACCACACTTCCCAAATATAAAATACTGTCAAGTCCTTGATGTGTGCATATATTGCACATATGCATGTTCCAATTATACTGATTACAGTTTACAGCAGGCCATTTGTGCCACTGGTAAAGAGGTCTGAAGTTATATTTCAATAATGATGAAAACCTAACAGTATTTGGGAAGTGTGGTTTTTGCACCCACAACCGCTGACTACTCTAATACTGTACTGTTATTTTGTCATATAGACTATTGCATGCATACTTTCCTTTTACAGTTAGAGATGCATGCTCACTGTTATTTGAGAATGTGGAACAGTTGCTTTGCGCTACATACTAAGGCATGCATACTTTTACAATTGAGATATTTATGCTCAGTTTGATACAACTGTATTAAATACCAGGTAAGCCAGCCTTACCATTTACTGCTACTAAATTACTATTAAAATTATTATTATTATTATTATTATTATTATTGTTATTATTAAATTATTACATTATTATTTAGAACAGTACCGCTCTGATGCATACATACCATATGCTTCTCACATCCTTAACAAATGCATGGCATTGGACCTCACATTGTGGCAGCTGTGTAAAAAAACAGAACAGAAGCAAATACCATTATGAATACCAGTCTTGATTATATTCAGCTTTTAACTGTTACAATTACTGAAATTGATATGTACATATGTGTGGTGAGAAGTCCCCTGTATTAAATTCCCTTATCCAATGGTAAAGGGTATCCTGTTTCTTCCTCTGGAGGTCATGAAAATGATGTTTGTTTTGTTCACCAGTGTGGGGATACCTGTAGCACTGGTCAAAGCCCTAGCAATACTATTCCAGGCTTCAGACTTGTACTCTGAGGCTGAATAGTCACACTGCAGCAACTGGGGCACATGTTACTTAACTAGAAGTCCAATAAAGACTTTGGAATCCTGAAGACCCCATCTCTGTGCCTGGAAATGGACTCCCTCATCATCAGCAACAGACATGTCTACCATACCTTGAACTCAATGTAGAATGAGCATTTCCCACCAACTACATTTTGTATCCTGATGTTTTCCCACCAACTGCATGTCTCGCATTTATTGAGAGTGAGCAAATTTTGCTTTTGCAACATTTGAAACCATTGCGCATTGCTTACCATCTCATGGTAGGCGAGGGTGCACACTGGCAGGCATCGTGTTTGTGCAATGTTAAGCAATACACAACAGTGGCAAGCACTGCAATTTCAAGATTTTTTTGGTATACAGGCACTTATATAAGTGTGCTAGTCAAATGGACCATGTCTACAGTTCTGCACTTACAGCTATTACCACAAGAAGGTTGAAAAAACAGTTGTGTATGTTGCACCTCATTGCTATAATCTGCAATCTCACAACAGTAAAACAAAATTTGCATACCCTGTACTAGAACCCCAGACCATCTGCAATCCACAACTATACTCAATACCCACTGTCACAGGATTATTGACATGATTAGTGACATGATATGCCCTTTCTTTGTATCCATTGGAAAGTTCTCACTGTTAATCGCAGTGCAATGCTACTTATCATGTTTGTGTGACAGTCAGTAGCATAAATTGAATGCATCCAATTTATGTTTGTGGCTGTCTGGGTCTTGTCTGCAACCTGGGTTGTCCATTCCCCCAGTTTGTCCACTGCAGCCCTTCATGCAAACCAGATGAGCACAGCCAAACATGTTTGCACTAAGTGGCACATCATGCAAACACTGGCCTCCAAAAAAAAAAAAAATGAGCTGAAGAAAAATAAATTTATCGCAGTGCCCCAAACAAATTTTAATGAAGACAACTCAAGTAAAGGAAAAGCAGTTGCCATGCTGTCCTACAATCTGCTTGTGTCCAGCAACCTTACACAGAAATGCTGTCCACATCATACCAACCAACTGTCCAGAATTTTGCAGAATGTCCAGATGTTAACATCATATTTTTGGGCTGTAACTTGAAAAATGCATGGTTTCCTGGAAAATCACTGAAGACTGAAGTCAATACATAATGACATATATTTCAGTTTTGTACTTCATATCCTTCTGAAAATGCATGCTAACACAAATCCTATTATTCTAACTACTTTGTTTATTTTTAAGAACAATATGGTAACTTTATCCCTATTTTTGGGCCTTTGTCCCCCATTATTTTAGTCTCTGTCCATATTTCTTGCACTAAAAGGTTGGGAGGTATGATCTACATTCATATTACAGGTTTCATGACCAGCAACACTGGTGCAAGCCACAAAACCTTGATTACGCACATTGTACATCATTAATATGCATTGCACAATACTGCGTGATGAGCAATATCGTGCTTGCAGAAACACTCTTTGTGTGCTCTGCATGGAACCTACGCAAAGTTTATTGAATCTGGGGGAATAGTGTATTTCACATTCAAATATAAGAACATTTTTTAATGAAATAATATGTTCTTTAATCACTACTGATACAGAAAATAACATTTTCATTTAATAACTAAAATCCTTGGAACAAACTTTATGACATTATACTAAACCTTATAGTATTTAATACAACTCAGCCACAAACCCATTTTAACACTTTGCCAACTATGTTTGATGATTGCCAGATGTGCATTGAGGTGTATTTTCCACCAGCTGTGAATAATCAGATAATCTGTGATAGTTTGTATAACTATTTTGTTGTACTTATAACGTGTTATTTGCAGCTAATTCCATTCTTTATTAGAATTTCATTATTTCTCAGAGCATTTCATTATTTCCCTCAACACAAGAAGTATACAAAATGAACAATAAAACTGAGAGTGTAAAGTGATAGAAGCATAGTTTTATTTCAGAGGTAAATCTCAAACATGAATAATAAAATAAAACATTTTAAGTAAAGTACATTTTTGTACATATAGGAATAAAAGTGTGTAAAGAGATATTAAGTGTGAGTGTATGTGTGTGTGTGTGTGTGTGTGTGTGTGTGTGTGTGTGTGTGTGTGTGTGTGTGTGTGTGTGTAAGCATATTTTTAGTCATATGCTAGGACAAAGCAAGCCATTACTAATCAAGACTCAGCAATTTGTCCATTTCTTGCAAAAAGCTGTATTAAACAGTCCTAGTCTAAAAATAATTGTTTTAACAAGAAGATTCACTTGAGAAAGACCTGAAGACTTTTTAAGAGCCATACAATGAATTTATACTGATCAAATTACATATAAACGCTAACCCCTAACAACATGTTACACAGAAATAAAAGGTATTACGTTGAAAACGTTACATATTCATAAAGGACTTGATAAAGGAGCAATCCTATTACTAATTTTGCAATTCAGTAGTGCTACTGATAGGTAAAGCTTTTAAAAGCAGTGTTTTATGCTGTATTTGTTCAGGTTTGCAGATTGCTACCATTTTTACAAAATGCAGTAAGATTAAAGTTGTGTTAGGCCTGTTTTAAAAATGTGCTGTAATCCTATGCAGCAATGCTGGATGAATTTACAAACTTTCTCAGTTATGTAGTAGAAATATGGCTATAAGAATATTATGTTGTGCAGTACTTATTCTGCCATGAGGTTCACTCATTCTTTACAACAATGAATCCCATAATCATTTGCATCACATAATCAGTTGGTAGATAAGAAACACGTCATTTACTTTGTCCATTATCTAACTAAATGGATAAACTGCAAATTCTTATTAACCAAAATAACATTTTTCCTAGATGTTATTAAAATATTTATATAGCTTCCTGCATTTGTGAGTTCTACCACCCACTTTAATTTCATAAAAAGACTGGAAAGTTCATTCTAGGAGCTATACTAACATTGCATTCATGTTATTGTATTGTACCTTTGTTTTTGTGCAGCTTAATCTTCATAATAGAAGGTTAAGGATTTGGGAACATATGTAGACAGTGACCTAAATTTTGAGCAAAATGTGTGTATTGTTGCCATTAACTCCTTCCATATTGCACACCTTATAAATGAAGGGATTTTGTCAAGACTCCCCATACTCTGGACTAGACTGCCCATACATGTCAAGCAGAGCACCTCCTTGACCCTCTTCAAAAGGAACCTTGACAACTGGATGGGAGATAGGAAATTTACCCCAGGGATCACGTCAGTCACCCTGCTAGACAGGGGTCCAGGGAAGTAAATATTGTGGGAAGAAATAGCCAGGGAATTGTTATGGCTAGGCTTGAATAGGCCCTAGGGCCAATAGCCTAGTACCAACCTATGAACCTATGAAGATCTAGAGATGTCATCGTCCCCCTTCACTCAGCCCTCATTAGACCAATCATTTAATATAATGCCCTCTTTGGCGTGTATCTATCCAGAGATAGGCAACAACTGGAATGCCCACTGAGATACCTTACTAAAAGGATACAACACCTAAACAACATGCTCTGCCCAGAGTGACTCAAAACCCTGTCACTATACTCAGTATCCTTCTGGCATACAAGGCATTTTCTGACCCATTACATATGGATTTACTGCACATCAGCAAGTCAAATGGCATCAGAAATGCTCAGTCTAGGGATCTAAACATAGTCTGCAATATCAACAGAGTGGTTTGGAGGGACAGGTGTATTTCACAGGGATTACCTCTACTGTGGAACAGACTCCTTATCCGCATAAAATAAAGTTCTTCCTTGTCCATTTTCAAACATAACTTAGATCTATGGATGTCAATCAGAAAATTTACCACCAGAACTGCCCCCCTGTACTACTAGTTCTGGACAGAGGCAGCTACAAATTGCTTTATGCATAGGTCCCATCAAATTATCTATGGTACTATCCCAGTTATTTTTATTAGTGGTAATATATAATCAACTATGGGACTGGTAAGACCAATCTATAAGCAAATAGGATACTTATTTCAAGAACAAAAAGGGAAATTAGCTAGGCTTAAAGTTGCTTGTATGGGCAGCTAGCCTGGTACTTACCTATGAACCTACGTACCTATAGTATTCTGATTTTTTGGCATTCATTAAACACATTGAGTTACTAAATGCACATACCATGCCCTTTTTCTGTTCTTTACCAAGGGATATGGATGTACATTTCCTTTAGTCACTCTGGCTGATTATTCTTGACTTGTTCCTTTAACATTTGTGCTGTTTGCTACTGGCCAGACTCAATGTTGACAGTGTATGGAAGAAAATTCAATACTTCGGATGTGGTCTTTCCACCTGTCCTTATAAATAAAGACTAGCACTCCTTTTTCTGCTGTTGTTTCCTCTTCATTTGTATGCTGAATCTCTAGTTAGCTTGGTTTATTATATTTTCACTGTGATTATCCAGGATTGCATTACTGATATAATAATATACAAAATATGTTGTTATTGTTAGTATATTGTGTCACATTATATGGTCTGTCTTGGATTTTTACTTCATAGCAGGGTGATCTTGTGTTTCTTTAAATTGATCTAAGATGCCATAAGTTTGGGATTTCTACTAATTTTAGCAGGTCTCTGCCTGTCCTGTCTGCCTGAGTAAAATGAGGTCTGCATTATGCCACATACTTTTCTAAATGTTACATTCCTTTGATTACTATCTTTTGTTTTCTGTAGCCTATTTATGTATTAACTCAGGAAATCATTCTGTGTCCCACTGTGCAGTTATTATCTTGAATATTCCTCTTCTTCATGAGGCAGTGTCACATTCCTTCATTCCCAATACTGTACATAATAAGTGATCTTCTCTACTTAAAAGTTAAACACCATTTATCTAAGTATTGATCCTTCACACATAAACTTCTCTGCTACCACCAAGCCCCTCAATCCCAGTATGTGATGCTATCCTTGAAAGCTGCAGACCTGAATATGTATGCTAGCAGTCATATCAAAAACAGAAAACGCAAAACAATGTGGCCATTTCTACTTCTCAGTATGTACCATCAAATTTGAGAACAAACTACAGCACCTCAGGTGTATGATTTTTAGGAAAAACTTCAAACATTCACAAAAAAAAAAAAAAACATCATTCACAAAACTGCATTTGTAATTGTATAGTATCATAACCTTTCAGGCCATTTAACATACCATTCAGTCATTGTGTTCTGATGTCTTGACACTGTTGTCTAGAGTTGTTAAGGTCCGTGATGCATATGAATGTACTATTCCAGTTGCCATTGGGTCTGAAGGCAGGGTAGATGCTAAGCCCAGGCATGGAGTGAGTGCTTTCTGGGCAGCTATAATGGGTATTAGATATATACAGGTGACTTCCAAATTCAGGAGTGCCTAAAGTTGAGCTGCTTGTAGTTGAGACTTAAAGCACTGAATATGATCCTGTTTTGATACTGATACATTTGCTACACTGAACTGCTCATTTTCTGAACTTTGACTAAAAGTTTTTAGCTTGAATGTAGAAGCCTTTGAATGAAAGGTGCAGGCCATCATAGGAACATACTTTGCAAGTGACTATAAGGACAGTAGTATGCCTGGCCATATACACCTTTAAACAGGCAAACTTGAAACTTCTTGTCAGACTAATCAAGCACTTAATAGTGCTTACCTTCCAAATCAGTCAGATCAGTACATGATAATCCTGGTGTAGATCTGTGTCTACCCACCCAGTCATCAAGACTAGCCTTAAAGAAGGCAAAAGAAATACTTCAATTAGGAAAATTAATCCATAGGCTAGGAATACATTGAATTAGGAGTCTATCTCTCTCGAGAGAGAGTATTTGCATATATAGCTGGTGAGGCTAGTGGGTTTATAATTACCTGGTTCTTTAAACAGGACAGTCTTGTGTAGGGAAAAGAATTCCTGCTGTAATAACTCATAAGCAGGGCTGTTTCCTTCCATGCTGAGACATTTTGGAGCCCCCAAGAACGATAGCAATTATTTATCCAATTGCTGAAGCCAATCATCTTTTTTTTATACTTAGGCATCATTCACTTTAGTATTAGAGTCTTTCTTGAACTGGTGACATGCATAAAAAGCTCTGACATGTCTCTCTGAATCACCATCACCCCAAATCTTCCACCCTGACATGCACATCTACTGGGTTGTATTTATGTTTGTCTGGTGCAAGGGTCCAAAAGGCCCATGAGATGTCTGGAGTTCATGGTACCTGAAAGACTAACTGTCTTTCTTCAGCCTAGTGACTGGGGAATTTGTGTGTCAAACTATAGAATTACCAATCACTAAAACATTTTTGTTTGTTGAGTGATCTGCTGTTTTAGAACTGAAACCCTCACCGTAAACCTTTGAAAAAAATGAAACATTATGTGCTATGATGTCTGATTTTGATTTTTGCTGAGTCTTAATCCTTACAGCTCTAGACATTACATTATGAGTCAGAGCTGCAGGTTTAAATTGTGCTGTTTAGTGTAATGCTCACAGTATCTGTTTTTTTGTGAGCGTGACACCGCCATGTCTCTTAAATACTTGCACCTCTCACAAACAGAGTTATTTGTATTTAGTAGACGTTTCTTATCTATGAGCAGAAAGCCGTTACTAAATCATTTTAGGATACCTAATGCAATGAGGCTGACAAGGAAGAGGAAACAAAGATGCTGACCTCCCATATTGTCCACTGTAAAGCATGTTTTATTTGCAGACAATTGCAGAGCTTTAAATAATATAGTGATTTACAGTCATAGTCTTCAGGTAAGATTAAAAAAAAACATGAACATCTACAGACTGTTGAAATAGACATTGGTTAAGGGGTAGATGGTGCAGTTATGCATGCATGCATGTCTGTTTAAGTAAATACCTAAGTTGGGTATATATGCAACTATGATAAGCAATGCTTGGGAAGCTTTCAGAACATTAGTGCTTAGCTATTTGTAGTGGTTGTGGGTGAATTTTCATAATTTAGCAGCACTAGGAGTTGCTCCAAGCTACTTTTAGAATGCTAGGTACACAGTTTGTAGGCTATGCATCTATATGCCGCTGGAGCATAATTACTGATTGGATTTAGATGAGCTGGGTTACAATTTACATTAGGTAAAATTACAACTAAAAGTGCATGCAGATTACAGTCCTGCTGCCCTAAATCCCAGCTCTTTGCTCTAATCAATAGTTTTTATCTTCCTTAGAAGTGCAGCAATTAACATCCTTCCAATAGAATAATCACTACAAGCTCTAGGTGACTTATACACCTCACCAAAACTGGCTGTTTGCTATAAGTTTGAAAAGTGACTAAAACACAACACATGAATGCATCACCGATTAACTGCACAGAAGCCACTCGGAAAACAATGCAAACTTCAAAATGACTTAATTTAATAACTATTGCTCTTAACCCTGTTGACGAGTATCTTGGAAATGGCAATCTTGGGCCTCAATTAGACAATAACAATCAAACTTCCACCTTAGCTAGAAGCAATTGCAACTTATGCAACTTAAAATGGCTTCCAGTTCTGACACAAAATAAAACCAAGATATAATTCCAAAAGTCCGGTTCATAGATAAGTACTATCTGCCCATCCAAACCATTTTAAGATTGGCCAGTTTTCCTTTTTGTGCTTGAATTTACCTATCTTATTTTGGTAAGAGACTGATATCCATCCCATGGTTGACAGATACATACCATAGATGGTATTATATTCCTTAATTTACCTAATTAGGGCTGAGAAAAGGGGAACAATGGTATCCCTATATCTAGACACAATCACTTTGTTTATAATCTGTGCAATATAGGACTTTCTTACACCAATAGACACATGTTGGTCAAACGTTAGGTCACTTTCCCCATAAGTTCCCAGATCCTGAACAACTGGTTAACTCTTAGGGGTGTATTGTTAATGCGGTAGTCCCCTGGGACAACTGTCTCCCCAAAGGATTCATCAGTGCATTATTTGACATTCAGTTTCAGTCCATGATTTTATTTATGACAACCCTTTCTGCTTAATGGCTAAGTCATTTGCAGATTCAGGGACTGCTTCTAGCTTGTTGTTATCTGCAAACTCAGCCAGAGCTCTTTGGTATTGGCTTTACTTCAGAAAACTAGATACCAAACAGGGGAGGTACAGCACAGAACCCTGGGGTCTCCATTGGTGACCGGTTTGCTTCTGGGGGTAAATTCCCTTATTTTGATTTCTTGAATCTTATCTGTTAGACAACATTAGTGGCAAAATCAGTTATGAAAGAGCTTAAAAAACAGTTTACCCAGATGTTAAAAAGCACTGATTAAAATAATAATTTAAAACAGATAAAACAGGTGTAACTCTAACTTAAAACAGAAAACAAGAAGGAAAACAGATATAGACTGTTATAATGAATGTAAAAAACAGATAACAGGAAAAGAAAACTTTTCAGCCACTTAGCTCTGTTGATGAGTAGTTTGGAACTGTCAAAACTATAAGTACAGGCTTGATAAATAGCTCATGTCTCAATCAAACAATGGCAATCAGACTACTACCTTTCTTGGAAGAAATCACAATGTATATAACTTTGCTTAGCTTCAAGCAAAGCTACAAAAGAAAACCAATATTTCATTCTGAGTTAAACCACTTAAATGACAAAAAAACAGTGAATCTGTTTATAGTATTTGATATATATATATATATATATATATATATATATATATATATATATATATATACATATACATGCATATATATATATATATATACATATATATATATATATATATATATGTATATATATAGGCTTTGAGAGGTGTAAAAACTCCTTATCCAAATTAAAAAAATTATTAGAATAATAATTTAAATACAGCTAAAACAGATACAACTGAAACTTAAAACAGAAAACAAAAGGAAAGGGGATAAAATAGATACACACTGATAAAAGTAATGTAAAAGCAAATAAGAAATGACAGCTTTTCAGTCACTTAGCTCTATTGATAATCAGTGACTTAGTTCTGTTAATGGGTACCTTCAAATCTTGCTCCTATACTTCAACAAAATAGAACTATAAATAATGCAACTGTAGTAATTTCAATTTTCTGTAACTACTCTGCTTTGGTTTCTATTTCAAATGTTTCTTCAGCATTTCCTATTACTTCATATCTTCAGACTATTACCATGAGTGACATTGCACTTACTGTTTCAAAGTTATTTTGTTTGCTTCTTGCTTTATATTTTAATCCTAATTATAATCTGTTACATGTTCATTATTTTAATGTATGTTGTAGAGCTCCTCTCCTGGGTCCTCCATTGAAAGGGAGATTGACTCACTTGGACTTTTCCAATAAACAAAGGTAAATAAAACAAATAAATAAATAAGGGGCTTGCATACAGTCAGTCATCATTGTGTGTAGAAATTATGACATTCAACATGGAGAAGTAATTCAGAGATGTATAAAGACAGCTCTCTGCATAACGGCACTCCTACATTCAGAATGTATTGTGATGTCCACTTTCTGGGCCAGTAATCAAGGAGCCTGAATCCTCACCACTGACACTGGAGAGGAATGTTCACTTGGAATGCAAATGGATACACTCTTTATTTCCAGATGCAGCTCTCTGCACTAAGTACAATTTCCCTTAAGAGCACACAGAGAACGCAGTAAGCCCAGTGTCTGAATTTCTCTATTTGTCTCCCTCCAGTGCTCCAGTCAGACTACCCACTGGTACAGCTGTAGGGTTAGGTCCTCAGCTGAGTGTCAAAGTCAAGTCCTCCAACACTCTCTCTGTGAAACCAGTGCTTTGTGTCACTGCTACAAGTAGATGACGCACACACACTGTGAGTTACAATTTTCACACACACACACACACACACACACACACACACACACACACACACACCTGGGAAAGGCTGACATAGATTTACTTGCTGGGCCCCTTCTGCTCAGAGTATAAGGTAGTTATCACTGCCACCAGACACTCCACAATCAGCTAATCTAAGACCCTTAACAAAGGGTGTCCAATTATACTGTGTAACATTAATACTAATACAAATGGTAGTGGTTGACCAAGAGCATGAAGCCCTCAGGGTGGCCTACACAGTGTCACCAAACAAATATAAGCACTCTGAAAGGTTAAGTACTTTCTAAAAGGACCAGCCACAATAAAAGTTTTAAACATATTTAATAATAAATAATAAAAGAACATGAAAATACGGAATATAAATTTACAGTAAACCACAAAGTTCAATTCACAGGAAATATTGAAAATAACACTGATGGACAGACTCAGACAAATAAAGAAAAAGAATATCTAAACTAAGCTTCACTATATTTTTCTGACTGAATCTGGGAGAATTACTATTCCTAGAGCAAAGCAGATGATATGTGAATGGTCTTTCTTGTTGTCAGGCCCAAGACAGAATACTGACAAATTTCCCACTGTAATATCTAAAACATAATTTCCAAGAAGGCTGGCAAAATGACCTCATCTGGTCACATGACTCAAGGTACCCACAGTATCCTCCTTTGAAGCTGAGACAGGAATTTAGCATAGATTGCTACAATACACATCTAAATGTTTATGGCAGTGCCTGGGGCTTCCACTGTTTGTACTGAGCTAATGAACAAAGGCTTTTTCCTGACCTACCATCTCTGGTCTTATTCAGCACAGTGGGGTGCCATATTTATGGCTTAACAGCTAATGTTATTTCAAAGATCTGCCAAAAATAACTAGACTGAAGTTAACTGCTTCTCTTCCAGTGTCCTTTGATAAAATATATACATACATTCTAATGCATTTGTAACATAAGCATCTGTACAAATCAGTTTGATATTCAAATGCCATACAGTTCTAATGAATTTGTAACACAAGCATTTGTGCAAATTAGTTTGATATTGAAACACCATACAGTTCTAATATATTTGTAACACATGCATCTTGTATAAATCAGTTTGATATTCGAAGGACATATCGATCTTTACATAACTCCATCTGGCTATGCTGACACTAGCCCATATCATCACATATATTATCTTATACAAGCTATGCAATGTAGTGCATTCATTAGCCATGCTGTGCATTAGCCAGGAAACTGGCTATCTTACTGTCACAGGTCAGAAGGTAAGAGGAACACAGTTATAGTCATCTGTATGATTGAGGTGGGGCACAGTAGTAAGTGATAACAAAGATATCACATGGTCAAGACTCATGGTAAGCAAATTTAGCAGCCACTTGTGGATGACATGTTGGTAGTTGTGAGGAGTCACATCTACATTATGAATACTTACTATACATACTCTTTTGACCTGCCGTGGACTGCAGTAGGGATGGCATAAAACATCTGTAGGGCATATGGGAACCCCAGTGTGGTGTCCCATAATGGGAGCCAGTATATATGTTTCTTTTATTTACATTTGGTAGCCAGGTAGTATCCAACTGGGCAAACAATGTAGCCCATTTTCGGCGGAGATCAGGGGAGAAAAACTCCCAAAGTAAAGGTTACAGTATTTATAGTCAAATATGCATGTTACACTACATAATGTTACTAAGAAGTTTACGTAATTACATAGTACAGTATAGTCAAGTTAATAACAGCTGATAAAATCAAAAATCAATCAAAACCAAGTATGAATCAAAAAAGCCAAACAATCAAATCAATCAATATTGAGTTAAATAGGCAGAAAGACAATAGTAGGTAGGGTGTTTGCTTAGCCAGAAGAAGTACAGGAGCATGACCAGTGATTGGAGAAATAATTTGTAAGGAACTGTTTGAAGTTATGAGTATTAGGTATAGATAACAGATGATGGGAAAGGGAATTCTAAGTTTTGGCTATGGAGTAGCTGTATGAAGAATCACCATAAGATTTGTGGGTTTTTGATAACTTTGAGCAAGATTTTATCAGCTGACCTGAGTGAGGTAAGATTAGAATAGCGTTGTATGAGGTTGGATAAGGCTGGGCAATAGTCAGGCTTAAGGATAATGGAATAAGCAACTATTAGCTGGTTTAGAATAAGTAAGTTTGGGAGTTCAATCCAGTTAAGTTTTTGTACTGTGATGCAATGGTGAGCTCTGTGTGGAAGGTCAGTGGCAAAAGTTGGTGATTTTATTATAGCAAGCTTCTAGGTTATTCAAGTCGGTCAAGTATGTTGCCCATGACAAAAATGATAGCCAGAGACAGGTAGAATACTCTGTCAGCCAAATGGAGATAGGAATATTGTAGAACTGCTTGACCAGAAGTGGATAAGACATCCCAGTGGTGAAGCATGAGGTGTGCTAGCGGCCACAGCCATGAGACTCTGCACTTCTAAGTTCTTTAGCCTCTGTGTCCAGTGATGACAGTGACAATGTCTCTGGAACAGGTTGCCTCTTATCTGTGAACATGTGAAGATAACAGCATGGCTTATTCCCTATAGTTCCATAACTTCAGTGCTACTGGTAAGATTATGGCATTCATTTACCATACAGCCTATTTTTTTTTTTTTTTGCAATACTATTGCTATGCCTGTTCTAATACATGGCTAGGCAGCAGGTTGCATTATGCTATAGAATCTGTGATGTTTATTGCTGTGATGATATCCAAAGAATGTTCCTGAATATCCCCCAGGGATTGATTTTATGTGTTGTTTCTTTTAAGGATAAATAATATTCTTTCCATGAATGGTATTTTGATAACTTATCAGACCTCCTTGAGTGTTTTGAATTTGTTTCAGATGTCTGATATTTTTTTTTATTTTATTTTATTTTATTTCTCATGTGATTACTGGGGTGGTACAATTACACTGCACAGATTATTGAGCCAGCTGTTGAGAACATTAGCAAGTACTTGGTTAGTAACACACAAGGCCACTAATTTCAGTTTAATTTTTATTTAATCTCAGTACCATGATTTGCAGTTAATAGCACTAGTCATAAAACAGAAATGCAGATTCTTTCCGTTATAAAGTACAAAATCATATCACCTTGGATTTTTGCTTCAGATCATACATACCAGCACTAAACCAGATAAAAATATGTGTAGTGCTCTGTTTTAACACTTAAACTCCAGATTATTTTTACATTATGCATTTGGTCTATTCCTCTTTGAGCATGCTTTTCTGTCCTGCTACATAAAATGGAAAACAATTTCCAGTTTAACTTGCTTTACTAATTCAAATTCTGTTAAGGTCAGATACATACTATTGTTTATTCAACTTGCACATTTTCTAATCTGCAGAGTGGTATACTTTGGTCTAGACATATACATTTTGTTTAGCAGAACATTCAAATATCATGCTACATTTCACCACAGTTTTATAAATAGCCTGAAACAGTGCATTATAAGTTTACAAATCTGCCTCATTGCAATAAATACTTCCTACTTCACTTGCACTGCTGCCTTTTCCATCAACAGCTAGCCTTCTCTAGGCTCTATTTCCAACACGCCTCATTTTATTCCCTCACCTTCTGTAATGCATAGTGTAGTTTCTGCTATTTTTGACCAAATGAATAACACAGAGTAGGAACTCCGTTCTATCAAAAAGTTTGTGTTACATGACCCTGCTGTCAGAGATCACTAATACCTGCTGCTGAAGCAGGAGGAATAAATGCGCCTGTTACTTGAATAAAGCATATCCTATTATATGTTGCAAGGAAAATTCCACTTTTGGGAATTCCAATCTGCTAGCAAAGGGTATTTTAGAAATAGACTATAAGAAAAGCTTTGACACAATTTTCTCACTTTCTGCTAATTTTGTGTGATGACATCAAAGGACGGTTTAGTGAGGAACCAACCATAATGGTAGGCATTGTATGTGTTTTCTAGTCTCATTTGCACATATATGTTTATAGGTTGTTACTAAGTTAATGACCGTTTATGCACTTAACAAGCTTAGATGCACAGCCCAAACCCATTTAAATCATGGTCATCTATAAGGGGGGTGTTGTTAGTATGGAGGTAACTAAAGGTTTTGTTGGGGGAGAGTGTTAGTTAGGATAATACTTTTCTTATTGATGGCCTCTATTCATAAGGGTCATAGGAGCCAGACTGAGGGCATATTTATGATTTCCCATCCAGATGTCAAGGTGTCATTTCAATAGGGACATGGATGAACTTTGTTTTACATGGATGGAAAACCTATTCCATTGTGTGGGGATCCATTGGAACACGTATCTGCCTCTCCGACATGTTATGTTTATGTCACAAGCAGAGTTCAGATCCCTAGATCTAGTATTTCTGGTGCTGTTTGTTTTATGCATTTGTAACAGATCCATCAGGGCTGAGCATGAGAAAGCCCTATTAGCCAGGCAAATATCCCTCTCAGCAGCCTGTAGAGACTATACACAGAGGCAGAGCCTTAACATGATTGGTGTACAGCAGAGTATTCATGTCCTGAA
>NC_056742.1:161602064-161622064 GCF_019279795.1 Protopterus annectens
TGGTTAAGTAATGTTAAGCTTTGCTTTTCAGTCTGACTATATTTTCCCTGAAAAAAAATCAATAGGTGTGCCTTCCTGGGGGATAGAATATAAAACTTCTGCTGTCTTTGAAGCATGATTGCTGTCTGGTATTCAGCAGGTATATGAACACTCAGTTGAGTGTTACAAAAAAGAGAGCGACAGAGAAGAAAGAAAGAAATCATGTCTGTGTGGACACAAAGTACAGAAATGGGGAAATGATGGATGAAGTGAGGAGTCTGTTGGCACCCACTGCTCAAATTCACACTTACTAAATTTGGGTTGTCCGTGTCACTACCTACGGCACCAGTGCCAGGGTTGCTCATTGACCGAGCAGAGTAAGTTCCCATGGTCAATATATGTCAAGGCTTTTGCAAAGTGCACACATAGTACTGCTATCATAAACTGTCTAAAGCCACTCCACCCCAAGCTGTGGACATGCACAAAGATCATCCCTGCATAATGATATCAAGAAACCCAGTATCCTTCATCAACAAACTGCATCCATGTCCAGGTCACACAGTGTCACACCTATCACCCACATCACCAAACTGCATCATCACATATAGCAGCACCCCATTTCTGTCACCAGTGCTCACAAGAAGTACCATCACTGATGATTCCAACACTTAGGCTGCCGTGGCCCCAAACTCACCCCAGTGACATATTTCTGTCACCCCCTCCCCTCTGTGTGGTCTGTCTCCACCTGTGTTAATGAGTCTCCTGTCATGCATCCAAATGATGATAGCTGAGTCCAGTCGTATTCTTCAATCTGGTACACAAACAGAGAAGCAGCTTCTGAAGCAGTAGTTTTAGCAATCTACCTGGTCAAGGAACCAATGGGTAGGGTAGCCAAGATCAGTGGACACTCCCCCACCAACTGATTGATATCATCTTCACCAGAGTAGCTGCTAAGAAGAACCATAACTGGTTATCCAAAGTACTATGTAGTTCCAGCAATGGGTACACCCTAACTCATGCTGTTTACTACATTTATATCAGCTTCTTCTTGCTGCTGTTATCACCACACAATGAGATCTACTGCAGTTCAGTGATAACAGGAAATTAAGTATCGGCATTCATTAAAGAAGCCCTGATATCCTCAGTGTTGTTTCTGTGCTTCATCACATCAGTGCCTGACAGCTGTGCCTCCTAACACCTTGTTCTCAGGGAAGCCACTCCCATCACCACATCTTGTTTATGTCTCTGCTGCTCACCTTCTAGAGATGATGATAAAATAAATAAAATTAGTAACAAAAATTAACAAATATAAATACATAAATACTTTATTAATAGGTTAAGTCCACAATAAGCAAGAATCCTACTACAAGTCAAAGATAATGCAAACTAAATTTCTTCTCAGACAAATGTTTAAAGTTAAGAAAATAAATAAATAAATGTTAAGAATTACAGTGTGCATACAATGTATCTATATATCCTCACACACATATATGGTTATCGTTCATGTGGTTGACACTACAAAAGAGCGATACTCAAATTAGCGACAAAAACTGCGTAACAATGTGATGTTATGAGGTAGTGCACCTGTGCCAGGGATACAAGGACAGTACATGCTTATATATGCCAGCACAACTGCCTGGAGTTTTGTAGAGAATTGTTTGTTATTTGACTATCACACTGATTTGTACAGATGTCTGAGTTAAAAATATATTTGTAAAGTTTCTTGTGTTAAAAATGCATCAACAGTAGGTCCTACTTGACAGAAGATTATATGCATGTATATTACGTTGTATTCTTGTAACTGATCAAATGTGTATATTAATCAGAAAACTCTGGAAGGGTGGAAAGTTTAAAATTGTGTTATAGCTTCCAGATGCTGCCACAGATCTTAGCAAAGATCTGTGTATGTATTGTACCAGAGTCAGGTGACCAGAGGTGATATCATCCTCTCTCCATGATCTGGTTTCTTTGGAACCCACGCAGCAGCACTTTAGAATCTGACAGGAAAGATTTCTGACAGGATATATATTTCACACATCCAGACAGACAGAGACGTCCCCCCAGATTCTGCAAGCCTTGCACAGTGTGCAGGATTAGTGCAAGAGCTCCAGCAGGCAATATGTCTGCCGTGCGATCCAGGAATAGCCTGCAGGGACGTGCACGAGTGTTCCTGCACTAGTCCTGCACAGACTAAGCCCCTGTATGCAAATTACTCCATTTGCAGGAGAAATCCATGCAAATTAGGTGAATTTGTGATCCAGGAAGCTGGAAACTGGCCATGCAGGACTAGTGTAATCTGCAGAAATGTACTCAGTAAGTAACTGAGTACATTTCTGCAAATTCCAAAACGGAGCCGTGACAGCTCCAAATAAAGGGTGCATATCAGTCAGGAAGCATGCCAATGGCCAAGTATAAGACCACTGCCATTGAAAACAGCTTAAAAAATAAAAAAATCAACTTTAATTTATTTTAGCCGATCTCGGCTGTTTAAGCGTATGGAATCGGGGGGCGGGGGGGAGAAAATAAACCTAAAATAAGCATTCTAACTAAAATCACTCTTTTGCCATTAAAGTCAATGGCAGGCAGAAGACAACATGGCCAGTGAGTAGTAGTTGCTAAGGGGGGAGGCTCAGTGTGGGACATGTAACTAAGCATTAGCAGGCAATCCTATGCAAATGAGGGGAATGATAGTGAATCCCAGTTTCCCCCAGCATGCTAGTCAGGTCCCAGCAGTGTAAGAGCAGGAATAGCTTGGTGCAAGCCTAGGAGTAAGCTGACATCATGGGGGGGGGGGGTGTGTCAGGCATACTGTAAGTGGATTGGAGCCCTGTGGCTCAGGTTTGCTCCTAGCTAAGCATAGCTAAGCAAGGGGGTGAGTCTGAGTCTGCCTAACACTCTACATTGCCTAAGTGGGTGTGCGTGCTGCCGCTGCGCACCAGGTTTTAAAGGGAAAAAAAGTTAAACAGGGAAATAGCATCTCTGTGCACATTTGAGCACTGTGTTTGCATGGCGCAAGGTGTGGCTTAAACAGGAAGGCAATGGGAAGGGATAATAGCAGTAGGAAGGTAATCTAGGAGAACTAGCATAGCTGGCAGGTGAAATGTATCAGAATCAACCAATTACACAGGCAGCAGACCAGCCCAGCCCAGAACACTACTATAACCTATGCAAACATTTTTGCCACACTCTACACCACCAGTGTATACAAGCGGGGAAGTTTTAACAAACAAAACAACAAAATTATATGGACTGCAATAGCTATCATACAACAACTTGTGGAAGAGGCTGAGGGTGGTGAGGATGTGAATGCTGTTGACCAACCCATAGTGAGGAGAAGAGTGTACAGATCCAGGGTAACCTACCAGGGGCTACATGAGCTGGAGATAGTGGAGCACTATAGGGTGGACAGGGACCTCCTACAGCAAATGGTTGATTTGTGCTGGCCATGTCTGACACACAGAACTAACAGAGGGGAACCCATCCCAGTGGATATCAAGGTATGTGTAGGCTTAAAAATACTAGCTACAGGTACCTTCCAAAGGCCAACTGGGGATATGATGAGGATCTCCCAGGCATCAGCATCCAGGGTACTCCATCAGTTCCTGGATGCCATGTCAGCACATGTTGGTGAGCATGTATATTTCCCCAACAACCATGAGGCATTGGCCTGCAATATGCAACTGTTCCACCAAATAGCAGAATACCATGATGTAGTGGGTGCTATAGACTGCATGCAGATATACATCAAAGCACCAGCTGGTGAGTGGGTAGGGTCTACATCAAACGCAAGGGCTACCCCTCCATTAACTGCCAGGCCATGTGTGATGCCCAGGACATAATAATGATTGTGTGTGCTGGCTGCCCTGGAAGCTATCACGATTCCCACATCTGGCATCTGACACAGCTATACCAGAGATTTGCCAATGGGGACATTCCTCATGGTCACCTAGTGGGGGATGCTGGATACGCACTGGAGCCGTGGCTGATGACTCCCATCAGAAATGCACACAAATCCAAACAAGAGCTCCATAATGAGACACATGCACAGACCAGAATTATAGTAGAGCATGTGTTTGCGATGCTCAAGTCACGGTTCCGGTGCCTGGACACATCCGGTGGAGCCTTGCAGTACTCACCAGCTACATGTACCCAAATTGTCATCTTATGTGCCATGCTACACAATATGATCCTGTGGAAACAGCTGCAGCAGGAACAGCAGGGGGCAGGGCCACACAGCCCCTCACCATTGCCAAGGCCTGCACAGGCCCTGAGTGACTCAGAGGAGGAACAACCTGATCCTGCCCCAGTAGGCAGAAGGAGGCGTGACCAGTATGCCCTGGCCTTGGCAAAGAGGCAATGCATAGCACATACACAGACACAGGAGGGACCCAGGGAATAACACCTCTGTCTGACTCTCACGTACAGTAAAAGAGATGCCAAACATGACACTACCTTTGCTAACCATGTGTAGGGACTGTACTATGTGCATTTGAGATAGGCAGCCCTGCAGCACCACCCTCAATACTGGGACACCCACAAGGGAAGTGACTCACACTTGCCAGTCAAGGGGGTTCACATACCCAACAACAGTCACAGCCAGCAAGACAGGTGTAGACAAACACAAACAAAGGCTGTGCTATGGCCTCTGAATGATGCCTATGGTAGCCTTCCCCCCAGGCGTACACAGACAAACTACAGCAGGTCAGGCAGTGGCATGTTAGTTCTGATGGGTAGGAAGTCAGAAACTAATATGTAGGTCAATCAAAGCTATGATCTGTAGTACAATGATATGCCTCTAGTCAGCATGATTGGTTAGAATAAAGAATGAAATGGAGTACCTGACATACCAGTACAGTCATAGCAAATGTGTACAAGTGTCAGGTGTGCCCCCCCATCCTACATAGTAATGTAATAACAGTCAGATGTACCCCCCCAATCCTATGTAGAAATGTAGAAATAGTCAGGTGTGCCCCCCCCCATCCTATGTAGAAATGTAGTAACAGTCAGGTGTGCCCCCCAATCTTGTGTAGAAATGTAGAAATAGTCATTTGTGCCCCCCATCCTGTGTAGGGATGCAGAAACAGTCAGGTGTGCTCCTCCCAACCCTACTTAATTATGTAGTAACTGTCTGTTGTGCCCCCCCAATCTGATGAACACAAGTCGTAACAGTCAGGTGTGCCCCCCCCCACAACCCTATGTAGAAATGTAGCAACATGTATGTGTAGGTATAATACCAGTGGAGAACAGATGGACAGAAGTGACCAAGGTAGCAGGATAGGTTGTAGCATCTGCACAATATGCAGGTATGTGTGTGTTAGGTTGGTGTGTGTCTCATATCGTGTGAGAGTGGTCAGTATGCATGCATGTTGAGGTAAGCCTGGTGGCCATTGCCCACTACCGATGATGACAGGGACAATTCCGCACAACTGCAGTGCCATGCACAATATCCATCAGTATAACACAAGCTAGCAGTAAGCCATTGCAAATGTATCGTGGTAATATGTATCACAATTTGAAAGACTGACATGGCATGGCTGTTGGGCTAGATATACAAGCAGTGCACAGGGGAAACTACCCCAGACATACAGTATATATTGTGTCACTGTGAAATGGACACACCCTTGGAAAATGACATACAGGTATGCATCACATTATCTGGTCCTGTAGTAGGGGATACTGGTGTTGTCTGCCCAAACACATGGAGAGCACAAAGGAGGTAGGGCTGATGTATTGGGAAACAGCTGATGTACTTGCACATGCAAGCATAACTGGAATGCCCAATGTATATCTGTGTGTCAGATGCAAGTAGTGTCCATAGCACACATGCATCCAGCTCATGCAAACACCACCCACAGGCACCTCTCTGGTCATATCCCTGCAGTGGGGAATGGGTACAGTAAGACCCCGCCTATATATGGCAATAGTGGTAGACTGCAGCATGCAGTGCAGGTGTCCCATGCAGGTGTTTCTCTAGCTGTAGGTAGCACCTTGCCAGTATCCACACCACCTGAGCAAGACTCTTAAGAGGTATTGGCATGAACACCTATCACACCTACCCTGTCACCCCAGTGGAATATACTGTATGGTGGTTTGGGACTGTAGGACTGACAGACTGCAATGACCTGCCACATCTGGCATGCAGCAACACCTAATGCCCCACAGGTGTCTGCCAAAGGCCTGTGTCTCACACATACTGCCAATACATGTTATGTCATGGACACCAAAATAACAACATAACACACTCCACATAAGCCATACGCAAGGCCATGTGGACCAACCACAGTAGCATGTCCACTATATCCCACTGCATGAACTGTGGACCAACACTAACACACACTTGTGATGGGGTGATACCCTTAGGGAAAGTATCAGAGAATGCATGCATAATGTATGGAAGAGGTTAGAATAACAGATGGGGGGTGGGAGCATGGGCAGCATGGAATGTGCAGGGACAGACACCAAGCTTTATGCACACACTATCTCTGGCTGCAAACACATACATGGGTGGCTACACAGCTGCCCATACACCACAATAGGGTAAATGTCCTGACCCATGGCCCCTGCCCCTGGCTAACCTGTGCAAATCTGTACAGCTGTGAGCCATTGCCACAGCAAGATAAGCCCATACTGTCATGTTGATGGGTGTACAAGTATGGGATCTTCTGCCAGCACTGTACCAAGGTGCTGAACCGGATACACAAACCCAGCACCAAGTGTCTGCACTTCCCCCTCAAGAATGGCATAACTTACCATGAATACATAGGTGTCTGCCCACAATACTGGACACAGCTGCAGTCACCCTTGTCCCCTAAGACATCACTGTGAGCAAGAATGTCCACCTGACAGTACATGAGGACAGAAAACATCGCTGTGTATAACAGTACGTGTCTGAATATCTCTGCTAACAGCAGTACCATGCAGCTGAAGCAGCACCGACACAATCACCTACAGTAAACACTATCCCCTGCATAGTTTTTCCCAATATTGCCAAATGATAGACGGAATCCCTGCAAAACAGTATGCTACCTGTAGGTGTACAACACAAAGGTCTGCACTGCAGTACAAACTACCTGGACTTGATCCACACATTCAGTACAGATGGGCATACTGGGCATACTCACACACTTAGAGAAATGAAGGCAATGTCAGTTAACAACATACTGAAAGGTCATACTGGGCATGCTCACACACTTAAACAAATGAAGACCATGTCTGCAAACACCAGTGGAACAGACATATCTGGCAGTCGAAGATGTTAGTGCAGACACTCCTCAGTATGCACCACTCATGCTTTGCACACACAGTGGATAGGAATACAGACATGTAACTAAGGACAACACACTATAATAAGCAAAACGTAGACGTACATAGATGTGTGGAAGAGGGTGACTGTGACAAGGAGCCATCCAGGCCTGTCCCACCCAGCACACAGCCAAAGGGCCACAACCACATGAGGTTCAGTTGTCATTCACTGTAGATACTAGCCACTGGTATCTGTCAGCATTACAGACAATGTGGTGCAAGTGTTAGCTGTGCAACATGACTTTACAAAGAAGTAGTCATCTAGCAGCTGTATACACGTACCTGTGGAATATGACCCTGAATGTGCCCACATGTGGTGTGTCAACCTCTAGATGAATGGGTTATGGCCCATACACACACACTGCCCTCCCCATTGCCCTACTATGACAAGCCTGCTGAGGTCATCCATTGTGAAATACACCTTTGGGAAAGTTGTAGCCCAGTAATCTCTGCGTCGTGACCTATAACTGCATACTGCTGTAGTGTGATAAACTAGTTAGGTAGGAGTTACAATCCCAGACATGGCAACTGTGTGTGTGTGTGCGCGTGTGCGTGTGCGTGTGTGTGTGTGTGTGTGTGTGTGTGTGTGTGTGTGTGTGTGTGTGTGGGTGTGGGTGTGTATGGGTGTGTGTGTGTGTGTGTGTGTGTGTGTGTGTGTGTGTGTGTGTCTGTGTAAATAGCAGTGCTTTTTAGGGTAGGCACACTCCCTACAATTCAAATGCCCTACTTTGGTAAGGCTGCTGATGTCATCCACCTAGAAATACACCTCTGACAAAGTTGTAGCCAATAATTTCTGTAGCCTGTCCCATAACTGCGTACTGCTGTAGTGTAATAAAATAGTTAAGAGTTCTAATCTCGGACTTGGCAAGTGTGTGTGTGTGTGTGTGTGTGTGTGTGTGTGTGTGTGTGTGTGTGTGTCTCTGTGTAGAAAGCAATGCTTTTTAGGCTAGTCACACACCTACAATTCAAATGCCCTACTTTGGCAAGGCTGCTGATCTCATCCACCTTGAAATACATCTTTGGGAAAATTGTAGCCCAGTAGTCTCCATGGTGGGTACTATAACTGCATACTGCTGTTGTGTGATAAAATAGGTAGGAGTTCTAATCTCACACATGGCAGTTGTGGATGTTTTGTGTATGTTTCTATGTCTGAGCAGGGAGCAATGCATTTTAGGCTAGTCACACTCAATACAATTCCAATGCCCTACTTTGGCGATCCTGCTGATATCATTCACTGTGAAATACCCATTTGGGGAAGGAGTACTCCTGTAATATCCATGACGCATCCTATAACTGCGTAGTGCTGTAGTGTAATATACTAGTTATGTCGGAGTTCTAATCACAGACATGACAGATGTGTGCGTCTGTGTTTGTTATTCGTATCCTATGTGGAGGTGGTTGTGAGTGTGTAACAACTGGGCTCAATGTGGAGTGGGTTTTGCCAACTTCTTATATGGTGGCCCAAGTATATATCACAATGTCCACCATACAGGGATAACAGATGTGAAATAGCCAAGAGGCTGGGATGCAAATCCATACCACTAAATGTGACATCAATGTTAGCTGAACAATGTTAGCAACCCTTGTATTACCCAGGGAACACTCTCAACCCATGTCTCATACACACACACACACACACACACACACTTGCCTAGGCAACAGCCGCTATGTTGGTAGTACCCTGCATATTGCCCACTGTTAGTAACCATGGTGTGATTGCAGTGGGCTACAGTGGGTATGGCACCCTGTCCATCTGTCCAATAGGCATGCACATGCTGACAGTGCACCTCCCCTATGTTCCCTACTGGACAACTGTACCACCTGTGGTGCCATCAAATGTGACCCACAAAGGACATACTATGCCTGAAACACAAGCCCTGTATGGACAGATGCCACTGACACCAGGGAATACTGGTATCATGCTATCAATGTAGGGGGAGGGTCAATCTGTTGTTCATTAACAGTTCCCACCACATGAGGCCAGGACTGGCACATTTGATGATAACAATCTGTGTACACAACATGGGCCAGGCACCCCAGGTACAGTTCCGCATGTCACTGTTCCTGCATTTGGGAGGTTTGCACATCCCAGACACTGTCCATATCATGGACTAAGGAACACATACATGGCAAGCAATGCACAGCATTGGCCACATGCAATAGTCACATAGGTGACTGGATGTTGAATACAATACCCACCTTTGTGAGCAACTCCAGATACTACACCCCTGAGTCACAATGCAGACCATTGTCATGTGGCCTGATGCCAAGGTATACCTATCACCTAGCCTTGTATAGCCATCTGGCACCGTTGAACACAACACACCCATGAAGCAGTGCACCCATGCATGTCCGTACTGGCACTACTGTCTGTGTATGTGTTGTATGATGCGTATGACCACATTCACACTCACTATAACCCCCAATGGCATACTGAAGCATGCTGTCTGATGTCAGACACCTCCACATACCCTTTGCACATATAACCTCCGTATGACCGCTGTGGTGCATGTAACACCTGCACAGTACTATGTGTGGCAATTCCACTAGTGATGAGTTGCATTCCTGGCCCTGCCAAGTGTGTCAATGTGTGTGCATCCCTGTGAGAGTGTGGCTGTGTTGACGCTGACACCTGTTCATGCGGACAGGCAAGTGTACTACACCTACTGCATAGCTACCATATCCCTGTTGCAAATGTCACTCACCATCATATATACATTCTATGGGCTCCTCAACATGTAACATGTGGCGCATCCAATAACTGCATGGACATGTGATAGCACTACATAGTCATCAGGGGTTTGATACCCTGTACTGGTAGATGTGTGTTACAAACATGCTTAAGTTTTACTCTCTCACCCCTCCCTGGCTTTTCTTTGCCTTTGTCTGCCTCTCTCACTCCCTCTCTGGTAGATGTGGAGACTTACACCTGCTTTGCTTAGGCAGCAGCATATGTATTTTAAGTGATTCTCATGATCAGCTGATGGCCTATGCATGAATTGCAGCCCTTCTCTAGCTGATTGCATGTGGAACAGGTGTGGTAACATTCCCATAGCCAATTGCATGGAAAAACACTCCAATATCTAGGAACATCATGTTGGTGTTGGGGCTTTCATTCACTGTGAGCAGGAACTGGATCTGTTGTTTGGCAAACAGCATCTCAGATGGATTGGGGATTTACCTCTAAAAACATACACTGTGGAACAGGCCAACACACAGGAGGGGGATGTGCTTGACATGACTACAGAATGTTAAGTGTTGCTATTCTACATTTGGAGTCATCACTATCATCTTTCAGCTGTTCCCGTTAGGGGCTGCCACAGCAGATCATCTGTTTCCATTTCTTCCTGTCCTCTGCATCTTGCTCTGTCACACCAACCACCTGCATGTCCTTTCTCACCACATCCATAAACCTTATCTTAGGCCTTCCTCTTTTCCTGTTACCTAGTAGCTTCATCCTTAGCATCTTTTTCCCAATATACTCAGCATCCCTCCTCAGCACATGTCCAAACCAACATAATCTTGCCTCTCTGGCTTTGTCTCCAAACCTTCCAACCTGGGCTGACCCTCTAATATACTTATTCCTAATCCTGTCCACCCTCATCACACCAAGTGCAAATCTTAACATCTTTAACTCTGCCACATCCAGCTCTGACTCCTGCCTTTTTGTCAATGCCACTGTCTCCAACACATATAACATAGCTGGTCTCACTACCCACCTGTAGACCTTCCCTTTCACTCTTACTGGTACTCGTCTGTCACAAATCACTCCTGAAACTCTTCTCCAACCACTCCATCCTGCCTGTACTCTCTTCTTCACTTCTCTTCCACACTCACCATTACTCTGAACTATTGATCCCAAGTATTAAAACTCATCCACCTTTGCCACCTCTGCTCCTTGCATCCTCACCATTCCTCTATCCTCCTGATCATTCACACACATATATTCTGTCTTAGTCCTGCTGACCTTCATTCCTCTTCTCGCTAGAGCATATCTCCATCTCTCCAGGATCTCCGCCACCTGTTCCCTACTCTCACCACAGATCACAATGTCATCTGCAAACATCATAGTCCATAGGGACTCCTGTCTGATCTTGTCTGTCAACCTGTCAATCACCATTGCAAATAAGAAAGGGCTCAGAGCTGATCCTTTATATAATCCCACCTCCACCTTAAATGGATCTGTCACTCCCACCACAGACCTCACCGCTGTCACACTACCCCCGTACATATCCTGTACCACTCTTACATACTTCTCTGACACTCCCAACTTCCTCATACAATACCACAACTCCCCTCTAGGCACCCTGTCATATGCTTTCTCTATGTCTACAAAAACACAATGCAACTCCTTCTGACCTTCTCCATCAGCACTCTCAGAGCAAACATCACATCTGTAGTGCCCTTTCCCGGCATGAAACCATACTGCTGATCACTAGTCATCACCTCCCTTCTTAACCTAGCTTTCACTACTCTTTCCCATTACTTCATGCTGTGACTGATCAATTTAATCCCTCTGTAGTTACTACAGCTCTGCACATCACCCTTATTCTTAAAAATTGGTATCAAAACACTTTTTCTCTATTCCTCAGGCATTCTCTCACTTTCCAAACTTTCATTAAACAATCTGGTTAAAAACTCCACTGCCATTTCACTTAAACACCTCCATGCTTCTACAGGTATGTCATCTAGACCAACAGCCTTTCCATTCTTCATCCTCTTCATGGCTATCCTTACTTCCTCCTTGTTAATCCATTGCACTTCATGATTCACTATACCCACATCATCCAACCTTCTCTCCCTCTCATTCTCTTCATTCATCAACCCCTCAAAGTACTCTTTCCATCTTCTCAACACACTCTCCTTGCTTGTAAGTATGTTTCCCTCATTATCCTTTATAACCCTTACCTGCTGCACATCTTTTCTAGCTCGGTTCCTCTGTCTAACCAATTGGTACAGGTCCTTTTCTGCCTCCTTAGTGTCCAACCTTTCATACAACTCTTTATCTGCCTTATCCTTAGCCTTCGCCATCTCTCTCTTTGCCATGCACCTCATCTCCTTATACTCCTGACTACTTTCTTCATCTCTCTGACAATCCCACTTTGCCAACTTCTTTCTCTGTATACTCTCCTGTACTTCCTCATTCCACCACCATGTCTCCTTGTCATCCTTCCTCTGCCCAGATGTCATACCAAGCACCTTTCTAGCCGTCTCCCTTACTAGCTCTGCTGTAGTTACCCAGCTATTTGGTAACTCTTCACTGCCACCCAGTGTCTGTCTTAACTCTTCCCTGAACTCCACCTCACAATTACCCTTTTTCAATTTCCACCATTTGATCCTTTGTGCTGCCCTCACACTCCTCCTCCTTTTCTCGATCACCAACATCATCTTACAAACCACCAACTTATGCTGCCTAACTACACTTTCCCCGGTCACCACTTTACAGTCTCCAATCTCCTTCAAACTGGCCCTCCTACATAAGATATAATCTACCTGTGTGCATCTTCCTCCACTCTTGTATGTCACCCTATGCTCCTCCCTCTTGTTAAAATACGTATTCACCACAGCCATGTCCATCCTTTTCGCAAAATCCACTACCATCTGACCTTCTGCATTCCTTTAACACCATACCTACCCATCACTTCCTCATCCCCTCTGTTCCCTTCACCAACATGCCCATTGAAATCTGATCCAATCGCTACTCTCTCACTCTTAGGTACAGTCATCATGACTTCATCCAACTCACTCCAAAATTTTTCTTTCTCGTCCATCGCACACCCAACTTGTGGAGCATATGCACTAACAACATTCATCATTATGCCATCAATTTCCAGCTTCATAAACATCACTCTCTCCAACACTCTTTTCACCTCCAAAACACTCTTAACATACTGTTCCTTCAGGATAACTCCTATGCTATTTCTCCTCCCATCCACACCATGATAAAACAATATGAACCCACCTCCGATACACCTAGCCTTACTCCCCTTCCATCTGGACTCTTGCACACACAATATACCAACCTTCCTTCTGTCCATCATATCAGATAGCTCTCTCCCTATACCAGACATACTGCCAACATTCAATGTTCTGACCCTGACTACCACAGTCCTAGCCTTTCTCCTCTCTTCCTGCCTCTGGCCATGCCTTCCACCTCCTCTCCTCCTTTGGCTAACAGTAGCCCAATTTCTGCCAGCACCCTGTTGGCTAACAGTACTGGTGGTGGTCGTTGTTAACCTGGGCCTCGACCAATCCGGTATGTAAATATTTACTGGTGTCCACACGAATAATTTGACCAAGTTTTACGCCGGATACCCTTCCTGATGCAACCCTCCCCATTTATCCGTGCTTAGGATTGGCACAAAGAAATGCACTGGCTTGTGCATCCCCAGTGGCTGGGTTATGCATTTGGAGTGCTATTCTGCATTTGGAGTAATGCTGGTTCAACAGGGTGTGTGTGGATATGGCTGTCCTACATGATTTAATACCTGCCATGTCAGTGCTATGTTTATGAGGAAACACCCATCTGTGGGGTCATCTGCAGACTGCCAGTGTGTGGTGCCTTTTGTTTCAGGTGTTACCCACAGAGCACCTATCTGTGAACTGCAGAAGGTAGTATGAGGATTGCAGTCTGTAGATGGTGACAGCTGTGAGAGTTATTGACTTCATATTCCTCATAGGACATATGTTGCAACAAACCCTGTTACAGCAGTAAATGTATGAGGTTATTGCAGCAACCTGCCAATATTGGCCCTGTGTATGTGCCTCCAGCCACAACCCTGTCAACCTTTGTACATATGTCATGCAGTACGGGGTGCATATGTGCTGTACACCATAATTAGTGACATCATATTGGATAACAAGCCAGTGAGATATCAGACTACTGCACATGTTATGTATAGTAGAGGTTATATTTGATGACATAACCTGGACATTCTGGGGTTGTGTGTACAGTACTGAGGTCTGTGTACTTCTGGTGATTGTCAGCAGTGTGTGTATTGTTAATAAGTACCTTGGCCTGTGTACAGACTGTGGTTGATGTCATTGTTCTTTGTTCTGTTCTATCTGATGTTACATGCTGCTCTACTCTATGTTACCCTATTGGCTTACATGTTTGTAGGGCCATACACCCACATGTCCCATACCACAGACAGGCATTGGACCACACTGTGTAGCAGCCCAGTATATGTAGGGTTAGTGCGTGAGTGGCACATATGAGGTTGGTGTTGAACAGATATTATGCTAGCATACCATATGTGGCTGTGGCTGTGTTCACATTGGTTGTGGTTATGCACTTTCACACAGGTGTATGTTACTCTGTGCTGTGACATGCCTGTAGAGCCTGATATATATGCAGGTACATAGGAAATGTAGGCCAGTGTTGAGCTGGTCTGCCTGTAGCCTGCACAGTGCTTTGTTACATGCCTAGCAGCTTAGTGTATTTACCCAGTGAGATGTAATGTCCAGATACTTGCCAGATGTGCTGCTGCACCACCATAAAAGTCATGCTATGTCAGACAGAGCACTGGGATGCTGTACAGATGTATATTAATATCTAGTGGGTAGTATGTGGCCATGGCACCTCTGTACCAGTGGTTATTATGTGGCAGGATATACAGGGATGTGTGAATGCATAACCTATGGGGGGCACATGTATACCAGTGTTTATGTGTTATTCCCATCTACATGGCTGTTAACATCCACATTGTCAGGAATGGTCCACATGTCTTGCACTAAGGGGTTATGTGTATACCTCTGGACTGTCTAGAGTGCATCAGACTGTCCACCTATATTGGCCATTATCTCTGCTGTAGTCCACAGCAGCATTACATGCTAGCAGTGGTACTGTACTATGATGTCCTTAGAATGTCTGTCAGTAGCCAACGGCACACATGTTAAAAGCAGATGTGACCTCCCACACAGAACATGTCTGTGAAGACACTGCCTATTACAGTAGCAATAGTCTACAAATATACCTGCTATACATACCTTACATCCCTTTGCACTACGAAGTTGGGACTATAGGAGCTGAGGTAGGGCTACACTCCATGTTTAGGACATATGGTGAAGACATATGTACATATAATTATCCTGAGATCTATATAGACATACACATATACATATCGACATACATAGATGGATATGTATATGTACATAGATATACATATAAACATCCAGATATATACATATACAGAGCAATATATGTCTACACATATACAGATAGAGTTATGTATGCACATATATGTATGGATATCTCCATATATATTGACAGATAAATAAATGCCAGTATATGACTGAAGTAAGAACTGCCAACACCTTGTATAACGTGTTTCGTTGTAACATCTTTATACACAAGTATCAATCAAACCATTGGTGTAGAATTTCTAAGAGAATATTTAAGTCACTATACAGACTTGGACAACAACATGGTTAACACTATATGTGTATTAATGGATTTAATATTAGAAAATACATTTTTTCACATTTGAAAATATTTATTTTCAACAAATTTCAAGAATTGCAATGGGTTCGTCGCACTGAGTTTTGCCAATTTAGTAATGGCTATGTGGGAAATTAAATTCTTAGAATCACATCCATTGTCAAATAATATACTATTTTATAGAAGATATATAGATGATTTGATTTTTTGTGGCAGGGAGATGTTGATTCTTTTCACACATTTGTGAATTATTTCTTACTTCAGTCATATACTGGCATTTATTTATCTGGTTTTCTGTGTGTGTCAAGTGAAGTTTTCAGTACTTTTTAGCCAGTTATGGCAGGGGAAGAATCGAGTCAGGAGACTCTGCTAAACCTCAGTATTCATCCTGTTCCCGAGTCGGGAAGAAGCTTCAATGAGTTTATTACTTCTACCATCAATGAAGTGGTTCGTGAGGCTCTGGTCCGGCAGATGGGTAAGGGTTGTACAGCTAACAGTTTGAATGTACAACCAAACTATCCAAAAAGCAAGTGAGATGACAGCATAACCAATGGAAATGCCGTCTCTGTTTCCAGTTTAATTCACACTAGTCAAGCAGGTGTGGTTTCACCTATTGAGTCTAGACGGAATGTTTCTCCAACTGATAAGCATATAGATGTTTTGGCATGTACGGACAAGGTTTTCGAGCAAGTATTCAAAGCAACAAACAATCCGTTTCATAATTCCACCAATGTTAACAACACAAATCAAGTAAGTGACAACACTAACCCGTCTAGTCCAGATGAGTTTTCAGTGTGTAAAAAAGACATTTTTTGTTAGAGAAGCTTTGCACTAAAAGTGTCTCTTTACAGATGGAAGTGTTTTATTTGGAGGAGAACATTTGCTTAAAATCTGTGCCCTTTAGTTTGAGAATCTTTAAGTTTCCCAACTGTGTGGTGCAGGGTAATAGCTTGTACACACAGTTGGTGGAACTTTTTAACAATACTGGTTTAGCGTTCATGAACGCACTTATTCAACACTACAAATTTGAACTTGAGTCATTGAAAGATGAAACTGAAAGCCTGGACACCAAAATTAGAGAATCGCAGGCTTTCAATGTGTTGGCACCTTCCTATTTTGGGATAAATGCAAAACTAGAAAGGCATAGAGCTTCCATTGTTCAAAAGAAGCAAAAAAAGTTAAAGAGGGACCTAGCCGCTTATAGTTCTAAAACAGCGTACCCATTAAAAAATAAGAGGGGTGCTTCTAATGTTGACATTTTATCTACAGATGTAGAAACTTCAAATAATAATGACAATTGTTCAAATAAGGACATTGGGCCACAAGTTTTTCAGCGGACAGTAAACAACAACAATAAAAGTGGAATTTTACCACCTAGTAGTACTCAAGCTAGTACATCTTATGCACAGGGAGTTTCTACTGTTAATAAGCCTGGTCCTTTTTTAATGGACAAAACGGGGAACAAGAAAACCCCAAGGTGGTCTGGGAAAGTTCAAACAAGGAGCAAAGGGAAGGGCAAAACTTGCAAAAAGAACTAGATTACAATATTAATGTTTGTAATTTAACTAATGAAGTTTTGCCCAGTGAAATAATATCTGTGCTCAAAAAGGTTTTTCTTTCATTCCTTCAAATAATGTCAATATTCCCAGACTAATAGTTGACTTTAAGTTGTACCTCAGAAAGTTGAATTTAAAGTATATTTTTGATGGTGTTGCTAAAATTGAATCTATGGATTTTGAATGTAAGAAAAAAGTACATACAATCCTTTATTGAATTCAACTTTGATGTTTTTTGGTAGATTATGTGAACAAGAATTTAGAAGAATTAGGCAATGTAATAATATGAAGCCTAATTTATCACCTTCTGAGATTTCTGCTTTAGACATGATAGCCAATAATAAAGATTGGTGTGTTATGAAAGCAGACAAAGGGGGTACCATTGTTATCATGAAGTCAGCAGATTATAGTGTAGCTATGAATTCTTTGTTAAGTGACCATAATTGCTACAAGGTTGTCACTAAATAATATATTATTAGGAGTTTTCACAAGGTGGACATTTGTTTGTTTGATTTACTTAGTCAGGGTAATATTGATTATTCTGTATATGATTTTTAGTGATTGAACATCCAAAGCTGGCCACACTATTTGGTGTTCCTAAATTACATAAATACAATAAGGAGTTACCTTTTAGACCAATAGTGTCGGCCAGTTTTTCTAAGACAGAATCTATTTCAATTTGGCTTGACAAAATATTGAATCCGATAGTACAAGCGACAAAGTCATACTTGAGAGACTCATGGCATTTATTGGAATGTTTAGGTCAGTTAAATCAGAGTGACATGTCTTTCAATTTTGCATCACTAGATGTAACATCTTTATACACAAGTATCAATCAAACCATTGGTGTAGAATTTCTAAGAGAATATTTAAGTCACTATACAGACTTGGACAACAACATGGTTAACACTATACATGTATTAATGGATTTAATATTAGAAAATCATTTTTTCACATTTGAAAATATTTATTTTCAACAAATTTCAGGAATTGCAATGGGTTTTAGAGTCACACCAAGTTTTGCCAATTTAGTAATGGCTATGTGGGAAATTAAATTCTTAGAATCACATCCATTGTCAAATAATATACTATTTTATAGAAGATATATAGATTATTTGATTTTTTTATGGCAGGGAGCTGTTGATTCTTTTCACACATTTGTGAATTATTAAAATAGTTCTACCAATTTTTTGAAATTCACTATTGGAAATTTTGGAGACAACATAGACTTTTTAGATTTACATCTAAGTATAAATAATGAACATATATTTTTTGAGAGTAGTATCTTTAGAAAGTCCACTTTTGTCAATCAATATTTACATCGTGACAGTTTACATCCTAAGTTCATGAAACGTGGTGTGGTCAAAGGACAATTAATTAGACTGAGTCGTTTGACTAGTAAAGATGAAGTCTTTTCAAATGAAACAACGAAATTGTTGAATTTCTTTGTGGAAAGAGGTTATGACCAGATATGGTTAAATAATATATTAAGAGAAGTTATTGACCTTAGGGCTAACAAAGCACGTCCTATATTACATCAAACCTATGATTTGGATTTAAATGTAGTGAATAATAGTAAAGACAGTGCTTGTAGTAATTTTAGGTTAGCCTTTCCAATTCCAATTTCTAATGAGATGGTAACTATTAGAAAGATCATTTGGAATAATTGGAAGATGGTGTTGGGAAACATTGATTTATGTAATGTCATTGGTAAAGTTCCACTTCTCACTTATAAAAGGATGGTTACTATAAAGACCATCTTAGAAAGTGTCATTTATGGGTGCACCGATGTTCTAAGCATCTTTAATTCTGGTACATTCCCTTGTGGATCTTGTAAACAATGTAGGTATATTTCCGGTAGTAATGCAGTGTTTTTCAAGCATTTGAATAAGACCTTTTATAGTAAAGGACATTATACTTGTAAGACCAAAAATGTGGTTTATGTTGCTTTGTGTGGTTCATGTGAGCATTTTTATATAGGCAAAACTATAAGAACACTTAATAGGCGTATCTATGAACATACTTTGGCTATAAGAAGAAAGGACATGTCTAATGCGTTAGCGAAGCATGCTACCACTTGCTTAAATTTCAAAAAGTTTTCATTTTCAGTGTTAGAAAAAGTCAATGATGATTTATTTTCTGGGAATTTCAAAGTTAATTTGGAATGCAAAGAAACCTTGTGGCAAATTTTACTTAATGCAGATCAACTTCCTGGTTTGAATGACATGATTAATATAAAGTGCTTTTTACAAGCACAAAGGTTATAGTTATAACATATACATTACAGATGAGAATTTGTACTTTTTAGTACGAATATATTTTACTGTAAGTGCTTTTAAAGAAAAGTGACGTATTTCTTTTATATATTGCACATTGATGTAATGGATTAAGTGCTTTACATACTTTATTGGTCTTTTAGATCACATGTGATGTTTTATTTAGTATTTAAATGATTTATCATGTGGGGATGATATTTCTGATGAAGTTCATGATTATTAAAGTGGACGAAACGCGTTATACAAGTTGTTGGCAGTTCTTACTTCAGTCATATATATTGACAGTAGTAGGTATATCAGAATAGATATGTATGCACATATAGTTATTGATATCTACATATATACCAACATAACTAGGCATATCTGTACACATATGATGTGCAAACATATATAGCTACATATATATATATATATATATATATGTGTGTGTGTATATATATATATATG
>NC_056742.1:161624564-161884564 GCF_019279795.1 Protopterus annectens
ATGCTAATCTCTTTAAAAGAAAAGAAAAAAGGGTTGATAAGAAAGTGGGAAAAAAGGGGCACAAAGAGGGAAAGACAGTAGGAAAATAGCTAGGGATGTGCAGGAAGGGTGTAGGGAAGGTCCATAGCTTCATATTTCTTCTACAGCAACAGCTGTGCATATACACTGAATTTGGAGGTAGATTTGGACACTCAAACCCATGAGAGAAGGGTGAGGGCAACAATAATATGTTGTGATGCCAATTAGACCTGATTACATGTGTCCAGAGGACACGTGCAAAATGTACAGTTATGTATGGGGCGTGATTGTTTTTTTTGGGAACAGATTGCCCTTTTTTTAAGGTGAGAGTGGTATGTTGGGGAGGGGTAGTAGGTATATATGGGGAGGTAGGTTGGGTAGGTTAACAGACAAGACAAACAAGAAGCATACAGGGGCAGTATATGACACATGTGTGGGGTAAATACCTTGATGGGGAGGGGTGTTAGGAAATCGGAAGCCCATCAGCCCCCTAGAGAATCAGTGGGACTGAGGTCCCCACCCATGGGCAGTCACCACTGCACCTTTACAACCCCGATGGCGGCTGTGCTGGGGAGCTGAGTTGCAGAGCAGACTGATGTTCTAGTTGTGACATGCTGCCCTCGACCTGGCATTGAAGATCACCAAGCTGCTGGTTGAGCTTTGTACGCACCATGACCCGGACATGACAACAGGTGACAGATACCTGTCTGCACCCGCTCCTGGGGGGGCGAGCCTCATCCCCTGAGGCGGTTCCACCCTAAGGTGGTACAGGACCAATGGACGAGGAGGTCCTGGGTTGGGCCCCAGACATGCTGGTGCCTGGTGCCATGGCCAGCTGAGGTGGGACAGGTGGGTCTGCTGGGATCAACCTTCCCAAACGTGCTATATGTTTTAGATTTTATCATCATATGTGGGTTAGTAATAGTCAACACATTCCAAGGTTAGGTATAACAGCATGCATAGATATTCCGATTAACCCAGACACCAGATATTTAACAGTTGCATAGCAAACAGAACACATGCATATATGGGACCACAGTGGTAATAACAACATCATTCAGGTACATTGATGGCACCATGCCACCAATGTTGGAATAATTCAATATAGCACATGCATGGAATCAAATACATATTTATGAACCAATATGGCATAATCAGAACATTGGAGACATTACATACCGGTTGGGGTGGGTATGTAATTTATTGTTGGAGATATGGTGGGGGGGGGGAGATGTCAATTAACAACTAGTATATTCCTGTAGTCCACATTATCTTCCTAGTCAGTGCTGTTATCTGTAGCTTACAAGTATTACTACACTACCCTATAGCCTTAGTTTGGACAGTGATATGGCTGCTGTCATTATTTTACATGAACTGGTTTTGCTTGCAGTATACACCTCTTACCTGGTATACCTGTGGAGGAAATGTTTGTTAACACTAACTGTTTCTACACATACTCCCAGATTCCAGGTTGATGTTGTGCACATAGCTATCCAACTCTTTATGGACACAGATCTGGCCATGTCTTGACTACATGTAAGTGTACCTGGACGTATCTAGACTTTTGCCCTCTTCAACCTTTATTGACTTGACACACACATATACATGCCTTCCTACACAGTTATATTATGTAGCACAGTGTGGATGATGGTGATCAGTGATACTTTATTATTTAGAGAAACTTCAGCACTCACTATTCCATACAATACCAGAGTAAACAGTACAAGTACAGGGTATGAAGGGTTTTATTTCTCAGCACAGTGTTCATATCCGATGTACCTGTGGGAGCAATGATTGTTAGCACTACCTGAGTGTTGTCACACAAAGTTCCAGATTACACATTAGTATTATGCACATACATCTCACTCTGTTACTGTACACACTCTGGTCACAGCTTGACAACATGGGGGTGTAGATAGGACATACTTGGCTTATTACTCTCCTTGCAGTTTCAGGAGTTGCTACAGTGACAGGTTTGTTCTCATAGATGTTTGACAATCACTTGTATTCCCTGTTGGCTGGCTAAACATCTGGGATCATCCCACAGATTTCCCAGGGGAACAGGGGGACAGGCAGCAGATATGGGCTCATATTCCGGACATCCTGGTCTTATCTGTACAGTTGTGGGGTATGATTCTGTATTCAGCCTACTTCCACTCCCAGGATTCAGACCATGGCTATGTCTGCTACAACTTAAAGATTGTCCATCAGAGTTGTGTGTGCTATATAGATATTGCTGTATATCTCCTGTCTGCTTTCTGTGTTAGAATTCTCCTGTGCTTTGCCATTCTGACCTTGTATTACAACACTCTTATACAGATATCCTAGACAGTTATATTTTGTAGGATAGTGTGGGCAACAGTGATGACTAATACCTCATTATTCAGAGCAACTGCATCAGTCACAATGCCATACAATACCTATGTAAATGGTACCAGTACATGATAACATTCTTGTATTTCTGGGCACAGTGTTGGTATCCGACAGACCTGTGAGAGAACTGTTTGTTAGCACTACCTGAATGTTGCCACACACAGTACCAGATTACACATTACTATTATGCACATACATCTCACTCTGTTACTGTACACACTCTGGCCACAGCTTGACAGCATGGGGTGTAAATGGGACATACGTGGCTTCTTACTCTCATATGGTTTTGGGGAGTTGCTAGTGTGCCAACTTTGTTCTCATAGATGTGTGTCAATCAGTTGTATTTCCTGTTTGCTGCCTATACATCTGGGATCATCCCACTGATTTCACAGGGGGACAGGTTGACAGGCACCAGATATGGGCCACTTTACTGGACATTCTGGAAATATCAGTACAGTTGTGGGGTATGATTCTGTATGTAAACTACTCCCACTTCCAGGATTCGAACCATGGCTGTGTGAGCTAAAAATATAACAGCTTACATCTCAGTCGCATGTGCTATTCGGGTTTTGTTGTCTGCCTTTTCCCTGTTTTCTGTTTATGTGTCTCTCAGTTGTACTAAATGTTCTCTTGCGATTACACCAGTCATATACAGGCATTCCTACACATTCTATTTATGGTGCACAGTGTGGGTAACACTGCTTAATATGACAGTACTATTACGTGATTGCAAATCTACATTGCCATATGATACCAGAGTATGCACATGCAATCCAGCAGTTAGAACTTTATTGTCAGACTATTACACTTTATTTACATACAAACTATATGAGACTCTTCCTGCCATATTCTCCGGTGTATGCAGTACTTGCCTTGAGCAATACAGGTTTTATACAGGCAATTAATGTACTAATAATTTTAGTTTTATTTCCTGTGACAGTAAATGCATGTGTATTACTGACCTGCCTCATGTTGCAACCTCGCCAGGCATCTGACATTGGCCTCCTGGTTTGTGGCCTGCTCCATTGCAGATGTGGGGGACATAAGAGGAATATTTAGCCATACCTATCCATGATATACATGAACTGGCAATTATTACACACATAGTGGGGTGATACTTACACACAGCTGGGACATCCCCTTCTGCTCCAGCCTCTTGGATCCACTGGTCCAAGAGGTTCACCTTACACTGCCTCAGGTCGGCATAGTGATGCCTGATCTGCTCACCAGTTTGGGGTATGCCAGTGGCACTGGTGAGGTCACAGGCGAGGTGGTCCCAGGCCTCCACCTTATATTGAGAGCCCTGGTACTGGTCCTGCAGGAGTCTCTGATCATGATCTTTGACAAGGAGTCCTGCCATGTCTCTGGACTCCTGGATGCACCAGCACTGTGCCCAAATACGCACACCTTCTCCCCTTCCTGACATGGTGCCTGTAAGGTGCAGCTACAACCAGTTATGAGATGTATTCCCGCCTCTTGGGTTTAAGTAGGGCCAATTTCCCACACTTTTCCATGATTGGCCGATTTTGAAAAGGCTAAGCTATAGGCAAACCTGCTTACCTAGGTTTGGCATTGTTTAAAGGGGCATACCTCTCAGCACACTGAGGTAGCTAGCCTACACATTGCTTTCACCTCCTAAGCTGGCCTGTGCAATGCTTAGCATTGCTTACATTAGACTTTGCATTATATTTCCATTTTGGCTTTGATTTATTATTCATTACACCTTATATGAGTGCCTGGTATCCATGATTCATGTGTACGTACACTGTATGGGGTCCTTGTGTTTTATTGGTGACTTCAGCACTCTATTACAATTACACCTGACTTCTGGGCTTACTGCTGTACTCCAGTTCACATATTTATGTTATGTAGTGGGTTAAGGCACATATGTCTGTATATTGATTCCTTTCATAGGTTCAGTTTTATTTTACTATAGTGAAGACTTGTTTGCTGATACCTCATTCTTTTGTATTTCTGTGATGGCTTTGGTGGTTAACTACTGTGACTATAGGGTCTTGGATTCAAGACCTGCAAGGCTGTTTATTTTGTTGATGGGCAAAACAAGGGCCATTGGATTGAGAGTGATTAGGGCACTTTTAAGCATTTGTAAGTGGGTTTGCGCGAGGGTAAGCAATGCTAGCTTCCGGTTATGTATGCTTACAGAGAGTTAGCTTCAAAATTGATTAACCTGTGTGCGCATTGCTTACCCCCATGCAAATGGGCTTAAACCCACTTACTAGTGCTTAAATATGCTTACTACTGCTTATTGGTGCTTAAACCTGCTTACTAGTGCTATATTCATTATGATACTGACACCTTACATGTGCATTTACTGCAGTACTCCAATTCATAAATGTGTTATTTAGTGGTTCATGCAACAGAAACATTAGTCATAACGTGCTTTGCCATGGAAAATGGAATGTCCTGCAGTGGGACTTGAACCAGGAATGCCTGCTCTCAAGGCAAATGCTCTGCCCACTACACTATTGCTATACTGCTTCATTTGCATATATCTTCATTGTTATCCTCTTCAGCCATTTAAGCTGCATTAACCGTAGCTAAGCGATGGGCACACACGTGCACCTACAGTTAGCTTTAATCTGATTTTTTTTTAAAAAAAAGGGTTTGTTCATTTTATTTCTGTATACTTGCTGTTGTACATGAGGGGGACTGTTGGTGAGGATATGCGGACACCTATGAGCAGTCGCACTCATTTCTTAGCCCTTTCTGCTGTTCTTCATTGTGGGGGTGTGTATATTCTGAAAGCTCTGCTCTCAGACACGCCCCCTGCACTCTTACATGCTCCATCTAAGATTAGGAGCTCAGGCAGTGCGCCTCATTAATATGCATGGTGCTTTGCCATCCTGCTCCTAAACGGCTGACTCTGTGCAGGACTAAACTAATCCCACACAGAGGAATAGTAAATCCGGGGGTTAATCTCTCCCCTTACCTAACTCGAACCCTAACTCACAAACACTCACACATACACAGTACCCATGATTATATAATCTTACACATTCTCACAAACACCACCCTTTCATTCAAACATGCATTTCCTCCACACACCTACATACCTATACTATCGAAAGCTTAAATTCAACCAAATGTGTTTCACACAAATGTGCTGTCACACATTTGAGCTGTCTGTGATGGGTCCCTACTCTGGGCCAGCAATCAAGGACACTCAATCATCACCACTGAACCTGGTGAGGGATTGTCACTAAAGGCAAAGATGGATTCACACAAGTATTTTCAGATGCAGTCCCCTGCACCAAGCACAATTTTGCTTAAGAGCACACAGGGAGTATGCTCCAGACCTAGGGCTGGACTATTCTTCTCTCTCCAGACCCATATAAAACTCCACATTGTCCACTTCGGGCTCTGTGTCCCTGTTCCCAGTAGCTGAAACACACACTTGGATATTTGAGTTTCACACACATATACACATCTGGGAAAAGCTGGCACAGATTTACTTGTTGTTCCCTTTTCTGCCCAGACTCTGAGATAATTATGCTTCCACCAACCAGCTACCATAAGGCTCTTACAAAGGGTACCCAATTATACTGTGTAAAATTAATACTAATACAAATGGTAGGGTGTGACCAAAGCAGTAAGGCTTTCAGGGGTGGCCACAGTGTCACTAAAACAAGCATAAGTACTCTCAAGATGTTAAAAGTATTCTCTAAAGGACCAGCCATAATGAAAGGTATTAAAATATTAAATAACAAATAATAAAACAGAAAACAGAATACTGAATACAATAAACAACAGCATGTCAACTACAGAGATAAAAAAAAATATAATAGAAAAAACTACAGCCAAAAGAAGTAAATCCAAAGTGAACACAACTAAGAACTACTCACTTGTTGTATCTTTCAGCTTTTCCCGGTTAGGGGTTGCCACAGCGGAACTCCGGTCCGCTAATGATTGGCAGTAGATTTTTACGTACCGAGTTGCCAGCCCTGACGTACAACCTTCAAGGTATGCCATTCACGCATGTCTCCACACAGAAGACGCTTTAGCTGAGAATCAAACAGGACAACGTCTTACTGTGAAGCAACAACGCTACCACAGCACCACCACCGCGGTAACTAAGAACTACTCACTAAAATAAAAAAAAAAAAAAACACTTTCTTTTCTATAGAGCCTAGGCTTTAAAACAGCTTTCAAGAATTATTAAAAACTATACATATAGAAGCATTTAGCTACAGACATCAATAAAACAATTATCTAATTAAAATAAATCAATTAAATTAACAATCTCCAATTACAATCTAAAGTAAGACCTGAGGGACATACAGTGTTAAACTTAAGAATAAAAATAGTTTCTTCATACAGTAACTTTTTCTTATACACATTTTCATAGTAAAAATGAACCTATACTTTTTCTAAAACTATTACTCTTAGACCACTAAGGCCAGATCCATGAAATTGTGCAAAATGTTGCACAATAGGACTCTATTTTTTTATTTCTTATATGCTTGCAATCTTATTTTAAATTTCCTTTTACTTTCTCCCATATAAGTTAAACCACATGGACACTATAAAGCATACACAATCCCTTCAGTATCACAACTCTAAAAATCAGAAATGTGGAAGGAAATTCCATTAATATATACAAACATATTTACAATATACCCACATACACAACAGTGTCTACATGGATAAGTCCCTAAGAGATCAAGAGAAGTAAGTGGGACAACAGAGGCCAAACAAAAATAATTATGAACTAAAATATCTCTTAAATTCCATCCCCTCCTTAAAGAGATGCTAGGAACAAGATAAAGTATATCACTTAAATCTGTACATTTTAGCAAAATATTCCAGTAATATTTAACTAAGGTAACTATTTCAGAACTCAATACACTATCCCCCGGATTTACTATTCTTCCATGCAGGACTTGCTTAGTCCTGCATGCAAGCAGCCGTTTAGGAGCAAGACGGCAGCGCGCCATGCATATTAATGAAGGCACCCTGCCTGAGCTCCTAATCTTACATGGAGCATGTAAGATGCAGGGGCATGTCTGAGACCAGAGTTCTCAGAATATACATGCCCCTGCAATGAAGAACAGCAGAAAGTCCTAAAAGAATGAGAGACACTGCTCATAGGTGTACGCATACCCCCAGCAACATCCCCCACGTGTACAAGAGCAATAGTTAACCAAAAAAAAATATAAAGATGCTTTATTTATTTATGAAACAGATTAAATTTAACCATAGGTGCATGGGTTTTCCCATCGCTTAGCTACGGTTAATGCAGCTTAAATGGCAAAAGTGGATAAAAAGCAAGATATATGCAAGCAAAGCAGTAGAGCAATAGTGTAGTGGGCAGGGTATTCGCCTTGCAAGCAATCATTCCCAGTTCGAGTCCCACTACAGCACATTCCATTTTCCATGTCAAATCACTTAATGACCAATATTTTTTAGTTGCATAATCTACTAAATAAGATATATTTTTGAACTGGAGTACTGCATTAAATGCAGATGTGAGGTGTCAGTGTCATAATTTTGCAAAGTCCACAGATAATCACATGTGCTCCATACAGTATATGTACACAGGAATCAGGGATACAAATGGAAGGTAAAGTGTGTAATGAATGATAACTGGATACAGCTTCCAAGTTCCCCACCTTCCCAAGAATCATTAGATATTACAGTATAAATCATTGCAGTTGTAAGCGGGAGTAAGTATAAGCACTATTAAACAGTAGTAAGCGGGAGTAAGCATATGTAAGCACTAGTAAGCGGGTTTAAGCCCATTTGCACAGGGGTAAGCAATGTGCACACAGGCTAAGCAATATTGAAGCTAACTCTCTGTAAGCATATTTAACTGAAGGTTAGCAATGCTTACCCTCATGCAAACCTGAGCAAACCCACTTACAAGTGCTTAAAAGTGCCTTAATCACTCTGTATCCAACAGCCACTGTTCTGCCCAGTAACAAAATAACCAGCCTTTGCAGGTCTTGAACCCAGGACACTGTGCACTATAGTCACAGTAGTTAACCACTAAGCCACCACAGCAGCACATAAGATTGAGATATCACCAAACAAATCCTCACTATAGTAAAATCAAACTGAACATGTGAAAGGAATCTATATACAGTCTTATGTTCTATAACCTACTACATGACATAAATATGTGTACTGGAGTACTGCAGTAAGCCCAGATGTGAGGTGTAATTGTAATAAGGTGTTGAAGTCCCCTAATAAATACAAGGACCCCATACAGTGCATGTACACATGAATCATGGTTACCAGACACATATATAACATGTAATGAATAATAAATCAATACCAAAAAGCAAATATAATGCAAATGAAATATTAAGCAATGGTAAGCATTGCACAGGCCAGCTTAGAAGGTGTAAGCAATGTGTAGGCCAGCTAACTCAATTTGCCCATTGGTATATTCCTTTAAACAATTCCAACCTTAGGTAAGCATGTTTGCCCATAGCTCAGCCTTTTCAAAACTGTCCAATCATGGCAAAGTGTGGGAAATTGGCCTTATTTAAACCCAACAGGTGGGAATACATCTCAAAACTGGTTGTAGCTACCCCTTGCAGGCACCATGTCTGGAATGGGAGAGGGTGTGCACTTTCAGGCGCAACAATGGGGCATCCAGGAGTCCAGAGTCATGGCAGGACTCCTTGTCAAAGACCATGAGCAGAGACTGCTGCAAGGCCAGTACCAGGGTTCCCAATCTAAAGCAGAAGCCTGGGACTGTCTTCCCCGTGACCTCACCAGTGCCATTGGCATACCCCGAACTGGTGAACAGGTCAGGCATCACTATGCCGACCTGGAGTGGTGCAAGGAGGATCTCTTGGATCAGTTGATCCAAGAGGCTAGGAGAACAGGAGGAGTCCCAGATGTGTGTAAGCATCACTCCACTACCTGTTTAATAATTGCCAGCTCATGTATATTATGGATAGGTATGGCTAAATATTCCTTTTATGTCCTTCACAGTGGCAAGTGAGCAGGCTGTGAATCAGGAGGCACATGGATGTCGCTTGGAGAGGTTGCAACGCTAGGCAGGTTAGTAATACTCTTGCATGTACTGTCATAGGAAATAAATCTAAAAGTATTGGTAAGTTAATTGCCTGTATAAAACCTGTATTGCTTAAGGCAAGTACTGCATAAACCAGAGAATATGGCAGGAAGAGTCTCATATAGGTTGTATGTAAACAAAAACATAATAGCCTGACAATAAAGGTCTAACGGCTGGACTGCATGTGTTTACTCGGGTATCATATGGTAATGTAGATTTGCAATCACATAATAGTACTGTTGTATTAAACACTGTTACCCACACAGTGCCACATAAATAAAATGTGTAGGAATGTCTGTATATGACTGGTGTAATACCCAGAGGTCATTTAGTAAAACCGAGCGAGACATAGACAGAAAACAGTGAAAAGACAGACAACAAAATCCAAATGGGACACACAACTGAGATGTGAGCTGTTATATTTTCAGCACACACAGCCATGATTTGAATCCTGGGAGTGGTAATAGTCTGTATACCGAATCATACCCCACAACTGTACAGATATGTCCAGAATGTCCAGTAAATTGGCCCATATCTGCTGCCTGTCACTCTGTCCCCCTGGGAAATCAGTGGGATGATCCCAGATGTATAGGCTGCAAACAAGAAATACAACTGATTGTCACACATCTATAAGATCAAACCTGTCACTCTAGCAACTCCCCAAACTGTTATGAGAGTGATAAGCCAAGTATCTCACATCTACACCCCCATGTTGTCAAGCTGTGACCAGAGTGTGTACAGTAACAGAGTGAGATATAAGTGCATAATACTAATGTGAAATCTGGTACTTTGTGTGGCAACATTCAGGTAGTGCTAACAAACATTGCTCCCACAGGTCCATCAGATACCAACACCGTGCCCAGAAATAAAAGATTGATACCCTGTACTGGTACTGTTTACTTTGGTATTGTATGGCATTGTTATTGTTGCAGTTGCTCTGAATAATAAGGTATTACTCATCACTGTCACCCACACTCTGCTACATAATATAACTGTCTAGGAAATCCTGTATAAGAGTGATGTAGTGCAAGGTCAGAATGTAAAACCACAAGATAATTATACACAGAAACCAGATAAGAGATATACAGCAATATCTGTATAGCACACACAACTGTGATGGACAGTGTTTTAGTGTTAGCAGACACAGCCATGGTCTGAATCCTGGGAGTGGAAGTAGGCTGCATACAGAATCATATCCCACAACTGTACTGATATGTCCAGAATGTCCAGCATATTGACCCATATCTGCTATCTGTCACCCTGTCCCCCTGGGAAATCGGTGGGATGTTCCCAGATGTTTAGGCAGCAAACAGGAAATACAACTGATTGTCACACATCTATAACAACAAACTTGTCACACTAGCAACTCCCCAAAATGTTATGAGAGTAAACAGCCAAGTATGTCCCATCTACACCCCCATGTCGTCAAGCTGTGACCAAAGTATGTACAGTAACAGAGTGAGATGTATGTGCATAATACTAATGTGGATTCTGGTAATTTGTGTGGCAACATTCAGGTAGTGCTAACAAACATTGCTCCCACAGGTCCATCAGATATGAACACTGTGCCTAGAAATAAGATATTGATAGCCTGTACTGGTACTGCTTACTCTGGTATTATATGGCATTGTGAGTGTTGCAGTTGCTCTGAATAATAAGGTATCACTTATCACTGTCACCCACACTGTGCTACATTATATAACTGTCTAGGAAATCCTGTATAAGAGTGTTATAAGTCACTAAAGGTTGAAGAGGGCAATAGTGTACATATGTCCCGATTCACCTGCATGTGGTCAAGACATGGCCAGAGTCTGTGCAAAAAGAGATGGACAAGTATGTGCATAACATCAACCTGGAATCTGGGAGTATGTGTAGAAACAGTTAGTGTTTACAAACAATTCCTCCACAGGTATACCAGGTAAGAGGTGTATACTGCAGGTGAAATCAGTTCATGTATATAGTTGTTAACACCCATATCACTGTCCAAACTAAGGCAAAAGGGTAGTGTAGTAATACTTGTAAGGTACATATAACAGCATTGACTAGGAAAGTAATGTGAACTACAGGAATATACTAGTTGTTAATTGACATTTTTCTCCCCCCCCCCACCATATCTGCAACAATAAATTAAATACCCAACTCAATCTGTAAGTGATGACTTCACTGTAATGTTGGGACATATGTCCTATTGTTTGATAATTATTTAAATCTGTTTCTATGCATGTGCTATATTGGAATACTCCAACATTGGAGGCATGGTGCCATAAATGTACCTGCATGCTGTTGTAATTACCACTGTGGTCCCATATATGCATGTATTCTGTTTGCTATGCAATTGTTCCATATCTGGTGTCTGGGTTAATGGGAATATCTATGCATGCTGTTAAACCTAATCCTGGAATGTGTTGACTATTACTAAGCCACATTTGTTGATAAAACATAAACACAATAACACATATGGGAATGCCTGTCCCACCTCAGCTGGTCGTGGCACCGGGCACCAGCACATCTGGGGCTCAACTCAGGACCTCCTCGTCTGTTGGTCCTGCACCACCTTCAGGTGGAACTGCCTCAAGGGATGGGGCTCACCCCCCCCCGGAGCGGGCACGAACAGGAACCTGTCACCTGTCGCCAGGTCTGGGTCATGGTGTGTAGCGAGCTCAATTAGCAGTTTGGAGATCTGCTATGCCAGCTCGAGGGCCGCATGTCACAACTAGAGGGTCGGCCTGGCTCTCAGACTCAGCCCTCAGCAAAGCCACCTTCGAGGCTGTGAAGGTGCAATGGTGACTGCCCATGGGTTGGGATCTCAGTCCCACTGTTTCCACTAGGGGGCTCATGGGCTTTGATTTCCCAACACCCCTCCCCATCAAGGTGTTTACCCCCCACATGTGCCATATATTGCCCGTGTATGCGTTTTGTTTGTCTTGCCTGTTAACTTACCCAACCTACCTCCCTGAATATACCTACTATCTCTCCCCAACATTCCACTCTCACCTTAAAAAAAAAAGGGCAATCTGTTCCCCAAAAGAATTCTCGCCTCATACATAGCTGTGCATTTCGCACACATGTCCACTGGACACATGTAATCTGTTTTAATTGGCATCACAGCATATGATTGTTGTCCTCACCCCTCTCTCAAGGGTTTGAGTGTAAAAATCTACCTCCAAATTCAATGTATATGCACAGCTGTTGCTGTAGAAGAAATGGGCAGCTATGGACCTTCTCTACACTCTTCCTGCACATCCCTAGCTATTTTCCCTACTGTCTTTCCCTCTTTGTGCCTCTTTTCACCACTTTCCTAGCAACCCTTTTTCTTCTCTTTTAAAGAAATTAGCACGGGGGTAAGTGGGAGTAAGCACTTTTAAGCAGCAGTAAGCGGGTTTAAGCTTGTTTGTGCATGGGTAAGCAATGCCTACACAGTTTAAGCAATTGAAAAGCTAAATCAGTATAAGAAACTGTAACTGGAAGTTAGCAGTGCTTACCTCTGTGCAAACCCACTCAAACCTGCTTACAACTTCTGAAAAGTGCCTTAATCACTCTGTATCCAATGGCCCTTGTTCTGCCCAGCAATAAAATAAACAGCCTTTGCAAGGCGACTTGTATGCAAAATTTCCTTAAGTTAAGAACATGTTGTGACGTGGATAACAGATGATTTTAGAATCATGTGACTTGTTTTACTATTTAAATTTGAGTGTTAAAACTGATTTGGTATTATCTGATGAAGTTGTTGTAAAACAGCAACAAAAAGCGCTTCATAATAATAAACGTACATAGTATTTTAACTTGGCACTTGGTCAAATTTGTTGGATACTTTTTTTCTTCGTTGTCAGTAGTTTCTTTTTTTCCAGTTCGTATTCAGCCTTTGCAAGGCTCAAAGCCAGGACTCTGCACACCATAGCCAAAGTAATTTACCACTAAGCCATGTCAGTTATACATAACTCTGATGTTTTCACAAACATATCATCCAGCCCATGTAGATTTATGTGTGTGTATATATATTTATATCTAAATAGATATAACATATGTGTATATATATATATATATATATATATATATATATATATATATATATATATATATATATATATATATATATATATATATATATATATATATATATATATATAGAAATATATATATATACATATGCATACACACACACACATATATATATATATATATATATATATATATATATATATATAGAGAGAGAGAGAGAGAGAGAGAGCTGTATATGTCTACATCTATAGGTCTATATGCCTATATATATATATATATATATATATATATATATATATATATATATATATATATATATATATACATATATGCAGCAATATATATATGTAAGCATAAATATAGATCTATATATGTATATACAGACATATACCTATAGATATAAAAGAGAACATGACGAAAACATATATGTCCACATGCACCATTAATGGGGGTGAGGGGGCCCAAACGACATACGTTTTGCACATATAGATACCCCCCCACAGCCAAATACATCTGTCCTGCAATACAATACCAACTGTTGCAAATCCCATAACCAGGACATGACACAACATGGGCACAAGTTGTTAACAGTACTAGTAACAGTATGATGTCAGGCTGGTATCAGTAACATATCATGCAGTTCAGTCTGGCTACAATAGGGAATGTACAATATGGAAGCAATCAACATTCCTAAGATACATATACACAGACACATATATGCAGATACATATATATATATATGTATATATATATATATATATATATATATATATATATATATATATATATAGCTATATATGTAATTACACATACACACACAAAGATATGTATAGGAAGATACATATGTAGAAGGTGCACACAGTACGGAACAGCCATTATGCCTACTGTTGCCACCTTACCAACTGGACACTGTATGAGCCACCCATACAAATGGCAATTATTGCCTGCAACATATACCCACAGAGAGGTTAAAGGATATAATACCATACACAGGTATGCATACATGGGAAAGCTTTATGTGTGTGTGTGATATTACAGTTGTATATGCCACGTCATATAGCTGTTTAGACTCTGACATACATATAAACAGAGTAATGCAACTGTGAAACAATTATATTAATACAGTATTCTGGAAAGTTTACATATGTTAATGTCTAGGCTGAGGCCTTCATATAGTACAATACTGAAGACAGACTGGGCCAGAGGATAACAATCAATCAACAGTAAGTAATGCAGATGTAGTGCAGCAGCCTCTATCTATACTCTGTACACAATCCCTAGGGGGTAAAGACCTCAGCTGACACAATGGGATGTATCTATTACATAACAAGACATAACTGATGCCATCACAATCACATTGACAAACAGAACAGTCTGTATGGCAAGAAGCAGTAGGCCTGCATTTACCCAAGGTGAATTGTATGGTAATGTACATCCAGATACATTAAGGCAGCTTACCCCTGATACCCCCACGTGTTGTAACAGCCTAGGTTAGTTATGGAGCATCCCCCCATAGACTGAATAATACAGGGCTATATACCAACAACCCTTGACAGCATGTCATATGGACAAAGCCTAGTATGTAGATAGAGAACAGAGGCTGGAACACAGGCCCATATGTGAAATATTGTTGTCCTACATTAAGCAAGTCGCTGGTGTTACAGGATAGTCTGCAACATACCCATAGTCAGGAATATAAAGTTAGAAACAGAAATGGATGTAGCCATGTACTGATAGCACTCAACACACACACTGTCAGTGATATATCTGACACAAGACCTGTGTTGATGACAGACAAAACATAATAGGCACATCTCTGGCCATCAGGTGGATAGGCCCACAGTTGAGAGCTATGCAGGCAGACTGCATTCCATGTTAAACTAGTATGTACACACAGACCCTGTAACACTGATGCTATACAATGCATACAACAACACTACTCACATTCTGTCTGTAGTTCTGGAACTTCATACAAATATGAAGCTGGCCTGGGTGTGCAAGTTCTCTTGTAAGAGGTATTGCTACCTGCTCTCTGTAACACTGCTGCCCACACACAGGTTGGATGTCCACCATACAGGAAAGGTAAAGGGACCATGCCCACATGATGTAGGGATGTATAGTAGTGGGTTGCCTTGACACTAGTAATTGAAAGTACTACACATCATGCTGCATGCAGGTAGCAAGTGGAGGACACTGACTGGTGCAGAGGCCATCACCTGATCATGGGCATCACCTACTAAAGCCATGCTGCAATCTATTCAAAGTGGCTCAATCCATTTACTGGAGAGAGACTGAGATAGAGAGAGAGAGAGAGAGAGAGAGAGAGAGAGAGAAAGGCAAAAAAAAAAAACACACAACAAAAATAAAAAAATCCATCCAGCAAACTATCCAGAAGAGACATCATTCCCACAACAGGCATGTGAAGCATATATGCTTATAATTGACTGTAGTACTTGGTCTATAATAATGGGATAGATGATGTGGAATGATTTATATGTGCCATCAGATGTTGTTGTTGTAATGATGTTCAGCTGAACAACTGCCTAGGACAATAGAGTCTGTCCCTGTGGGTAGTGGGCCATACCCATCAACTGTGCAGATCAGCACTGACTGACAAGATGTAAGCCATCATAATGTGTGTTGTGTAATGGGAAGCATGTATATTACTGTGGCCAATAGCTGGTGGTGGAAGTAATGCCATAATGATGGACACGTGGGTTCCACAGCCCACAACTTGCAGGATACTCAGGTTAACCTGTATTGTAGCATGCTGGAATGCCATAGGTGTGTAATAGGGTTACCTGCAATCTGGCCCTACATATATCCCCTAATGTTAGGCTGTGTCCATATGTGGCACCTGTCTGTGTTGTAGGAAGGCAGAACAGTGAAGCTGTGCAGGATGGTGTTGTGAGATTGTGGACCTGATGTCTGAATGTACCCCATATATAGGTATGTATATGTGTATATATATATATATATATATATATATATATATATATATATATATATATATATATTTATATATTTATATATATCTACATGTATGTCCACAGATATACAGATACCCATATATAGACATATATATCTACACATATATAGATATACATGTCTACATATATACGAACACACACACACACACACACACACACACACACACACACACACACACACACACACACACATATATATGTATGTAAGTGCATGTCCCCTATATTACCACTACAGTGCTGCATGCTATGTGTGAGGGAACAGCACACATAGCAATAAACACAGATATATACAGCTGTCAGTGTGTGCAACATGGATGGGTATGTCACATGTGAACCCCTTGTTGGGGCCACATTGCCCTTGTCTGTGAAGTAGGGAATGGGAATATGGGGAAGTATGGCAGGTATAGTTGTGGAGGTGGTCCAGGTTGGTAGATATAGAGGACAGCCTACAGGGGTGGTATATGACACATGTGGTGGGTAAACACCCTGGATGGTGTGTGCGTGTGTGTGGTCTGTGATGTGGAAGCCCCATGGGCACCAATATGGACACAATGGGAACAAGCCTCCCACCCACTGCTACTCACAACAGCAGTCCACATCCTGAAGGTACCTGGCCTGGAAGCTGAGCAGGAGGAGTATGTGGATCCTGTGAATGTGTACCGGGTGCCTCAAAGTGATGTAGCACATCCCCCATGTGTCTGTGGAGCCCACTATGGAACAGACCATGGACCTGACCTCGGGGGACAAGATCATGTCTGTGTGTGCCCCCAGGGGAGGACAACATCCTTTGAGTTTGTTCCACCTGAAAGTAGTGCTGGACCAGTACATGAGTAGGCCCCAGGGTGGGTCCCACATGTGATGAGGTCTGGTAACATGGGCAGATGAGTTTGGAGAGGTGGTTCTTTTGGCAAATATTCCTTAAACATTCTATTCTGTCACTGTTATTGAACATATGTGGGTAGTAATAGTCTACACATTCCCAGAACATGTCCAACAGCATTCATAGATATCCCCAATAACACTGAATGTCAGATGTGCAGCAATCACATAGCAAGCATACCACAGACATATATGGAACCATAGTGGCCCTGACAATGGCATGCAAATGAATAGTCTGTAACAGGCCAGCAATGATAGTGTCCACACTGAGAACATGGCTACAAACACATAGCACAAAGTGTGGTACAATACCATATCGGTCCCACTGGTAGGTAAGCTGTAGCCATACCTATTGAGTTGTGTGTACAGTTTGTTGTTGCTGATATGGTGGGGGGGGTGACAGAGATGTGTATTAAGAACTGTGGTAACCTTACTGTATGTCTTCCAGGCAAGATGACACATGGATGGCTCCCGGCTTACTCAGCTGCTGAGAAAGACATAGTGATAAACCACCTAATCCAGCACTACCCTATCCTGTTTGGCTGGGCCACCCATGAGCAGCAGGAGCGGACCACCCTGTGGAATGACTTAGTCCACAGGGTCAATGATGTCGGACTGCACAACCGCTGTTATGAGCAGGTCTGGCATCATTGTTCTGACCTGCTTCAGAATGCCCGTTGGTGGGCTGCTGCAGTCCATGGGATCACCTCACAACAGGTGGGGGCCATGCCATCCATCCCTCACTGACACGTGTTGAAGAGCTCCTTGCCAGTCTCGTGGCACCTGCCCATCCACATAGTCAACAACTGCCGGACACCATTGTGGAGGTGGGTGCTACCCACACACCAGCTGAGAAGCGTGCAGGTAAGGCCACAGGGCACATCAGTAGACCACTGTTGTGCATCCACATCTGTACAGGTAGAACATGCATAACTGACATGTCATAGATATAGTTTGTTGCTGCATAGTATTGATAAACAGATGTGCATATGTGGTAGTATTGTGGACATGTACTGTTATACTGTAATGCTGCACCCACCCTGTAGCAATGCCACAGTTGTGGCCACTGACTTTGCATCTCTCACCCTCTTATGTAGGTCCCTCCGGTAAGTCCCTCCGGTATACCACCAAGGCAGCAGCCTGTAGCCAGTGAGTATGGTTTATGTTGATGCTTGCCAATACACCGGCCATGTAATGGCTATGGTATATTCCATGCACACATCTAACACACCTATCCAGAATGCATGCTGTGCATGTATTGTTGCTGTTAAATGCATGGCATCACAGTGGTGACCATGATGGAGTATTGGAAGGGTATGTCAGACACCTGCAAGATAACTAACACTGTCCACAGGGAGTGATGTAGTGGTGAGAGACATGGCTTACAGTAGGGAACTGTGTGAAACACCACCCGTATACAGTGCAACAACAGTATATATACCAGTAGTACAATGGCAACTGTATACGGGTATACAGTGCAACAACAGTGTATATACCAGTAGTACAATGGCAACTGTTACAGAGTTACCCTATCATGTAATGTATTACTATCATCCACATTATCAGCTGTGACTAGGCTGTAACATGTAGTGTGCAGTGTATGGGACACTGCAAACTGACACACATGTGTAGGCCTTACTTGTCAAGCATCTGCAAAAAGGCTGAAGGTGGGGAGGGGGTGTCAGTGTGACACAGCAGTGCACTGCAGCAGGGACCCTAACAATGCTAAGAATGGCTGTATCTGCACACAATCAGGTTCAGGAACTGTGACAGATGTAACCCTACCCCCACAGCAATAGTGACAGCAGTGTGTGAACACCAAGGGATGTGCACATGAGTAGACCTTGCAATCATGCAGATTTGGGGGACATGTGTAGGGCAGATTGAACATACACTGGCAAATGTAGATGGCCCATGCTAGTATACCCCTGCCAGGAGTAGTGACTGCTGTAGTACATATAACAATAGGTGCAACAAACCGTCATGATAAGGGTGTGCACACATATGCACACATGGAGTGTATGCATCGAGGTCAGCATCTGCACACCTAACACATTCTGTAGACACTGCATGTGAATGTACAGGGCATATGTCACATACCGGGCTCATGTATTGTTAATATATGTGGTGATGTGGTCCCATCGCAGATCAAGGAAGTGTACATCATATCAGTAAGGGTGTGTACACTCCCCATAGCCATGGTATGTTCTGACGGTTGTCAGTGTAATAGTATTGGATTGGTCATACATGGTCTGCTGATGTTGAGATATGTAAACCACACATCGGGCATTCACAAATGACATCTGTCCACATATCATCCCAGGTAATTGTTGCTGAACAACATAGGGGCTGTGAGCATTAGAGCTGATATAACTGGCACAGTACTACACATTCAGCAAAGGCTTGTACACCTGTGAGGTTTGGTGTAAAGTACATGGCAGGGTGCAGAACAGGTGTACAGCAATACTGTGTACATGGGTGCAGTGGTATCCAGGAGAAGGGGCATCACCTACTAATACATCACATGCATCACACACATGTATACTGTTGCTAGCATGGATTGACTATAGCTGCACTGCATGCTGTTGCGTATCAGATGTTATGCATGTTGACAGATGGGTAATAGGAGGACTGTGTGTACTATCATTGTGCAACCTGACCTGTATGTGTGTGTGTGTGTGTGTGTGTGTGTGTGTGTGTGTGTGTGTGTGTGTGTGTGTGTGTGTGTCTCGGTGGGTGGTTATTTTGTCTGTAGGGTCACTCTGGTGAAGTGGAAGGAGGGCGATGCATGTAGGATGAGTGTGTGCATGTGTGTGTGTTTGTGTGGGTGTCCATGTATGCACATGTATGATTGAGGGGTTGTTCATACAGCAGTACTTCCCTTTGGGATCGTGCAGTACATGGACATGGACTGACACATGACACACCAGGAATACTTGTCATTTATTTATTTATTTTACATTTTATTTTACATTTGTTGACCGGGCTAGTCTAACTGGATATATGTCCATTTTCAGTAGAGGCCCGGGGAGAAAAGCTCCAATGAACACAACAGTAATAACAAAGTTAAAGGTTACAATAAAAATAAACACAGACAGTAAGTAACCAGGTAGTAGGTTACAATAAAATAGTAAATAGCAGATATTTCAAAATACATTGTATTGTACATAACAATGACTGTGTACAGAATTTCGGACAAATATTCAGAAGAAGTAAATAGCTAAAACGTTACAGTATTTTTTCAATTCCTGCTTTCATTTATGCTACACAATGTTGAGTAGTAAGAAAGTAGAAACTAGGAAGTATTAGAACAGGGGTGAAATTTTTGTCAGAGTTACTGCATGAATATAACCAGTGTGTTCTAAGGAATAATTTGAGTTTTTGTTTGAAGAGGGAAGGAAAGAGGTGAAACAAGTTTGCTAGGTAGAAGGTTCCCGTTTTTTTCCAGCTGTGTTTGAGAACAGAGAGTCACCTGCCATGTTGTTGGACTTACTTATGCTAACTAATAGTTTATTTGATGAGCATAAGTTATTAATATTTTGATAGGAGGTTATGAGGTTTGAGAGTAGTGGAGTTTTGTTAGGTTGATTTAGGACCTTATGGGCAATGGTAAGTTGGTAGAATTGAAGCTGATTTTGTAGTTCAAGCCATCCTAGTTGTTTTATGTTCTGACAGTGATGGGTTCTGAAGGGATTACCAGTGGCAAATTGGGAAAGAGCAAATCGGGCAATGTTATTATAGGTGCTAGCTAGCTTGAGCAGGTTGTGTTTTGTTAGGTTTGTGTAAATTGGTGAGGCATAGAGCAGTGTAGAGATAAGATGAGAGTGGGAAATAGTTCTAGATGTAGAAGTAGGGAAAGGTTTGATACTATATAGAGAGCCCATTTTTCTGTTAACTGTTTTTATGGTGTTGTTAATATGAGTGTTGAAGTTAAGGATGTTATCTATTGTAATTCCTAGGAGTTTGGTGGTAGAGTCAGGAGAAATGAGGGTACCGTTTTTAGTGATAACTGAGAAGTCTATTGGGATGGACTTACGGCTAGGAGTAAAGAGCAGGAGTTTTTTTATTTTGGGATTCAAGAGAAGACAACATTTTAAAAACCAAGTCTCTACTGTGTTAAACACCTTCTGAGTTAGGGATTGCAATTCAGAGGAGGAATTGGCTGTGCAGATAAGTGTAGAATCATCTGCATATTGTATACAGGTAGCTTGAGGAATAGCTAAATGCAGATCATTGATAAAAATTGAGAATAGTAGAGGACCTAGAATAGAGCCTTGGGGAACACCCAGGGTGACTGGCAGGTGGGATGATAGATTATTCTGCCAAAGCACTGCTTGCTGCCTATTGCTGAGGTAGGAAGTAAACTGTTGTATAACTAGAGTATCAAGAGAAAGTGATTTGAGAATGTTTATAAGCAAAGGGCGGTTTACCATGTCGAAAGCTTTTGAAAGATCAATAAAGAGAGCTGAAGAGAAAATATTATTATTACAGTTTCTGTCAATAAAATCAGTGAAGGATAAGAGGGCAGTAGTGGTACAATGGAATGGCCTAAAACCATGCTGTGTATTAGCTAGTATGTTGTGCTGAATTAAATGGTAAAGTAGCTGATGATGAATGCATCTTTCCATGATTTTAGCTAAAGAAAATAGTAGGGCTATAGGTCGATAGTTTGAGTATTCATTTGAGTTGCCACCTTTATGTAGGGGGATAATGTGAGAAATTTTCCACATGGCTGGGATGGTTCCCTCATTAATGGTTCTGTTTATAAGTATAGATATAGGATAAGCTATAGATGTAGCTGCTTTTTGCAGATATTCAGCTGGGATCTGGTCAGCAGATGGAGTACAAGGCTTCAGTTTTTGGATGAGTTTGTAAATAAGATTGGTAGAGATGGGTTGCAATTGAAATGTAGGAAGAGGGCTAGTACTGGGGATCAGAAAGCTAGAGTTGTCAGGGGAGAGCTGGCTAGCCAGAGATTGTATGGCCTCAGTAAAGAAGGTATTGAAGGTGTTATCGGTTTCAATGGGGGTCACGTGGTTAGCGTCTGTTGGGGCTGTTGTACTGGAGTGACCAGGGTATAGGAGTCTATTGATACTTGCCCAGAATCTCTGTGGGTTATTTTGGTGTGTTTGCTGCATTTTACAGTAGAAGTCTTTTTTATCTGAGAGTATTGCCTTTTTTTGTCATATTTCTCAGCTGTCTAAATAGTTGCTGATCTGCTGTATTTTTGGTACTTCGCCTAGCCCAGGTTTTATTTCTGTGCAGGATTTTCTGCCTGGTTTCTTTAGAGAGTCAAGATGCTGGTTTTGACTTAATTCTGATGGTACGCTTAGGTGCATGCTGGTCAAGGATAGTTAAGAATCTATAATTGAAGTATTTAACAGCCTCTTCAATTGGGAGTGTTTTTAGGGGAGACCAACTGCAAGCACTAAGCTCACTTCAGAATAGCCCTAGGTTAAAATGCTTGTTGTTCCGAATAGTCCTATATGTTGTGAGGTGAGAAATATTAATCTTTTCCCTGATTATGTAGGTCAATGAGTGATCACTTACATCATCAGGGAAGGTTCCTACCTTATAAGTTTGGTGGATGTTATTAATAAGAATCCATTCTAAGGTAGTCTCTTTTTTATTTGGTATGTTGATTCTAGTAGGGGAGGTAATGGTTTGAGAGAAGCCATGAAAGTTAATATGGGAGGTTGGAAGTTCAGTATTGATGCTCTTCCAATCAATATTAAAGTCACCTAGGATTATAGTTTCTTGTGGGAAGGTTGGAGGGACCCAGCTAAGTATATTTTCTAGTGTGCAGATGTTCCCAGGAGGTATATAGATACATATGATATATATGGCTTTATTAGAGTTGAGCTGAATTTTGGAGATGAGAACCTCAGCATTATTGTCTGTAGGAGGGTTGCAGGATGAAGAGGTAACTATTAGGCCATCTTTGAATAGAATTGCAACTCACCTACCCTTTCTTCTGTTGCAATCACATCTCAATATATTGTAGCCTGGAGGTATGATTTCATTATCTTGAGTTCCAGGCTTTAACCATGTTTCTGTCAAACACAGGATGTCAAAGGAGTATACATCCAAGAGACCATGGAGGTGGGTTCATAGGTTCATAGGTAGGTACTAGGCTATTGGCCCAAGGGCCTACGTAAGCCTAGCCAACAAGGTTTCCTGGGTTATGCCACCCTAGAAAGTTATTTTCCTGTGCCACTGTCAAGCAGACACAGAAGTGATCCCTGGGGTGTATTTCCTATTTCCCATCCACTCATCAAGATTTTTCTTGAAGAGTGCTAATGAAGAACTTTGCTTGACATAGATGGGTAGCCTGTTCCAGAGCATAAGTCTCTGGGACAGGAATCTATCCCTCCAGCATGTCCTGTTTATTGTGATGACAAAGTTTAGGTCCACTAGCACATGCAGCTCAGAGGGATTGGGATTTCTTTAGGTGTACCATGTCCAACAACTCTGGGTTTTACATAGCTTTATATGTTAGGCAGAGATCACCTCGGAGTAGGTGATATGCTACAGAGTAAAGCTGGAGTTTTTTGAGGCCAACAGTATAGAGCATTTGTTTGAGGCCAGTAATCCTCTTTGTGCGGTACTTCTGTGGCCTTTCCAGCTGCTGCAGATGTCTTGTGAGGCATATTCCAAAAGGGGTGTTGTACTCTATAATGGGTCTAATGAGTGTTGAGTAGAGGGGAACAATGACCTCTTTTTTCCTGGATGAGAACCCTTTTATGATGAGGTGTGCCATGTAGAAGGACTTCCTGACTACTGTGGTGATGTGACTATCAAAGGAGAGACTACTATCCACCTGGGCCCTAAGGTCTCTTATCACACATTCAGTGTTAAGTAGATTGCTGCCTATGTAGTAGTTCATGGGTACAGAGTTTTTACCAAAGGGGATGACACAGCACATTTTGGCATTGAGCTTGAGGCCATGGCTCTGACACCAGGCATCTGTCTCAGTGAGGCCCTTCTGTAGGATGTCCACATCATTTGGGGACTTGACTATGGCTCCTAGTTTGCAGTCATCTGTGAACTTTATTAGTCATAGGCCTTATGTGTCAGCCTGTACTTCAGAGAAGTAGATACCAAACAGCAGAGGTCCCAGGACGGAACCCTGTGGTACTCCACTTGTCACTGCTTTGAGGTCAGATTTGGAGTCTGCAACTTTTACAGTGTGGGTTCTGTCAGTGAGCCAGTTAGCAAACCCATCTTGTGACGTAGGGATTTATACCTAGTTTAGTGAGTTTAGCTATAATTTCAGAATGGGAGATGGTGTCTAAAGCCTTGGCGAGGTCAAGATAGGCTATCTGAACCACCTTACTCTCATCTATGGCTTTGGTGACTGCCTCAAAGAAGTCAAACAGGTTCAGTAGGCATGATGTGTCTTTCACAAACCCGAACTGGGTGGGATCCAGAGTTTGTAGGTTACCAATGTCTTTGTTTATGAGATCCATGATGATACGTTCCATGGCCTTGCAGACCAGGCTCATCAGGCTAATAGATCGATAGTTCCTGGGATCAGTGGTGGCTCCCCCTTTGTGGAGTGGGATAACTGTTGCTGTGCATCATTCAGTGGGCACAAAGCCTGATGTGAGGCTATTATTGAACATGGTGCTTAAGTGGGGAGCCAGTTCATTCTGAAGCCTGGGATGTTGTCCGGTCCCATGGATGCTGTGTTTCTGGCTTTAGAGAGTGCAGCTTTTACTTGCGTAGTTGTGACTACAGGGACTCTGCATTCTTCCTGTATAGATATGGGCCCTTTAGGGGGTGAGGGGGGTAAAGTTAGCACTGAACCTATCTGCCAGGATGTTGGCAATATCAGTTGGTTCTGTAATTTTATGGGCATTGTGCTGTAACTCAGTGCAAATCTGGGTGTTGCCATCGAGATTCTTGACATAGCTATAGAATGCTTTGTGGCTGTCCTTGGAATTAGTTGCAATTTTGTTTTTGTAGCTAGCTTTGGAGGATCTTATAAGGGATCTCAGCTTCTTACTGAGGCTGACCAGGGAGCTCTTCCACTCATGGGATCTTACTCTCTTTTGCAACAGTTTCTTCCTTCTGTTGTACAGTTTGTTTATGGCAGGGGACCACCAGATTGGCTTCCTTTTTTTGGAAGATAGCATCTTGGTTCTGTTTGGAATAGCACGATCCATGCACTCCTGTAAGTGCTTATAGAGTGCATTTGTGTAGGATTCAGCAGTTGTAACTGTATTGTCCATCTGCATGGGTGGCATGAAGTTCACCACTTCTGTCTTAAGAAGCATGAAGTAGGCTTTGTAGAATTTTTTTACTGTGGTTTCCTTAATGGGGGTGGGGGTGGGATGTGGATATCAAGGGTGATTAGCTTATGATCGGATCGGACCAACAAGGAGTTGACTTCAGGTGTGGAACACCAGTCAGTCATGTTGGTAATGCCTAGGTCTAGGATATTGTTGCCCCTGGTGGGGGTGTGGATAAGTTGATACAGGGCATTGGAGTTTATGAATTCCAGAAAGTGTTGAGCTAAGGAGTTGGTACATGAGTAGTTTTCCCAGTTAATGGTGGGGTTATTGAAGTCGCCCATTATTAGGGTGTTTGGTTGAACCCTAATATTTTCCAGTACATCAAGAAAGGAGGAGTGGGAATCCTGGGGCATGGTGGGGGATCTGTAGCAAGCTACAATTTGGATTGCAGTTTTGCCCAGAGTTAGTTGCACTTTGATAACCTCGGATGCATTATGCTGAGCAACTAGCCTGGAGGTGTGGATATCCTTAATGAATATGGATACACCTCCGCCTTTGGTGTTTTGGTCCAGGTTACATGGCCAAAAAGTGTGGTATGAGTTATAGCCTGGTAGTGCAGGGGTGCTCTCTGGAGCCTTGAACCAGGTCTCAGTCACTGCACAGATATCAATGTTCTCCATTTTAAGGAGTGCCTCAAGTGAGTGCATTTTGAGATTTAGACTTTTAGCAATGAGTAGCATTACCCTCAGTTTTTGCTTGCTTGTTCCTGTTACGGTGGTGAATTTGTTATTTGAACCTTGCCTAAAAAAGGCACTATAGGGGCAGCAAGAGCCTTAGCCAGTATCCAGAATCCCAGGGGCAACAGGTGCAGGCCATCTGTGGCAAAGCATTGTGGTCCGTTGACCATGTCATCTCAAGCAGACAGATACTGTATCCCCTTAGAATGACACCAGAAGCTTAGCCAATTGTTGAAGTCAATCATTTTGTCCTTGTACTGCGGTATCATTCGGGGTGATGGCAGAATGCTACTCAGGGCTAGGGTCATACCTGCCTGGACTACAAGATCAGAGAGCTCTTCCATGTCTCTTTTCATGTAGTCCAGGGAGGTACATCTTAGGTCATTCACACCAACATGGACAATGACAGAGTCATATTTGTACTTGTTGTGGAGTGACCTGAGTGTGTGGGTTATGTGGTGGATCCTGGCACCCGCCAGGCAGCTGACAGTAACCTTTTCCTTATTTAGCCTGGTGAGTGGGACATCAGTGTGCCTGACTATAGAGTCACCTATGACTAGTGTGTTGAGTACGTTGTTTTGCCTTATTGGCTGTGGTTGAGTGGCACACTGAGTCTGTGGGCTATGTGTCATTTGGGTTGTGTTGGGGAATGGAGGTTGCTTGCGTTTCTGCTTTGGAGGTCTCTGTTGCTTAGACAGATTATTATTGAGAGCCTCTGTGAATGTTTTTGTGTTACTATGTGTGGATTTTGGTGGTGTAGATTTAGTGAGACTATGTGATGAGTGTGGTGTGGTGCAAATGTTTACCTTTTCCTCATGACTGTCAAGTTCAGTCTTGGTTGGAGAGAGCTTTACCTCCAGTTTGGCTAGATATGTGCATCTCTCACAGGTTGTGGTGTTGAGTGGTAAGAGGAGAGGGTTGTCCGTGTACATGTGGCAATTTCTACATTGCCTCAAGATGCCCAGATTCATCAGATAGACAGGAGAGAACACTGGAAGCTGACCCTTGGACATGCCTGAATAAAAAAACTATTTTCCTCTAGATAAGAGAGGAAAGTGTGTACAAGAACTGTTTTTTCTCTAAGCAAGTGAAAAAAGTAAGTACAAAAACTGTTTTCCTCTAGGTAATGAGGAAGACTGAGTGCTATAGTAATTAGTAGCTTATTTAGTGCTTACAAGTTCTGAACAAGTGCTGAGCATGAATAAGCAAATTTAAGTGCTAAAACTAAGAATCTGTATCTGCACTAGATGAGTTACAGGACAGAAACAAGTGCAAATGCAGGCTTTCTAATCAGAAAGTTGAGAGACGGCCAATATCTACAATTTCTGGGCCAGAACCACTCCTTATGTGGTAAACAGGTTACCTAGTGTTTACCACTCCCACTGATAAGCTAGAAGGCTTCCCTCCAACGCAGAAAGGCTTAGGGGCTCAGAAGCTTGCATACCGTCCTAGACACAGCAAATCTGTATCTGGAACACTAGCTACAGGAAAAGTAGGAAACAAGCTTACAGGGGTTTTTTTTGTTTTTTTTTACAGAAAAGTAGCAAAAACAGTAATAAAAACAATTCACATGCAGTGCAAGCTAGCACACTTGAGTATGTAGCAATATTAGACCAAATACAGTTTAAAAAATGCAATTAAATTAAAAAGGACTAAAAGCAAGTGCAGAAAGAGTTTATTAGGTAGAATGTGGTAAAGAGTTGGGACTGGAGGAGTGTCCCAGATCAAATCTACAGTGGGGCAGGCAACTGCAAAAGCCACTAAATTTAAACTACAAACCAAAAATAGGGAGGGTGAGTGGGACAAAACAGTTTCAACAGAGATCTAAGCAACAACTAACAGTACAAACTCTAAAACCAAAAAAATATATACTCAGCTCTGAATATTTGCAGATAGTCTGGAAGGCAGTCTCTCAGAACACAGGTTCCACCAATTAAAAGCAGGCTGTTAGTAACAGGTCAAATTTTATGCAATTGATCCTTGAATTAGATAACACACAAGCTGTAAAAAACTGTTATACCAACTGAAGACACGGCAGAAAATGGGGGAAAGGGACAGTTTCAACAGAGATCTAAGCAACAACTAACAGTACAAACTCTAAAACCAAAAATATATACTCAGCTCTGTATATTTGCTGATCAGTCTCTCAGAACAGGGAGACAACAGATATCTAAGCAACAATTAACAAACTCTGTAACCAAAAAGAAATATAATCATCTCTGTATATTTGCAGATAGTCTGGAAGGCAGTCTTTCAGAACACAGGTTCCAGCAATTACATGCAGGCTGTTAGTAACAGGTCAAATTTTATGCAAGTGATCCTTGAGTTAGATAGCACACAAGCTGTAAAAACCACTTATACCAACTGAAGACACAGCAGAAAATGGGGGTGGGGGTGGGGTGGGGAAAACAGTTTAAACACTTTGTTATTTACACTACGGATATTGAGATGTGCTATTAGGAGTGAGTTGGGGAGTTTTGTAGGGGAGAGTGGGATAGAGAGATTGAGAGTATGAGAATTAGTGGGTAGGACATTGGCTGGACCTGGATTAGGATGGATGTCTCCATCTTCTAAGGATTGTCTTTTAAACCTGAGCAAAGGATTATGTGTGTTACTGATATGGTACTGGACTTTTCTGGTTATTATGGTATTGTATTTAATGTGAGCCAGTCTGTGGTACTTTGGTAGAAGGTAGCTTGGTGTGGATGTTATATTTATATGACTGACAGAGGTAGTGAGAGATTGTATGGTTGTTTGTTTATGAGGATAGTGAAACTGAGAATAATTTATATGTTGGAAGGAGGTTTGGAGATATGCTGAAGTTAAAACAAGTGTGGCAATGAGAAATATTTTGGTTGAAGTAAGGTTAGTTACTATAGGCATGATGCTGAGTTTGATTATAGGTACTATATGATAGGTAAGACTGATATAAGTTAAAGTAAAGATAAGAGAGTAGGTTATACTACTCTAAGTAATGGGAACTAACGACAGGTTATGTGGAAGAACGGGTGTGGTGTAAAAGGTTAGGTTAGTAGAATTATCTGATTTGTTGGTTTGGAAAGGGTGAGTGATTTAGGAAGTATAAGTCTAAGAGCACTTGGGGTGGGTGTTTTTTAGGGGTAGGGTAGGGGAGCAGAGTGAGCCCCCTAGGCGAACGGAGCGGGTGGAGACAAGAGAAGGAAGAAGCATAAGAAGAAAAATCAATCAGTGAAATAAGCTTTTAGGAAAGGTAAGTAACTTTATAGGTAAGAGGAGAGGTTAGGATAACAAGTGGGCTAAGGAGCAGCAATATTAGGACAAGTATATATATTTGAATATGCTATGGATAGAGAACTAAGATAATATGCAGGCTATAAGCTACAGGTAGAAGTAAGAAGATAAAAGTGGGCTTTAATAGCAGCAAGACTGGGGATAAGACAAGGACTTTTAGATGATGCTATGGGATAGTGGAATATATAAAGGGTGCCAGGACTGTGCAATGGTGCCACCTCGTGGTCAAAACCAATATTGCAGTAGTAGAAAGTAAGAGGGAAAGGTCTGTTCAGGGGTTCAATAGGTGAGGCTAGTAATGCAATGAGCTTTAAAATAGTGGGAGGAAGGGTGTACAGGCTAATGGGTAAAGCTGCTGACTGTCCTGGCTTAGAAGCCACCTTTCAACTACCTACCAGTAATTAACACAACTCTATAGTTTACTGTTAGGTTTAAGAAAACCACATGCTTTCTTGCTTCCTTTAAGCTTTTGGGGAACAAGGATAGAAGACCCTATGATGTAACCGCTGGTGGGAATGATTCCCTTTTCATCAGGCCAGAGGAGTCAGTATCCTGGACAGGATATGGGCATTAGAGAGCTGGGAATTTCTTGCTTCTTTTAAACTTTTGGGGAACAAGGATAGGAGACCCTATGATGTAACCGCTGGTTGGAATGATTCCCTTTTCGTCAGGTCAGAGGAGTCTGTGTCCTGGACAAGATATGGGCATTAGAGAGCTGGGAAAAATGCTGGTAGAAACGGATCAGTCAAGGCTTCCAATGATTATTGAAAATGAGGATCACCTTAATCATCATGTCCCTTTATGAACATAAGACAGACAGTCAAAAATGTGACCAACAGTGAGATGTCAAGTGAATTAATAAACCCTGTCATAAGATGCTGTAGCTCAACACAGGACAGCTGATAGTATAATAAGGTCTGTAGCATGGAACATGCATTGGGAGAGAAGGTAGACACCAGGTATGCCCTTAATATCGCATTCAGCAGAGAGATGACTGACAACCCACATATGCAGCACTACAGATGCATTGGGGAATTACTAGACAACACCAGGGAGTGTATCCATATATTACAGTTGTCACTTGATAGGTTGATTGAGCAGCATATCTGGCATGTACTGAGCAATACGTACACATGACACTCCAGTGCATGATATTACGGAAAGAACTTAGTAGCCCCTCACATATAGGGGCCAAGCTCACGATGTCCAGACATACCCAGGGTGAATGACAACAGTGAGGCCATGTACAACCATTCCACTTAGGTCAGGGAGGTAATGGAGTAACAGTCTTGTGTTCTGATCACTTGTATAGGCATTTAGAGGAATGATACATTAATGAGTGGTAGTAATGAGTGTATGTTACCAAGTGTGATGCAGGATGGAGAACACATGGGAATAAATGTGGGAAATTCTGTAAAGTCATGGACAGGTAAGTATTAATGTGGTGGTGGTGTGTGTGTGTGTGTGTGTGTGTGTGTGTGTGTGTGTGTGTGTGTGTGTGTGTGTGTGTGTGTGTGTGTGTGTGTGTGTGCATATGTGTGTACTGTTATGCAATGCTGTACAGGTCTTAAAGTGAGTTTCATGTTTTCCTCCACAGGTGGCATTGTGATTCAGGGTCCCTCCTGCATGCAATCTGATGTTGGTATACAAACACCAAAGATGATGATAGTAGTGTTGAGGCACAGGTGGGGTTGTCAGGGGGCCAAAACAGTGCCATTATATGACATCCCCTTCTTAGCCACCCCAACCCTGCACACAGTGCCAGTGTCTATACATACACCATCACCAGTGGCCATAGTGGAGAGACAGCTGGTGTTTGGTTTGGTGGCATTGCACAGGAGAGTGTGATAAGCATGCCTACTGTGTCTGGTCACAGCAGGCAAAGTCGGATGTCCAGCATGGCACCACATAGGTAGATTTCCCAGGGTGCTTGTGGTAGGGTCGCTGGTCATCATGCCCCTGGCAGACACGCCACAACTGGTACCACCAAGTGCATGTTTCAGGCTGTCATGGTGGTGCAGGGACATATGGAATGTTACACCAGGCAGGGCCTGAGGCTGCAGTGGACTGCTCTCACATCTGCAAGTGACAACTTCCATGAACTGTCTAGTGCCATCCGTGCTTATACCGAGCTCATGAATAGACGGTCTGGTGAGATGATCGGCTGTGGTATGTCTGTGCTTGAACATTTGGTGGGAGTGCGGTGACAGCCACATGTTAATAGGCCAGCAACACCAACAGCTGGCAGTCAACATGGTCGTGCTAGGACACCAAGGGGCTCCCGTTGTGGCAGTATCAGCCCCGGCACTGTGGAGGGGCACTGTCCACACCACAGCACAACAGTCCATGAGCATGTGGTCCTGGCCAGTCCCAGGATAGACCTGGTTCCAGCAGACATCTGTCATCATCAGGGGAGAGTAGCACATCAAGGTCTGTACCTGGACATGCCCATGGAACCCCTGGCATGTACAATCTACATGTCTATGGCTGGAGGCAGTGAACTGCACACCCTGCAGGGTATGGTCTGCAGTTGTCCATAAACACCTATGTAGGGCAGCCACATGGCAGAACTGTGCGCATGCATACCCACACACTATACAAACACACCTAGGGCAACCCCATAACTACACACACCACATCACCATGCCCAGTTCACCTCATTGCACCCATCACCCACGCACATGGTGTCAAATGTATTGCCCACCCTCGGCCTCTGGCAAACCAACACACCCTGTGCATATGATGATACCTGTGCCACATCCCTGCCATCCATAACATCAATGCAGGGACAGGCTAATATGGTTCTGATGCACACGGTGACTGTACTACAGTTTACCAAAGTACTGCAGTGTAACATGTTGTCAGGAGTAAAGTTTAATGCATACATGTCAGGTACTGTAGCCGTCCAGCAATGATGCATTATAGCTGTTAGTAACACTGGTTGATTGTGGTCTCCATAATGTTATCCATTTGTGTTGTAGGTGTACATATGTCAGCAGGAGGATGGTCTGCACTCATATTCCACAATGGGGTATGGCACTGTGGTGACACCATGGCTGTGACATATCTGGGGTACAGTTGAACACATGTCACAGGTTTGTATAACAGTTATTGCCTGTGCCACATGGACAGGTGACCCGCTGGGATGTGTATAATCTGCAACCTGATGTAGACCCATCCACATGCACTCACACTCTTACTTGGCAAAACTGGGACTAGACCCCTACCTAGGTATGTAGTGCTATTGAAGTGTGTGGCTTTCATTGCACACACAACACAGCGTTTAAGGTGAGGTGTGTTCCAGGTTACATGTTACATGCAGAACATCCCCAGACATGTGCAGTATGCTAATGGGGCATGTAATGGGTGTATATGGACAATACATAGTGTGACATACCTTCATATACACATTAACAGACACATAACAGGCAGACATCTGAGAGATCTGGGCCTATCGCTGCTAACTAACTTGACCGTGTGTCCAATGTGCTACAGGTAGGCTGCACACAGCATATGCATAACTGGGCTGAATTGTGGTATCAGTTACATGTATGGTTGATGGTGACAGTGTTAAACCATAAAGTGGTACATGGGACATACACCGGGTGTACCTTGGTGTAATGACAGTGCACACAGCACCCACATCCCCCAGTGGATTTTGTACTCCCTGAAACCCATGATGACACTCTGACATACCCAACATCACACATTGCCCATGACTGCGATACAACCCATTGTATATCCTAACAGTGGTACTACAGGGATATGCATCTAATGCACATGCCACAGGCATAGTAGGGTGTTGCATTGTCATGCTTCACCTATCGGCAGCAACAACACTATCTGTACTACTGTGTGGCAATGGGTATTGTAATAGGAGTGGCCTCAGAATGCTGTACCCTACAGATATACGGACATGCACACATACACACACTTGCCAGAACTCAATGGGTATCCCTTGCCTATCGACCCATTTGTACAACACTGTTGGGCTGGTACTGCAAGGCTCATGTAGCCGGTAGGGAGAGGAGCATAACAGTACATGTAATGTCCCATACAGCAGCAACCACAACTGACTATGGCAATGGGTGTTGCAGTGGTTGTGAAGGCCCTCATGGAATTCCCAAGTACAGGTGTGATAACACACAGAACTGCTATCCTTAGTAATGCACACATACAAATGTATCAGTACTGGGGTGCATCGCTGCAGGTGGTCATAGCTGTGTACCTACACTTACTACAAATGTCATTACCCTACTATGTTATTGGACTGGGTGGTGAGAACTGGTTACCAGGGCTAAGCCATGCTTATCAAGAATCAACATTGCTCCAATAAAACAGCTAAGCTGATTTTCCCACTGGTAAGCAAAGCCTATACTATGTAAGTGCCCATATGTTTACCCTTAGCTTAGCACCATTTAGCTTCGCACAAACCCACGCAAATGTGCCTAAAGCTGCTTAAAACTGTCTTACCTACTCTGTATCTGAGAGCCCTTGTTCTGCCCAACAACAAAATGAACAGCCCTTGCCGGTCTTGAACCCAGGACCCTAAACACTATAGTCACAGCACTTAACCACTACACCATGACCACTGTGAAGACAGCTGTCAGCTGTTGTTTTTCCAATATATCTGTCAATACACATATTGATTAGTACTGAACAATTGCCTTTACTTCCACAAAGTTGTAGTACTTGTTATTAATATGACTGTTGCATCACATATGTTCTTTTATTATAATGTACACATATCAGATACATACGGTGAGATACATCTGGGAAGGTATACACAACCGTGATGTTTACACATGATAGGAATATGAATATATACATATACATATGTGGATATATGTCTACATGTACATGCACATGTATATTCATACATATGCCTGTATGTACTTCTGTATAGTGCATCATATATATGGCCACGTGTAGATTTCTTTGTATATATATATATATATATATATATATATATATATATATATATATAATGTATGTATAGATATATGTATATATAGCTATATATGTATGCACATCCTATCTGTACAGCTATGCCTATTTATGCAGATATATATGCAGATATCTATAACTATATGTGCATACATATCTATTCTGATATACCTATTACTGTCAATATATATATATAGATATCCATAAGTATATGTTCATATGTATCTATATCTGTATATGTGTAGACATATATTGTTGTGTATATGTATATATTTGAGTGTATATATATATATATATATATATATATATATATATATATATATATATACATATATACATATACACACACACACACACACACACACACACACACACACACACACACACACACACACACACACACACACACACGTATATATATATATATATATATATATATATATATATATATATATATATATATATATATCCATCTATGTATGTCAATATGTATATGGGCATATATCTATATAGATATATGGATAATTATATGCACATACATGTTCACCATATGTCCAGAACATGGAGTGAAGTCCTACTTCAGCCCCAATAGTCCCAACCTCTTAGTGCAAGGGGGTGTCAGGTATGTATTGCAGGTATATATGTAGACTGCTGCTACTGTAGTAGGGGTTGTCTTAACAGACATGTGTGTGGGAGGTCACATCTGCTTTTAACATGTGTTCCATTGTCTACTGACAGACATCCTAAGGACATCATAGTGCAGTACCACTGCTATCACAGTAATGATCCTGTGGACTACAGCAGAGATATGGCCAATAAATGTAGGCAGTCTGACACACTCTGGTCTGTCCAGAGGTATACACAGAACCCATTAGTGTAAGACATGTGGACCAAGCCTGACAATGTGGATGTTAACAGCCATGTAGATGGGTATATCATGTAAATACTGGGATACACAAGGCCACATAGGTTATGCATTCCCACACTCCTGTCTGTCCTGACACTTAATAACCACTGGAGCAGAATTCACATGGACACATACTACCCAATAGTTAGTGACATACATCTGTAGAATATCCCACTGCTTTGTCAGGAAATACATGACAGTTATGGTGGCCCAGCAGCAGTACAACTGGCAAATATCTGGACATAACACCACACAGTGGAAGTACACTAAGCTGCTATGAATGTAACAAAGCACTGTGCAAACTACAGGCAGACTGCCACAACACTGGCCTACATTTCGTATGGGGGAATACACATGTACCTGCAAATATAGCAGCCTCTACAGGCATGTCAGAGCCCAGAGTAACAGACACCTGTGTGATAATGCATACCCACAACCAATATGAACACAGCCACAGCCACATATGGTAAGCTAGCTTAATATTACAGTATATGGACAGTCTGATCAACACCATCCTCATATGTGCCACTCACACACTAGCCCTACATATACTGGGCCACTACACAGTGTGGTCCGATGCCTGTCCATGGTATGGGACATGTGTGTGTTTGGCCCTACAAACATGTAAGCTGATAGGGTACCATACCCTGGAGCAGCATGTAACATCAGATAGAACAGGACCAAGAACAATGACATCTACCACAGTCTGCACACAGGCTAAGGTACATATTCTCAATACACACTCTGTCAACAGCCACCGTAAGTACACAGACCTGAGTATTGCACAAACAGCCACAGAATGCCCAGGTCATGTCCTCAAATATACCACCTACTATACATAACATGTGTAGCAGTCTGATATCTCACTGGCTTGTTATCAGATATGATGTCAATAAATAATGGTGTGCAGAGCCTATGCACTTCCTACTATATGACATATGTACAAAGGTTGACAGAGTTGTGGCTGGAGGCACAAACACAGGGCCAATATTGATATGTTGCTGTGATAACTTCATACATTTACTATTGTAACAGGGTTTGTTGTGACATATATCTTATGAGGGATATGAAGTCAGTAACTCTCATGGCTGTCACCATGTACTGACTGAAATCCTCACACTATGCTTCTGCAGTTCTCCGATAGGTGTTCTTTGAGTAACACAAGAAACAAAAGGCACCACACACTGCCCAGTCTGCAGCTGACCCTACAGATGGGAGTTTCCACAAAAACATAGCACTGTCATGACAAGTATTAAAACATGTAGACCAGCCATACACACACACCCTGTTAAACCGACATTGCTCCAAATGCAGAATAGCAACACTTACATTCTGTAGTCATGTCAGGCACATCTCCCTCCTGTGTGTTGGCCTGTTTCCACAGTGTATGTTGTTAGAGGTAAATCCCAAATCCATCTGTGATGCTGTTTGCCAAACACTGGATCTAGGTCCTGCTCACAGTGAATGAAAAGACCCAACAGAAATATGATGTTCCTAGATATTGGAGTGTGGTTCAATGCAATTGGCTATGGGAATGTAACCACAGCTGTTCCACATGCAATCAGCTAGAGGAGGGCTGCAATTCATGCAGAGGCCATCAGCTGATCATGAGCATCACTTACAAAACACAAGCTACTGCCTAAGCAAAGCAGTTGTAGTTCTTCACATCCACCAAAGAGGGAGAGAGAGAGGCAGACAGAGACAAAGTAAGCCAGGGAGGGGGTGGGAGAGTAAAACCTAAGCTTGTTTGTGTCACACACCTACCAGTACAGGATTTCAAACCCCTGACTGACTATGTATTGCTATCACATGTCTATGCAGTTATTGCATGCGCCACACAGCTTACATGTCAAGGAGCTGTCCAAATGTATATGTGATGGTGAGTGACATCTGCAACAGTGATAAGGTAGCAATACGGTAGGTGTAATACACGTGCCTGTCCACATGAACACGTGTCAGCATCAACACAGCCGCACCCCATTAGGGACTCACACACATATTAACCCATTTGGCAGGGTCAGGAATACACTTCCTAACTAGTTAGATTGCCACAATACAGTAATGTGCAGGTATCACATGCACCACAGGGGTTATCCATAGGCTATACAGAGGTTATGTAGGGAAAGGGTATGTGAAGGTGTCTGACATCAGCTTCAGCATGCCTATGGGAGTTGTAGTGAGTGTGAATGTGGTCAAAAGCATCATACACCACACACACACAGACACAGGGTGCCAGTACTGACATGCATGCGTGCATTGCTTCACAGGTATGAAGTGGTCATCTGTGCCAGAAGGCTATACAAGACTAGGTGAGGGATATTCCTTGGCATCAGGCCACATGACAATGGTCTGCAGTGTGGCTCAGGGGTGTAGTGTCTGGATTGGCCCACACAGGTGGGTGTTGTATTCACCATCCAGTTACCTGGGTAACTATTGTGTGTGACCATTGGTGTGCAATGCTTGTCATGTATATGTTCTTTAGTCCATGACATGGACGCTGTCTGGGATGTACACATGTCTCACATGCATGTACAGTGACATATGGAACTGTACCTGGGGTGTCTGGCCCATGTTGTGTATGCAGATTGTTATCATCAGATGTGCCAGTCCTGGACTCATGTGGCAGGAACTGGTAATGGATAGCAGGTTGACCCTGCACTTACATTGATAGCATGATACAGATATTCCCTGATGTCAGTAGCATCTGTCCATACAGGGCATGTGTTTAAGGCATGGTATGTCCTTTGTGGTCACATGTGATGGCAACACAGGTGTTGCAGGCAACCAGTGGGGAACATAGTGAAGGCACACTGTCCGCATGTACGTGACAATTGTGCTGATGGACAGGGTGCCATGCCCTCTGTAGTCCACTGCAAGCACACCATGGTTACTATCTGTGGGCAATATTCAGGGTACTACCAACATAGCAGTTGTTGCCTAGGCAAGTGTGTTTGTGTATGAGACATGGGTTGAGACTAAATACAAGGGTTGATAACTTTGTTCGCCAGACCTTGATGTCACATGTAAGGGTATGGATTGGCACCACAGCCTCTCAGCTATTTCACATCTATCATTCTTGTATGGTGGACATTGTGATATATAATAGGGCCACCATATAAGAAATATGCAAAACCTGTTCCACAGTGAGTCCAGTTGTTACACACTCACAGCCACGTCCACACAGCATACGAATGACAAACAGACATGCCCACTTGCCATGTCTGGGATTAGAACTCCTACCTAACTAGTTTATTACACTACAGCATTACGCAGTTATAGGATGTGCTAGAGAGATTACTGGAGTACTTCCTCCCCAACAGTGTATTTCACTGGGAATGACATCAGCAGGCTTGCCAAAGAAGGTCAGTTAAGGTTGTAGTGACTGTGAATGGCCTCAAAAGCATTGCACCCTACACAGACAAACATCCACACTTGCCATGTGTGGGAATAGAACCCCTACCAAAGTACTATATCACACTACAGCATTACACTGTTATTGGACACACCACAGAGATTACTGGGCTACTCCTTTCTCAAAGGTGTATTTCACACTGAATGACATCAGCAGGCTTGCCAAAGTAGGGCATTTGAATTGTAGTTGAGTGTGACTAGCCTAAAAAGCAGTGCTCCCTACACAGACAAAAAAATCGCACACACAAGCATCCACACTTGCCATGTGGTGGAATAGAATCACTACCAAAGTACTACATTATACTATAGCATTACTCTTTTATAAGACACACCTCAGAGATTACTGGGCTATTCCTTTCTCAAGGTGTATTTCAAAGTGAATGACATATGTAGCCTTGCCAAAGCAGGGCATTATAATTGTTGTGAGTGTGACTATCCTAAAAAGCATTGCTTCCTACAAAGACAGAGACACACACACAAACAGTTGTCATGTCTTGGATTAGAACTTTTACCTAACTAGTTTATCACACTACAGCATTATGTAGTTATAGGACACACCACAAGATTATTGGGCTACTCCTTTCCCAAAGGTGTATTTCAAAGTGAATGACATCAGCAGCCTTGCCAAAGTAGGGCATTTGAATTGTAGTGAGTGTGACTAGCCTAAAAATCATTGCTCCCTACACACACACACACACACACACACACACACACACACACACACACCCACACCCCCCACACACACACACACAGTTGCCATGTCTGGGATTAGAACTCCTCCTTAATTAGTTTATAACGCTACAGCATCACACAGTTACATGGTCTATATTATAATCTTGAAGGTTTAAAACTTCAAATCACTAAAGATCGAACTTTAGTGATTGAAGTCTTAAACCATCAAAACCAAAAAAAAAAAATACTAAATTAAAAAAAAAAAAAAAACTAAATAGTGTGTAGGCAGGGGGGCAAGCCTCCCTGCACCACCCACACCCCCCTACTTAAATATACCAACTCCGAGAATGCACTACATTGAAGTAAATGGAAAACTCCCCCTATGGAGATTTTCCGTTTAAATGTTCGATGTAGTGGGCTTTCGGTATTCTCGTGTCGACAATATCGTATTCGATATTGTCACACTATAAGATTTTAATACAGATCCATTATAGGACACGCCACAAAGCTTACTGGGCTATTCCTGTCCCAAAGATGTATTTCAAAGTGAATGATATCAGCAGCCTTGCCAAAGTAGGGCATTTGATTTGTAGTGAGTGTGACTAGCCTAAAAATCATTGCTCCAGACACAGACACACATAGTTGCCATGTCTGGGATGAGAACTCCTACCTAACTAGCTTAACACACCACAGTATTATGCAATTATAAGACAAGCCACATAGATTACTGGGCTACTCCTGTTCCAAAGGTGTATTTCAAAGTGAATGACATCAGCAGCCTTGCTAAAGTTAGGCATTTGATTTGTAGTGAGTGTGACTAGCCTAAAAAGCATTGTTCCCTACAGACACACACACACACACACACACACACACACACACACACACACACACACACACACACACACACACACACACAGTCATCATGTCTGGGATTAGAATTCCTACCTAACTAGTTTACTACACTACAGCATTACAGAGTTATACGACATGCCACAGAGATTACTAGGCTACGCCTGTCCCAAAGGTGTATTTCAAAGTGAATGACATCAGCAGCCTTGCCAAAGTAGGGCATTTGATTTGTAGTGAGTGTGACTAGCCTAAAAGCATTGTTTTCTACATGGACAGTGAAAAACACACAGTTGTCATGTCTGGGATTAGAACTCCTACCTAACTAGTTTATCTCACTACAGCATTACGCAGTTATAGAACACGCCACATAGATTACTGGACTACTCCTTTCCCAAAGGTGTATTTCAAAGTGAATGACATCAGCAGCCTTGCCAAAGGAGGGCATTTGAGTTGTAGTGAGTGTGACTAGCCTAAAAAGCATTGCTACCTACACAGAGACACATGCACACAAAGACACACAGTTGCCATGTCTGGGATTAGAACTCCTACCTAACTAGTTTGTCACACTACAGCATTACAGAGTTATAGGATGCACCACAGAGATTATTGGGCTACTCCTTTCCCAAGGGTGTATTTCAAAGTGAATGACATCAGCAGGCTTGTCTTAGTAGGGCTATAGGGAGGGCAGTCTGTGCGCATGGGCCATAACCCATTCATCTACAGTTAGACACACTACACTTTGGCACACACAGGTGTATATTCCGCAAGTATGTGTATAGAACTGCTAGATGACTACTGACTTGTACAGTCATGTTGCACAGCTAGCACTTGCACCAAAGAGTCTGTAATGCTAAGGGATACCAGTGACTAATTTCTACGGTGAGTGACATTTATACATCATGTGGTTGTAGCCATTTGGCTGTGTGCTGGGAAGGACAAGCCTCATGATGAATGGCTCTTTGTCACTGTCACTCTCTTCCACACATCTATGTATGTGTACTTTTGGCGTATTATAGTGTGTTGTCCTTGGATATATGTGTGTATTCCTATCCAATATGTGTGCAAAGCATGACTGGTGCATACTGAGGATTGTATGCACTAACATCTGCAACTGTCAGATATGTATGGTCCACTGTTGGACATGGGCTTCATTTGTTTAACTGTGTGAGCATGCCCAGTATGCGCTTCAGTACTGAATGTGTAGATCCATTCCAGGTAGTTTGTACTCCAGTGCAGACCTTTGTGTTCTACACCTACAGGTAGCAAACTGTTTCTGCAGAATATCTGTAGATCAGTTGGCAATATGGGGTCAAACTGTGCAAGGGATAATGTGTACTGTAGGCGATTGTGTCTGTGCTGCTTCTGCTACATGGTACTGGTGTTAGCAAAGATATTCGGGCATGTGTACTGTTATACACTGTGATGTTTTATGTCCTCAAGTGTTGTCAGGTGGAACACAGGGTGAATGCAGCTGTGTCCAGTATTGTGGTCAAGCAACTACATATTCATGAAAAGTTATGCCATTCTGGAGGGGGTGCTGCAGACACTTGCTACTGGGTCTGTGTATCCAGTTCAGCACCTTGGTGCAGTGCTGGCAGAGGATCCCATACTTGTACATCCATCGACATGACAGTATGGCCTTATCCTGCTGTGGCAATACCTCACAGCTGTACAGATTCACACAGGTTACCCAGAGGCAGGGGTCATAAGTCAGAACATTACCCCTATTGTGGTGTATGGGCTGATTTGTAGCACCCATTTTTGTGTTTGCAGCCAGGGATAGTATGTGCACACAGCTGTGTGTCGGACCTTGCACATTCCATGCTACCCATGCTCCCATCCCCTTCTATTATTCTATCCTCTTCCATACATTATGCATACATTCTCTGATATTTTCCCTATAGTTATCACCTCATCACAGCTGTGTTTTGGTGTTGGTCCACAGTTCATGCAGTGGGACATAGTGGGCTTGTTACTGTGGTTTGTCCACATGGCCTTGCATGTGGCTTATGTGGAGTGTGTTATGTTGCTATTTAGATGTCCATGACATAACATACATTGACAGTACGGGTGAGACATGGGCCTTTTGCAGAGGCCTGTAGGCCATTTGGTGGTGATGCAGGCCAGCTGTAGCAGGCCATTGCATTCTGTCAGTCCTACCATCCCAAACTGCCATATAATATATTCCCCTGGGTTGACAGGGTAGATGTGCTAGGTGTTCATGCCAATACTTTCTATCTGTATTGATCAGGTGGTGTGGATGCTGGCAGGGTGCTACTTACAGCTAGGGACACACCTGCATGGGACACCTGTACTGCATGCTGCATTCTTTCACTATTGCCATACACAGGTGGGTGTCATATTGTACTCATTCCCAACAGCAGGGTTACGATCAGAAAGGTACCTGTGGGTGGTGCTTGGGTGAGCTGGGTGCATGTGTGCTATGGACACTACTTGCATCAGACTCACAGATAATCATGGGGCATTCCAGTTATGCTGGCCTATGCAGGGACATCAGCCATTTCCCAATACATCAGTCCTATCACCTTTGTGATCTGCAAGTGTTCGGCCAGATGACATTGGTATTCCCTACTACAAGCCCAGACAATGTGATGCATACCTGTATGTACAATTCCAAGGGTGTGTCCATTTCACAGTTACACATTATATACTGTATGTCTGGGGTACTTTTCCCAGTCTACTGCTTGTATATGTAGCCCAACAGTCATGCCATGTCCATCTTTCAGATGGTGACACATATTACCACCATACATTTACAATGGCTTACTGCTAGCATGTGTTATACTGGGGGAATTGTCTTTGGCACTGCTGTTCTATTGACCACTATCACACAATATGTAACACACAGCAACCTAGCACACACATGCCTGCATATTGTACAAATGCTACAATCTAACCTGCTACCTTGGCCACCTCTGGTCATCTGTCCTCCACTGGTATTATACCTACACACACATGTTACTACATGTCTACAGATTGGGGGGGCACCATACTGTTACTAGATTTCTACGTAGGATTAGGGGGCACACCTGACTGTTTCTACATTTCTATGCAGAATGGGGGGGCACAGCTGATTGTTTCTACATTTCTACACAGGATTGGGGGAGGGGGCACACCTGACTGTTTCTACATGTACACACAGGATTGGGGGAGGGAGCACACCTGACTGTTTCTACCTTTCTACATAGGATTGGGGGCACACCTGACTGTTTCTACATTTCTACACAGGATTGGGGGCACACCTGACTGTTTCTACATTTCTACACAGGACTGGGGGGGCACACCTGACTGTTTCTACATTTCTACACAGGATTGGGGGAGGGGGCACACCTGACTGTTTCTACATTTCTACACAGGATTGGGGGGGGCACACCTGACTGTTTCTACATTTCTACACAGGATTGGGGGAGGGGGAACACCTGACTGTTTCTACATTTACACACAGGATTGGGGGAGGGGGCACACCTGACTGTTTCTACCTTTCTACATAGGATTGGGGGCACACCTGACTGTTTCTACATTTCTACACAGGATTGGGGGCACACCTGACTGTTTCTACATTTCTACACAGGACTGGGGGGGCACACCTGACTGTTTCTACATTTCTGCACAGGATTGGGGAGGGGGCACACCTGACTGTTTCTACATTTATACACAGGATTGGGGGGCACACCTGACTGTTTCTACATTTTGACATAGGATTGGGGAAGCACACCTGACTGTTTCTACATGTCTGCACTGGATTGGGGGGGCACCTGACTCGTTCTACATTTCTACATAGGATTGAGGGGGGGGGTCACACCTGACACTTGTACACATTTGCTATGACTGTACTGGTATGTCAGGTACTCCATTTCATTCTGTATTCTAACCTATCATGCTGACTAGAGTTATATCAGTGTACTACAGGTCTTAGGTTTGATTGACCTACATATTAGTTTCTGACTTCCTACCCTTCCAAACTAATATCCCACTGCCTGACCTGATGTAGTCTGTAGGCCTGAGGGGGAGGTTACTCATAGATATCATTCAGAGGCCTTAGCACAGCCTTTGTTTGTGTTTGTCTACACCTGTCCTGCGGGCTGAGACTGTTGTTGGGTATGTGAACCTGCCTGACTGCCATGTGTGTGTCATATGGACACGGATGTGGGCCAGCACATTTCCTGCAGTGGGTTTTGTCACCATGTGCAGTATTGGCTGCTATCGTGACACCAGTATTTGTTACAGATCTCATGCTGCCACTATAGGTGTCTACTATCTGCTGACATCCCATTCAGCCACCCAATTCCATTGCATGCTCAAATCCATAACATAGATGCAAGTAATAACATGTACTACTACATTTAACAATTGGTAAGGAGAGTGATTTACCTTGTGGGTGTGCCAGTATTAAGGATGGTGCTGGGGGGCTGCCTATGTTGGATGCACATAGTACACTCCCTATACATGGTTGAGCACAGGTACTGTCATGTTTGGCATCCCTTTTACTGTATGTGTGAGTCAGAGAGACGTGTCATTCCCTGGATCCCTACTGTGTCAGTGTATGTGCTATGCATTGCCTCTTTGCCAAGGCCAGGGCATACTGGGAACACCTCCATCTGCCTACTGAGACAGGCTCAGGTTGGTTGTTCTTCCTCTGAGTCATTCTGTGTCTGTGTGGCATGGTGGGTTGCTGTGTGGCCGTTCCCCATGCTGTTCCTGCTGCAGCTGTTTCCGCAGGATCATATTGTGTAGTATGCCACATACGACGACAATTTGAGTACATGTAGCTGGTGAGTACTGCAAGGCTCTACCAGATGTGTCCAAGCACCAGAACTGTGATTTGAGCATCCCAAACACACGCTTTATTATAATTCAGGTCTGTGAGTGCCTCATTATGGTGTTCTTGTTCGGGTGTATGTGCATTTCTGATGGGTGTCATCAAGCAAGGCTCCAATGCATAACCAGCATTCCCCACTAGGTGACTGTAAGAGATGTCCCCATTGGCAAATCTCTGGTACAGCTGTGTCAGATGCAAGCTGTAGGAATTGTGAAAGCTTCCAGGGCAGCCAGCACACAGATTCATTATAATGCCCTGGGCATCACACACAACCTGGTAGTTGATGGAGTGGAAGCCCTTGCGGTTGATGTAGACCCTATCCCGATCACCGAGTGATGCTTTGATGCATATGTGTGTGTGCAGTCTATAGCACCCACTACCTCAGGGTATTCTGCTATTTGGTGGAAGAGACGCATATTGCTGGCCAACACCTCACAGGTTTTGAGGAAATATACGTGCTCACTGGCATGTGTTGACATGGCATCCAGGAACTGGTGGAATACTCTGGATGCTGATGCCTGTGAGATCCCCATGATATCCCCAGTTGAGCTTTGGGAGGTACCTGTGACTAGTATTCCTAGCCTCCACATACCTTGGTATCCACTGGGATGGGTTCCCATTTGTTAGTTCTGTGTGTCAGGCATGGCTGGCTCAACTCTAACATTTGCTGTAGGAGGTCCCTGTCCACCCTAAAGGACTCCACTATCTCCAGCTCTTATAGCCCCTGGTAGGTTGCCCTGGGTCTGTAAACCCTTCTCTGTCTCCTCAATGTGGGTTGGTCGACAGCATTCTCATACTCACCACCCTCAGCATCTTCCACATGTTGATAACTGATAGCTGCTGCAGCCCCTATCATTTTGTTGTTTTTGTTTGTTAAAAGTTCCCCGCGTGTATACACCGGTGGTGTAGAGTATGTGGGAAAAACCAGAGGGAAAGGTGTTTGCATAGTTTATAGTAGTGTTCTGGGCTGGGCTGGTTTACTGCCTGTGTAATTGGCTGATTCTAATACATTTCACCTTCCAGCTATGCTAGTTCTCCTAGATTACCTTCCTACTGCTGTTTTCCCTTCCCATTGCCATCCTGTTTAAGCCCAGGGGCGCACCGCACAAATACAGTGCTCAAATGTGCACAGAGCTGCTATTTCCTGGTTTAGTTTTTTTTTTCCTTTAAAACCTGGTGTGCGGCGCTCATACCCGCTTAGGCAATGTAAAGAGTGCTAGGCAGCCTCAGACACATCCCCTTGCTTAGCTCTGCTAAGCTAAGGGCAAACCCGAGCCACAGGGCTCCAATCCGCTTACAGTATGCCTGACCCACACCCCTATGATGTCAGCTAACTCCTAGGCTTGCACCAAGGTATTCCTGCTTTTACACTTTTGGGTGCTGACTAGCATGCAGGGGAAATCTGGGATTCAGTATCATTCCTCTTATTTGGATAGGATTGCCTGCTGATGCATAGTTACAGGTCCCACACTGAGCCTCCCCCCTTAGCAACCACTATTCACTGGGCATGTTGTCTTCTGCCTGCCATTGAGTATAATGGCAAAATAGTGATTTTGGTTAGAATGTTTATTTTAGGGTTTTTATTTTATTTTTCACCTGATCTCATTTGCACGCCACTGCCCTATGCTTAAACAGCCGAGACTGGCTAAAAAAAATAAAAATTGACTTTTTTTTTTATTTTTCAACTGGTTTTCATACCAATGGCCATATATTTGGCCATTGGCATGTTTTCTACATAATATCCACCCTTTATTTTGAGCTATCATGGCTCCGTTGTGTAGTTTGCAGAAATGTACTCGGTTACTGGCTAAGTACATTTCTGCAGATTACACTAGTCCTGCACGGCTGGGTTCCAGCTTCCTGGATTACAAATTCACCTTATTTGTATGGATCTCACCTGCAAATGGGGTAATTTGCATACAGGGGCTGAGTCCATGCAGGACTAGTGCAGGAGCGCTTGTGCATGTCCCTAAAGCTTATTCCTGGATTGCACGGCAGACATATTACCTGCTGGAGCTCCTGCATTAGTCCTGCACACTGTACAGGGCTTGCTGAATCCAGGGATTAGTGTTGTGCATGTTCTGTGTCCTTTTGTCTTGATTTGTGATACTGTTAGTGAAAGGAGTTTTAGTAATGTAATGTGTGGGAACTAGGGGTAGAATTAGTACAGAAGAATAAGATGGTACAAGGGGGTATACTATCAGGCAAGCAGGTCCCAATTATGATAAATTCAACAGGAACATACAGTTGTATTGCAAAACTGCTGCAGCCAAGAAATACTATACTAAATGTCCCAGACATTGAAATACTAGCTCAAAACACTAAATGTTGAATATTAAAATTGTAAGGAGTCCTCAGAAATAAGAATTCATCCAGGACCACAAAGACCCAGACACTCGCACTCCCCCAGCACACACACACATACATATTCGTCACAGACATAATGGTAATTGTAATGGTCCTAAACAGTGGGGCAGTGGTCCCAAGCACTGAAGAGAAATGTTAGAACCACGATGGAGCCCAGAGACATAAATTCATTTTTATTGTAATCCAAAACACTTTAACAAAAGTGCAAACATTAAACAGCAGAATACTCATTATACATGTTATAATAAAATTATAAAGTTATAAATATGAACAAAGGTGGTATAGGCAGCCAACTTCAAAAACCTTTTTCTCATTTAGGAGGTTCTAGAACAAGAAAAGCATTTAGGGTGCAGTATTAATACTATTCAGACAACCACTGAATTTTCTCTTATTAGGATCACACTGTTTAGGATAACTGGCGCATTCAATAGGAAAGGTTTCCAAACCTCAAACATAGCTTAAGGTACATCTCTAAACATTATGATTGAAAACATTGACAGCATAATGCCCGTGATTGTTTCCCACCGCTCTGCCATTACTGATAAATAAATACTTTCCATGTGTTGTACATCAGCTTAGAGAAAGAGTGCAAATAATGGATAACATCTGAGTTTAAATAATGTAATAAGCCACCTGATGAAAACTAAACCAGCTAGAAACAAACAATATGAATGTCTGAGTCTAGTTAGTCATTGAGATATCTTCCAAAAATCTGTAAAGGGTAATAAAACATTCTAATTAAAAAAGCTTCAAGCAGATTATTTTGATCAAGAAAGACCACAGGAAGAGGTTAATGTTCCAGCAGAAAAAATAATACTCAGTGTAATGTTGTATATTTAAATTCTGACATATAATGCTCTATTCCTAAATACTGACAATGTAGCCAGCATCAAATCTCATTGGAGCTAAAGCCATCTTATAGTGATTCAACTGTCATCAAAAATGAATTTAAGAAGGGCCCTCAGCTCTCTTTATTATTGTAGGAGAAGGTTACCTAGTCAAATATGCACTTTCACAGAATAACATAGTTTAATAGCAACATATTCAACAGTTGGTTCCCTAATTTCCATGAAATGAGCAATCTCAGAGTTGGTTATATTTAGTAAAGGAAATGCAGATGTTGCAAGACCTAGCATATGAAATTAGGTGGGTGTTGCCTCTGAAAAGAAAAAGTGTGTTCATTTTACTTTCGGTTGTGATTTTCAGCCAATGTACGCTTTTCACAAAGCAGTACAAAGTGTGACAGACAATATGTTTGCACCATTATGGTGTATACAGTGTGAAGTACTGAAAATGTATTATTCAGTCCACTTTTTTTGCTGTCTTCATTGATTTGTTACAAGTTGATATTCCGGATTTCAGCAGTCTCTTTTACACAGATCATTTGCTCATTTGCTGTCACACATTTGACATCTCCCAAAAAAAAAAAAAAAAAATTCATATTTGTAGCATGACTTATCTCAGTTACTTTCTTGGATCCAGAAGAAGAATCTAATCCAAAATATGACTGAAACAAAAGGTCAAGTGTTTTGCATCAGTTAGACTGGTTAAATTCCCAGGGAAACACCACGTGTCTTATACCAGAGGATGTTCTGTTAAATGAGTTTCTAGATTTATATATATTTATATATCTATATATATATATATACATATATATATATATATATATATATCTATATATATATATATATATATATATATATTGTGTCCTATACCAGGGGATGTTCTGTTAAATGAGTTTCTAGATTTATATATATATATATATATATATATATATATATATATATATATATATATATATATATATATACATATATATATATATATCTATATATATATATATATATACATATATATATATATATATATATATATATATATATATATATATATATATATATATATATATATATATACATATATACATATACGAGATTACTTTGACTCCACTTTTTCTCTTAAATCTCACACACAAGAGTTAAAGAGGAAAATCAATAAACTTTACGAAAAATATAAATGTTCCTTTGCCTAGATAAAAGCACAGCAATTAACTGTGCTCTTATACTAAAATAAGGGACATGCTTTAACTTGTTGTAGCCTAGTGTTCTGAAGGCCATATGCATGTATATAAGTGACTGAAATCACACTTCACTGACGTCCTAGCTAATTGCACTCCAAAGAGATGCAAGAGCATATTACATCTCTTACCTCATATACACTTATGTTGTGCACTGTTTTTGCAGTTGGAAAAGTTCCATTTGCTCCCTATATGTATCTTCACCAGAAACACACCCTACTTATACATATTAACTCAGGGACTGCAAATTCTGAATAAAGAGAGAATATTTGTAATTCCCAATGCTCAGGTTCTGTTCAATAATACTGCAGACATTCAGTTAACACCACAGGCAATTTCTTTCTGAATTGTTGTGCCTTGTTGCTGTAGCATAGACCATTTTCAGGCCTGCTGAATCTAGTTTTGTTTGTATGAATTGAGCACTGATCCAGGCCACCTTATTTTTGAGAAGGTTCCCCTGCACCCTAGTGGCAGGAGTGTGCAGTTAGAACTTGTCTGATTGAAGACTGCTGGAAAAGGGCTCAGTTTGGAGGTTTTTTCTGGTTAATCGGGTAACTTGTTTAAATCAGTTTGTTCGTTTTCTATTGTTTTATATATATAGATATAATTGCATTTTATTCATCTGCTTTTACTGTATCTGTGTTTCTTCCTACTTTATTACTAGGGGCATTGACTGCAACTCTGATCTGAGATATATAACAATAAGTATCCTTTTCTATGCATTAAAATGTTTATTTGATTGTATCTGCTTTATTTTCTGAAAAAAAAAAAACAAGCAAAAAAATATACCTGTTTCCCACCTTTCTAAGCTAGTATAGTCTAGTTTTCAGGTTAGTGCTGAATTCAGGGCTGTGTTACAAATCTCGGTGTTTGCCCATACCTTACTTGGATAGAAGGAAGTTTCTCAGTTCACCTGTGAGAGAGGGGAGCTGTGAGCAGCCTATCTGTCCCATGGAGGAGTGGTTTCAGCCCAGAAATTAGTAGTTTATTGACCATTTTGGGCTAATTTCTATCTTTTTAATTTTCCCTGCTATAAAAAACAAATTTGCCCGGTTTTGTGCACCGGGCAGCGCCAGTTAGCTAGGGTATAACTATTCCCATCTCCACAAAGTCTCCTCTTCAATTTTTCCCTTCGAACTAGACAAACTTTCAACTTAAGAACTCAAGATATTCATTTCTCAGCCCAGCACTTGCTCAAAATTCATAGCATGCACTTATAAACCCTAGCACTAGACCCCCCCTATATTGTACAGAAGGACAAGGCTCTCTATTCGACCTTACCAGCCAATCAGTAAAACAGTTCACTCTACCTATCCAGGCATGTCCAAAGGGCAGTTTCAGGTGTACTCTCCAGTCCAACTTGTGAATCTTGGCTTTTTGAGGCAATGTTACAACTGCCTCATGTACACAGACAACCCTCTCCTCCTACCACCAAACCCTAATACATGTGAGAGATGCAATTATGCAGCCAAACTGGAGGATAAGCTCTCTCAATGCAAGACTGGATCAGACAGTCAAGAGGAGAAGGGAAATACTTGCATCACACCACCAGTCTCACATAGACCCATTAAACCAGCACCGGCAAAAAACACACATAAATACATGAAAACATACTCGAGTGCTATAAATAAAAATCTGCAAAAGCAACAGAGACCTCCAAAGCAGACATCCAAGCAACCTCCACCCTCCAACACAAGCCATGAAACACAGACTTTACAAAACCAGTGTGCCACAAAATCAAGGCCCTTAAGGCAAAATAACATACCCAAACTTACTAGTAATAGCTGACTTTATAGTCAGGCACACTGGCGCCCCACTCACTAGGCTGAATAAGAAGAAGGTTACTGTTAGCTCTCTGTTGGGAGCCAGGATCCACCACATAACACAAGCACTCGGGTCACTCCAGAAAAAGTACAAATATGACTGTCATTGTCAATGTTGGTGTGAATGACCTGAGCCATACCTCCCTAGACTACATGAAAAGAGACATGAAAGAGCTCTCTGATCACGTAGCCCAGGCTGGTATGATCCTGACCCTGAGTAGCATCCTGCCCTCACCAAGAATGATATCATGGTATAAAGAAAAAATTATCAATATCAACAATTGGCTAAGTTTCTGATGTCATACAAAGGGGATCCAGTGTCTGTCTGCCTGGAATGACATGCTCAACAAGCCACGCTGCTTTGCTAGAGACAGCTTGCACCTGTCACCCTTAGGCTTTTGAATACTGGCCAAGGCTCTTGCCACCCCCATAGTGCCTTTTTAGGCAAGGCTCAAAAGACAAACCCACCACCGTAAATAGCACAAGTAACAAAAAAATGAGGGTAATGGTACTCAATGCCAGAAGTCGAAACCTCAAAATGCATGCACTCAAGGCACTCCTCAGTATGGAGAAAATCGATATATGTGAAGTAACAGAAACCTGATTTAAGGCTCCAGAAAGCACCCCAGCACTACCAGGCTACAACTCAAACCATACATTTCAGCCACAGAACCCGGACCGAAATACAAAAGGTGGGGGCGTATCCATATTCATCAAGGATACCCACACCTCCAGGTTAGTGGCAGAGCATGATACTTCAGAGATCATCCACGTGCAACTAACAATGGGCAAAACTGCAATTCAAATTGTAGCTTGCTACAGATCACCCACCATGTTCCAGGACCCCCATTCCACATTTCTGGAAACACTGGGAAACATAAAAGTCCTACCAAAAACCCTAATATTGGGTGATTTCAATTACCCAAACATTAACTGGGAGAACTACTCAAGTACTAACTCCCTTGCCCAACATTTCCTAGAATTTATAAACTCAAACACCCTGGATCAGCTGGTCAACACTCCCACCATAGGTGACAACATATTGGGACCTGGTCATCACCAATATGGGCGACCAGTGTTCCACAGCAGAGGTCAACCCCTCGCTGGTTATATCTGACCATAAACAAATCACTTTGAATATCCACATTCCGCCCCCACCCCCGGACAAGGAAACCACCGTGAAAAACTTTTCAAAAGCAACCTTCACATGACTTAAGACCAAGGTGGAAAGTTTTGAAGCCCCCATGCTACAGGATAATGCTGTCTAAGCTGCAAAATCCTTTATAAATGCATTCTAGGGGCACCTACAAGAATACATGGATCGTGCTATCCCAAGCAAAACCAAGACAAACTCCTCCAAGAAAGGGAAACCAGTCTTTTGGACCCCTGCCATAAACAAGCTATACAACAGAAGGAGGAAACTAGTACAGAAAAGAGTAAAATCCCAAGAAGGGAAGACATCCCTGATGAGTATCAGCAAAAAACTATGATCCCTTATAAAACTATCCAAGGCGAGCTTCAAAAGAAAAATTATCAAGGACTCCAAAGATAACCACAAGGCATTCTTTAGCTATGTCAAGAATCTAAGTGGCAATGCTCAGATCAGCTCGGAGTTAGTGCAGAATGGCACAAAATACACTGAACCGACCGATATCGCCAACATCCTGGCAAACAGTTTCAGTGCAAACTTCACCCCCCTCTCACCCCCAAAAGGGCCCATAACCATACCAGAAGAATGTAGAGCTCCTGAAATCACATAAACTCAGGTTAAAATAGCCCTCTCCAAAGCCAAAAACACAGCATCAATGGGACCAGATGGTGTCCCAGGCTGCATCTTACACAAGCTCAAAGATAAACTAACCCCTCACCTAAACACACTGTTCAAACTCAGCCTCTCCACAGGCTACCAACCCATAGAGTAGTGCACAGCAACAGTTATTCTGCTCCACAAAGGTGGAGCCACAACAGAGCCCGGGAACTATTGCCCTATAAGCCTGACTAGCTTGGTCAGCAAGGCTATGGGGCGCATCATCATGGAACTCATTAACAGAGACATTGGGAACCTCCAAACACTTGACCCCACCCACTTTTGCTTTGTTAATGGCAGATCATGCCTCCTAAACCTGGTGGACTTCTTTGAGACAGTTACCAAGACTATAGATGAGGGAAAGGTGGTACACACAGCCTACCTAGACCTCGCAAAGGCCTTCGACACCATTCTCCATTCTGGTATTATAGACAAGCTCACCAGGCTGAACATAAACCCCTGCATCACAAGATGGGTTGCCAACTGGCTCATGGACAAAACCCACATGGTGAGCTTTGCGGGAGCTAGGTCCGACTCGAAACCGGTTACAAATGGCATTCCTCAAGGCTCAATCCTAGGACCCCTCCTGTTCGGCATATATTTCTCAGAGGTACAGGCAAGCACAGGAGGACTATGGTTGACCAAGTTCACAGATGACTGCAAAATAGTGGCTATAATTGACTTTCTGGCTGACGTAGACATCCTCCAAAAGGGTCTCACTGAGACGAATACCTGGTGTCAAAATCATGGCCTCAAGCTAAATGCCAAAAAGTGCATAGTCATCTCCTTTTGAAAAAACAAAGTACCCACAAACTACTACATAGGTGGTAGTCCCCTAAATATGGAAGACATAATAAGGGATCTAGGGACCCAAGTAGATTATAATCTCTCCTTTGATAATCACATTGTCAAAGTGGTTAGAAAATCCTTCCATGTGGCCCACCTAATCACAAACGGGTTCACATCCAGATCAAAAGAGATCATTGTGCCCCTCTACTCATCACTCAACAGACCCATCACAGAATACAACGCCCCATTTGGGATGTATCTTAGAAGACACCTGCAACAGCTGGAAAGACCACAGAAGTACCTCACCAAGAGGATCACTGGCCTCAAACCAATGCCCTATGCAGCTCAACTGAAGAAACTCCAGCTGTACTCAGTTGCATACCACCTACTCAGAGGTGACCTCTGCCTGACATACAAGGACATGTCCAACCCAGATTTGATGGACATGCTCCATCTTAAAAAAACATATCCCCTCATGCCACATGCTTTAGGGATCTAAACCTCACCACAACAATAAATAGGACATGCTGGAGGGATAATTCCTGTCCCTGACACTTCCCATGCTTTGGAACAAGATTCCAGTCTACATTATGCAGAGCTCCTCACTAACACTCTTCAAGAGAAACCTTGACGAGTGGATGGGAAACAGAAAGTTTACCCCGGGGAATCACTTCAGTGGCTCTGCTGGACAGAGGCACAGATTACTAATCTAAGGGGGCGGCAAAAGCCAACACATTCTGGCTAGGCTTATAAATGCCTTCGGGCAGATAGCCTAGTACCTACCTATGAACCTATGAACCTATTAGCAAACAGTCAGTGTTGATGAAAAGAATAAGGCCACTTTTCATTTGCCTACAATGGCAACATGAAAGTTATAGATACTGCTTGCCTGCTTCTTTGTGGAAACTTAGGAAAGGAAGTAATCAGGCTTCTGCATTTCAGTGAGCATATAGATATCCACTGTATAAAAGGGTATAGTATCTTCCTCTTATAGGGACTGCTTGCCTCTGTTCTTTGCCTTTACTTTCTAGTACACGGACATAAACAAAAAAAGTTTACCAAGAGTCAGAACTGACAGCTCTTGCTTAATTCTTCACTTCTGACTAAACCTTGCCCCTGAGAAGGTGAAGAACACATTGCTCTGTGTGGGCAGGAAGGAGTCAATGGAACAACAAATCTGTGGGTTTAGCCATCCTTAGGGATGACAGGTAGCATATGTAATGAAAACTATAAATACTAGTTTTTATATATTTCTGACTAAAAGATCATTTTTAACAGGTGTGGACATTTTTTGCCATATCTGTATCTATCTAATATGACTAGATTTCTCATATGGCTACTCTTATGTATGACCTTCAGTGTATGCACTGGCTTGATATCTGTATGGCCATACTGCCTGGGCATACCAGTGATTCCAGGAAAAAGTGACATCAGTCAGTTGTGGTTCGGGAAGTAGGATGGAATCAATCTTCAATCAGTTAAACAAACTCTCAAATGGAAATATGGCTTTCTATACCTTAAAAGCTGATCACATAGCCTGGTAAATTCTTCCCATTTATAGCTAAAAAAGTAATTGATTGCACAGACACATAAGAGACAGAAGTGTTGGCTAACAACTGAAAATTCCAGCTACTTTTTCATTAAACTGCACATTGAGCTAATGCTTTGTAAATTGATAGTCAACATTATCTTGAGTTTTGTTGAGTGCTACAAAATAAAACACACATTAAAGAGTAGCCCTAAACACCTTACTGAAGTCAAAATTGGGTTAAAAACAGGATCAGCTACATAGCACAAGCTTGACTGTGCCACGCATGAATCAGTTTCATCTACCATCCAAAGCACTGATGCACCTCACTAGGTAGGAATAGGAGTGAGTAACTAATACCACCTTACTCATCCGGGGTGTTAAAAACTTAAGTCATGCCACAGAAGCACCATTCGGGAAATTCCCAAATGTGTAGCCTAATATTTATATGGAGCTGGGGTTTCAGTTCTGCAAGTGAGGATAATAAACTTCAGTGCAATTTGTTTCATGAAAACTGGTTGAAGTTCCAACCAGATGAAACAAACTGGTGAAAGTTTCAACTCGATTAGATAAAGAACAAAGGTGAATTTGCAGGAGGGAAAGCACAGAGTACCACTTCCACCTTACTCATATATATATATATATATATATATATATATATATATATATATATATATATATATATATATATATATATATATACACATATTAACCTCACTGTTCACTGTCACACAAATGCAGTAAAAATGAAAAGACCTTGCAAAATCAATCAGTGCCAACACGCCTACAGATATCACACATGCAGTTATTTCCTATGGGAACTGTAATAACGGAGATCTAAATTATGGAATAGAAAATAAGGAGTTTAAATGTTTCCAATTTGCACTCAATTAGGTGTAGGGGAAACTGTGTGCAAGTGCTGTAGCTGTGTGTAATGAATGTGCAGAAATGTATTACTTGTGGGGTACATTTCCACCAATGAGTGTGCTATCACTATAGCAGCATATGGTGAGTTTGCAGAAATATACACACTCATTCTGGTTCAGTATAACAAGCCATAGTACCATACCTTAATTTTAGTTTATAGAATTTAGTAATTTCTACATTGGTAAGAGAACTGTTTCTTCTGTTGTGCCTTTCTACCATAACATGATTCACAAAGGCAATGATGAAGCCAGTATAAAAGGTCAGTTTAGAGTAGCCAGTGACTCAGTACATTTTTGTGTGGTGGGAGGATTACCCAGAGAAAATTCATACAGACAGAAGGAGAATGTGAAATTCCACACAGATAGTGGCTGAAGTTAGGACTGAACTCCTGACATTGGATCTGTGGGGCAGGAAATTTTACCACTGAGCCACGGTGATATACAACATGCCAGCCAGCAGCTGAAGAGAAATTAGGGAAACAAATGGCATTTCTTAACCTCAGTGTAGGCAAGTCACAATCCAAACATTCTAATCTGATATCTTTGTATGCACAAGGGGGTAAATGAACAAAGGCGTTAATAAGGTACTGAGGGTCATTTTTGTATTTGATGATATGGGGAAAACAATGAGCTAAGAATTATTTATTCCATAACATCAGTAACAGCAGTGGTGAAAATATATTAAATACAACAGCATCTCTTACATGGTCACTGGTCCAGCAATACGCATAGAATGAAATAACCCTAAAATTATTTAAGTCATTACTAAGTACTTAAAAGATAAAGCCACGTAAGAACATAACATAAATTGATCGATTCTAAAAACATACAATCTCTTTCTGACCACCATGCACAACAGTGAGTAAGCCAGATATGTAAGCCAAGACTTGCTACTTCAATCAATATAGTTATAACTGTGCCTTTATCATTCTCCTTCATGGAAGTATATGATGTTTTCATATTTTCTGCAATTGTTACTATACAGATAAAGCATCATAGATACCTGTAGCACACTTCCTCCCAATACATGCCATAACTGGCCTAAAGTACATTTAAATGGCTTCTGGCTTCCAAAAATATATATGTAGTTCATAAATGCTTATTTAGGGCAAACATATTTACAGAACATAAAAAAACACTTTCTATTATAGCTATGTACTGTGTTTTATAAATTGTCAACATACACAAAGTAAAATTATCGTATTTATATGAATGTAGCAACTGCATGCTTCACTCCCTCATTGTATGTAACTTCCCTCGTTTCCTCCCTCTCTTCTGCTTTTTGTATATATTTCATTGGGCAGACATTTCTCTAAAGACTAACAAAAGATGAGCATTGCATAATATCGTATTATATAGCTGGTATTTCCACTTGAGCAAAAATAGTTCATAAAGTTAATATGTCATAGTTTTGTTTTTTGTTTCATAATATATGCAGAAATTAAAAATATGTTTCTGGACATGTCTTGAAACATGTCCTGGTCATCGTCAAAAGTCATTCCTCTGGTTTACTTTGCATACCTTCTAACAAACATAAATAGCTTAAAATTATTTTGTTTAAGCAATTTTGAAGTACCTCAGTTTCAGTTCAATTACATAGCTATAAGAAGCTAAGATGCACATAATTTTTCTTCTAGGTCTAGGGGATGCAACTTTCAGAAAGCTAAGTTTTCCTTTTAAAAGCTGATGATGGCTACATGTTCAGATGTTTCTGTGCAGTTCATTTGTTTTGGATCTTTGTTCTTCACAACAGTGTCACATGACTGTAACAGGACATGGAATTAAAGCACAAACTGTATCATACTCTTCTAAACTTTTTTACATCTAAGTATCTAAGTTAATATGTCACACTGCTTTTGCATCTGAAAATCAATTGCATTCATGATTGTTAAGTAAGCATTAAAAAGAGAAAAGCATAAATAAGCTGCATTGCAAAAAGGTGAAAGAGAAACTAGAGACACTTATATATCTTTTCACATTAAGCACCATCAAAAATAGTGAATAACCCTTAAATTTAAGTTGCTTATATAAAATGTATTTTAGAGCTCACTACACATATAGGCACAGTACTCAGTTTCTTTTGCTATGAAATATTGCATCAGTAAACTTTACTTTTCTCAGTCTATGCAGAATAATACAGTTTCTGTATTAAGCATTTATGAATTTTCCCATACTCCATGTGAATGTGACCATCTATGGAACTTATGAATAAATTCATACTAGGCAGTAAAGCTTGAAAAAGGATTCAGTTAATTTGCTAATAACATGGTCATCTACCCACCCTCTATTATTTCCTCCTGTATATTATTCAGAAATGTATACACTGTGTTTGCCTTTCATACACTGCTCCCAACAAAGATGTCTTTGTAATACTCACAAAAGGCAATAGCGTTCTGCAAATTAGTTTCAATAACTGTGGAGTTTATGACTAATTGTAATGCAGTATATATCCCTCAGACTATGAACCTGTATTAAAAGACAAGAGAGGAGAGAAGGCCCTTGACATAGAGAGCACTCATGGGGGCATAGACAACAAAGAAAGCATTGATAAAAACTGTAACATTAAAAGTAACAGTCACAGTCATCTAAAGTAGTATGGTGTGCTTATGACCACATACTCTGGCCCAGAACTTAGTAACACTTTTGTTCTCACTCAGCACCAAGCCTTGTACACAGTATGGCATCAGATTTAGCTTGTTTGCAAGTTTTATAAAGGAGGACATATAATTCAGGTGCTGTAAGTTTTCTTTTAATTACTCTTTCTTCTTAATTTAAAAATTTAGAATTCAAGTATGTGTTTGTTATTCTGATCCCTCATTAAAATTCTCATAGTATAGTAAGTGCCTGTTTATAGAGTTCAATGGCACATTAAAAACTTAAAACATCCTTGATCAGCAGTTACTGCAGTCCCATTTGTTTAAGAAATGCCTCAGCTGAGTAATGTTTCAGCAGAGTTAAACATGCAATATATTTGTCGGAGATAAAAAGAAATTGTCATTGATTGAAATTAGTATTCAGTTTCATTTATTTTCACACTGCATCTTTCAAACATAATATCATAGAACACATCCTTGTAACAGTTATCTGCATGACAAATCAATACATAATAAACTAGGTCATAATGAAATATACTAAAGTTCAAATTATGCCTGATCTGCCATGCTGCAGGGATCAATATATAAATGCAATACAAAACAGATGAGTTTTAAGACATATTCAAATCCAGAACCATAAATTCATCTGTCTACTAAGAAAAAAAATGCAAACTACTCCAGTTATAGATGCTGACCTTGACTTGACCAGAATTGAAAAAATAGATATAAAAAGGCTATGTTGTCTTCTGGATACAAACTCAAAAGTACTCCTGAAAACATAGTTTCTCTCTTTATCCCCAACTAAATATATATCTGTATTTCATATATATATATATATATATATATATATATATATATATATATATATAGCTTTGATGGCTAATCCCCCCAAACACTGTTCAGTTTTACTGTCAGTTGTTAAGACTTCAATTACAAGATTTATTCATGTCATATCCCATTACCACGACCCTAAACGTAGGCAATTCCACAAGTTTTCTGTTCTTCCTATGAAAAGGCCATTACGTCCGAGAGAAAAATATAAAATGTTATTTGATTAAGTAAATGATATTCACCTGAAAGAGTGATGCCAGTAGGTAGATAATGCTGGTTATAGTTATTATTCTAGAAACAAAGAATTGCAGGGTATAAAAAGGACAAGGGCTGTTTCTTCTCCTGTAAAGTTTCTATACAGTTTCCTGTTAATGCTTACAATATTGTCAAATACATTGCTGTGACATAGTGACAGGCTAACTTTCTCTGCACTTAGTGTTACAAGGATGTCCTCATGAGGTTTGCAGAATGACATAGTTGTCTATATATTGAATCAGGATGGTTTTGATGTATGACCTTAAAATGAGGTAAATAGAAAATTTGCTGATTAATAGTGATATGGCTATAGACTTCAAAAATGAAATAGATAAATGCTATACAATTGCCACAATCATAGCCCCCTGTGATAGTTACTACTTATTACAGGCTGACAAAGGGTTTAGACCAAATAATAGAGTAATAGGCTAAAGTAATATTCTTTGAGTCATGACACATCCCATAGACCAATCAGAATCATTGGGTATGATGAAAGGTGGAGCTACAGGTCTCCCAAGGTTTGGGTTTGAACTTGCTTTTTATATCTGTGTAGTATACACATACTATACTGAGGATTGTGGTTAAATTTATGACTGAGCAAAATATCAGACAATGATAATGTTAACTAACTTTAGTTAAAGCATGGTAAGGAGAAGAGGAGGAAAAAGAGGTAGAACTTTAGTACAGATTGGTATTATTAATCCCAGACATTTGCTTCCTGGCTAAAGTGCCTTCTGATTGGAGTTTGCATGTACTCCATTTGATTGCATGGGTTTTCTTTGGGTGGCCTTTTTTTTCCTTCTAGATCTCAAAGACATGCTGAGAGTGAACTGCCAACCATCCAAACTGCATTTTGTTTGGGGGAGGGGGTTCCACCTTTCTGTCATGTGTAGCAGCCTGCTCACCATATCCCATCCACACTGAGTCCTCCAGATAACTCCTTGCCCCCATATATATTCCAGTTTTGCTGAGAATGGTCACTGATCCAGTGCAGTGCAGGCTCAGCACATTTAAGCATCAGTCTAGTGGAGCTGATAATATGACCTGCTCATTTCCCCACTCCACTTGTAGTAGCATGGTTTGGTCAAAGATAGGCATGCACTGCAAGCAAGTGGCTTATCGTCACACCTCCACAGTAGCTCAGCCATGCCTACCTCCCACCCACTGACCATACCTTCTCTAGAGACATCCGTGGCCTCCACAAGAGATCATCATCGAGAACATCCATGTGACACTGCCCAGCCCTCTCTTCCATCGTAACACATTACAACCCTAACAGGCCACTTAGATCTGAGAATCAACTTCTCCTGAGAGTATACAAACCTAAACTCCCAGCTGGCAACATGCTCTACTCCTTCTCTATTGCCAAGTTTTGGAACTCCCTCCCATCTGCCATCAAAACCTCCAGTAACATCTCGTCCTTCAAAATATCTTTAAAGCTACACTTCTCTACCCTATGGCAATGCTCATGCCATAAGTCCCACCCATCCAAAACCTGACTGTCTATACTCTATGTCTGCACTGACATTACTTTGTGCCTTTCCCCTCCCATTTCTATTCCTTTAGCTTTAGTCCCCTTCAAATCTAGTCTTCATCTTCCCTTACCATCTGTCTACGCCCTTACTTACTCTCTCGCCTACACCATCAAAACACCCAGGTATTCTGGTAATTTGCCTTCCTCAGCCTAGAACCATAGCTAGCTAACAATAAAATAATTACCAACTACTAGTAACCTTACCTGCTAAAATCGGCACATACTATATACTTACCCACTTTGCAACTTCTGTTTATGATAACCTTATAAGCTAATATTGCTCTTCATCTTCCTATTAATTTCCATTGTATGCATGTTTGTGTGATGCTAATATACTGTGGTGACATTTTATGTACTGCCCTAATGTTGAGCCTACCAACATATATCTGTACATATTGTCTGATGCACATTTTCCAACTATTGTATATTGCTGTCTGCTGTACATATAGTGTTCATCTTCTCACTGATTGTACTTTAATGTAATTAGTGTACTTTTTATGTACTTGCTTATATTTTACTACTGTGTACTATTGTGGAGCTTTTCTTCCCAGGCCTCCACTGAAAATGGGTTCTTCCGGCTCACTGGACCTTCCCGGTAAACAAATGGCAATAAATAAATAAATAAATAAATAAATAAATAAACAAACAAATAAATAAATAAAATACTGCTCATGACTAATACATAAAGGTCAAAGTGAGGAGGGGGTAATGAGTGGCTAAGCTACTACAGGGTAACAGATGTTTCTTGCACTGGAATAGTCAGTCTGTGGCACACAGATTACATTGAATAATGTGTCTAAAACAAGAGTTCATAAAGCCATATGGTTGTCTATTACAGTAATGAAATAAGGAGAGATACGGAAAGAGAAAACAACAGAGAAATATTCTTCTTTTTCAACAAGTTCTTCTTGAAAATTCCAGAATAGTTGTTCATATTTTTAATCCTTTAGACTTCTTCTTCTTCCAGCTTTTCCCAGTTAGGGGTCGCCACAGCGGATCACCTGTCCGCTCATGATTGGCAGTGGAGTTTTACAGTGTTGAGTTGCCAGCCCGGCGCCCAACCTTCCACAGAAGGCACACACATGCACACACTCACACCTAGCGCCAATTTAGAGTGTCCAATCCACCTACTGCATGTCTTTGGGATGTGGGAGGAAACCGGAGCACCCGGAGGAAACCCACCTGTCCGCTCATGATTGGCAGTGGAGTTTTACAGTGTTGAGTTGCCAGCCCGGCGCCCAACCTTCCACAGAAGGCACACACATGCACACACTCACACCTAGCGCCAATTTAGAGTGTCCAATCCACCTACTGCATGTCTTTGGGATGTGGGAGGAAACCGGAGCACCCGGAGGAAACCCACGCGACCACAGGGAGGACATGCAGACTCCACACAGAAGGCACCCTAGCTGAGGATCGAACCGGAGAACCTCTTGCTGTGAGGTCACAATGCTAACCACTGCACCACCATGGCCTCCCAACCTGAAAAACTATGAAAATTCAGACATCAAAACCATTTTATATTCTTTCTGTTTCAAAAAATGCATTTTGTATAGCTTTGGGAAACTTTGACATGGATAGATATTCCTTAAGTAGTTTGTGTAGTATATGAAACTCTAAAAAATACATAGAAAGATTTTATAGATGTTACATCCAAATGTTGATCTTGTTGATTCAACCTACAAAAGGTAAAACTGGAGCAACTGACACCATATACGTCATTATTATGAATATGCATCAGCTTGTCATTGTTTAATTCACTCAGGGCGTATATTATTCCTGGAAAACATCATACAACCTCTATCTCAAGACATGGGCCATTATTTTGACTAGGTATGAGTCAAGCCTGCCCTTATTATTTGTTCATTTCTAGAGAGGTACAAACATTTAGCAGCATTAATCAAGTGATTAAGTGATAAGAGCTAGGAACTAAAATTTCTATTTAAGGAGTAAACTAAAACATTTCAGAGCTTTACCAGAAAGGCTCATCCAGACTCTGCTACACTTTGCTGTGAAGGAAAGGTTAGTTTGCTGTTATTTTTTGTATTTCTGTATTGCCTTTCTATATTTTGAATACTGTAGTTTGTTTTCTTTACCTTGTGTTTTGCTTGCATTCTGTTTAACAGCATATTAAAACTTCAAAAGAGACCACAGCTCTCTCTGTTCTGAGTCAGGCAGAATTTTTCCCTCCCTCCCATCCATTTAAGTTGTCTTGTTAAATACCACTGTCTTTCTAGTTGCCCGCCTCTTATGTTAATCTGACCATATATCTCATTTCTCTCTACTTTCACTGGCTTATGTGAGTAATCACAAAGCCATCACTTTTGAAATCCCACCCCTTCAATTATTTAAATTTATTGGCCATCCTACAGTATTTCATAGTACCAAAATACAAAAGTAACCACCCCTTTCAGTCCATCTTTCTGTTTTAAAAATAGTAACTCTCCACTAAACCTTAACTTTTAAACAGGTAAAACTCAAGTTACCTACTTTCATATCTAACTTCTCTAGTGCACACTGCAGAGTGCATTCTTTTCAATCTTACCTTTAAGCATCCCTGTTACTAGCACTTTCTCTAATACCTAAAAGATCATCTCTACTTGACTCCAAGTAGACTTTTCTCTATCTGTTAAACCTAGCACTTGCTCCTACAGTACTTATTACCTTGATACGGCACTCTTATAGATAGCACCCCAAAAGGCAAACCCCATTTCTCGGTCACCACGTCCCCGGAATCTCTTTTAAAGTTTTTTGTCTAGTCCTTCTAGCATGTCGAGGGATCAGTTGCTAGTGTCCTCTCCTGCTCAGCTGGTGAACCTGGGAATATTGAGGCAATGTTACAATTGCCTCATGTACACAGACAACCCTCTCCTCCTCCCACAAAACACAAATACATGCGAGAGATGCAACTATACGGCCAAACTGGAGGCTGAGCTCTCTCAACATAGGACTGGCAAGACCAGTCAGGAGGAGAAGGTTACCACACACACTATAGACCCAGTCTCACATAGTACCATCACAACCTCAAATCATACACATAAACACACAAAGACATACTCGGCGGCTCTGATCAAAAATCTACCAAAACAGCAGAGGCCACCAAAGCAGACACCCAAACAACCACCACCTCAGAACACAACACCTGCAACACATAGACCTCACAGTCAGAGTGTCAAACAGTCACAGCCCTTAAGGCCAAACACAATGCCAGACACACTAGTCATTGGTGACTCCATAGTCAGACACACTGGCGTCCGCTCACCAGACTGAGTAAGGAGAAGGTCACAGTAAGCTGCCTGTCGGGCGCTAGAATCTGCCACATAACGCAAGCACTCAGGTCTCTCAACAGCAGGTACAAATATGACTCAGTCATTGTCCACGCTGGTGTAAACGACCTGAGGCGTACCTCCTTGGACTACATGAAAAGAGACATTGAGGAGCTCTCTGATTATGTAGCCCAGGCAGGTATGACCCTGACCTTGAGCAGTATCCTACCTTCACCAAGAATGATGCCACAATACAGAGATAAGATGATCAGCTTTAACAATTGGCTTAAACTCTGGTGTCATTCAAAGGGGATCAAATGTCTGTCTGCCTGGGATGACATGCTGGACAAGCCACGCTGCTTCGCAAGGGACGGCTTGCACCTGTCAACCCTGGGATTCGGATATTGGCAAAGGCTCTTGCCACCCCATAGTGCCTTTTTAGGCAAGGCTCAAATTCTAAACCTACCACCCTAGAACACAAAAAAGGAAAAAAAACTAAGGGTAATGCTGCTCAATGCCAGAAGTCTAAATCTCAAAATGCACGCACTCGAGGCCCTTCTCAGTATGGAGAACATCGATGTCTGTGCAGTGACAGAAACCTGGTTCAAGGCTCCTGAGAGCACCCCAGCACTATCAGGTTTTACCTCTTATCATGCGTTCCGGCCCCAAAATCCGGACAATACCAAGAAAGGAGGGGGGGTATCCATATTCATCAAAGACACCCACACCTCAAGCCTGGTGGCAATGCACGATGCATCGGAGACCATCCAGGTGCAATTAACCATAGGCAAGACTGCTCTGCAAATTGTAGCATGTTACAGGCCACCCTCACAAACTCAGGAACCTCACATGGCCTTCCTGAAAACACTAGAGGGGATAAATGTATCACCAAACACCATCATACTAGGTGACTTCAATTACCCTAATATAGACTGGGAACACTACTCAAGCCCAAACACCCTAGCCCAAAAGTTCCTGGAATTCATAAACTCAAATGCCATGGAACAACTAGTCACCATCCCCACAAGAGGAGAAAACATACTTGATCTCATCATCACGAACATGGGAGCACAATGTTCAACACCGAAGTATACCCCTCACTGGTGAGATCAGATCACAAACTAATCTCGCTGGAGGTCCTCATCCCACCCCCACCTGAAATAAAAAGACCACAGTAAAGAACTTCTCAAAGCCGACTTCACACTTCTAAAGACTAGTGTGGTCTCCTTTAAGGCCCCGAGCCGACGGAAAACAGTACTCAAGCCGCTGAATCACTTACAAATGCCTTCTACCAGCACCTGCAGGACTGCATGGATAAGGCAATCCCAAGCAAAACAAAGACTCTTTGTACCAAAGGCAAGCGTCCACTCTGGTGGACCCCAGCCATAAACAAACTCTACAACAAAAGGAGGAAGCTACTACAAGATAGAGCAAAATCCTTAAAAGGTAAGACACCCTTGATCACTATAAGTAAAAACTAAGAGCTCTCATAAAATCATCCAAAGCAAATTTTGAGAGAAAAATAGCTAAAGACTCAAAAGACAATCATAAGGCCTTCTTTAGCTATGTTAGAAACCTGGGAGGAAACTCCCAGATATGCTCAGAACTAGTTCAAAATGATGTGAAGATTACTGATCCTACAGACATTGCCAACATACTGGCTGACAGGTTCAGTGCAAACTTCTCCCCTCCCCAAAAGGAGAGATATCTATACCAAGCGATTGCAGCCCCCAAACATCTCCAACGCCCAAGTGAGAACTGCTCTCTCCAAAGCAAAAAACACAGCATCCATGGGACCTGATGGTGTCCCCAGCTGTGTGCTCCACGAACTCAACGAGGAATTAAACCCACAGCTAGGACAGCTGTTTAATCATAGTCTTACCTCTGGATACGCACTCCAGGAGTGGCACACTGCAACTGTGGTCCCACTTCACAAAGGCGGTGCCTCCACCGACCCTGGAAATTACCGGCCCATTAGCTTGACAAGCCTTATCTGCAAAGCCATGGAGAGGATCATAATGGACCTCATAAATAAAGACATAGGGAATTTGCAGACTTTGGATCCATCCCAGTTTGGCTTTGTCAAAGGCAGATCATGCCTTCTAAACTTGGTTGACTTTTTGAAACAGTCACCAAAGCCATTGATGAGGAAAGGCAGTCCATACAGCCTACCTCGATCTGGCGAAGGCCTTTGATACAATACCCCACTCGGGTATCATTGAAAAACTCATCAGCTTAAATGTTAACCCATACATCACAAGATGGGTTGCAAACTGGCTGAGTGACAGAACCCACAGGGTCAGAGTTGCTGGCGCCATGTCAGACTCAAAGCCTGTCACAAGTGGTGTACCACAGGGCTCAGTCCTGGGCCCACTCTTGTTTGCCATCTACTTTTCCAAGGTAGAAGCAAACACAGGAGGGTTATGGCTGACAAAGTTTGCAGATGACTGCAAACTGGGCGCCATAGTAGAAAACACATCTGACACAGATATCCTTCAGAAGGGTCTCACAGAAACGGATAACTGGTGCCAGAGCCATGGCCTAAAGTTAAATGCCAAAAATGCATAGTCATACCCTTCGGGAAAAACAAGGTTACCCCTAGCTACCAAATAGGTGGCAATCCACTGAGTACAGAAGAAGTTATCAGGGACCTGGGGACCCAGGTTGATAGTAGTCTGTCATTCGACACCCATGTAGCTAAAGTAGTTAGGAAGACCTTCTACAATGCCCACCTTATCATGAAGGGATTCTCATCTAGATCAAGGGAGGTCATAGTCTCCCTATACTCATCACTCATCAGACCAATGATTGAGTACAATGCCCCATTCGAATGTATCTGACCCGACACTTGCAGCAGCTGGAGAGGCCACAAATGTTCCTCACCAAAAGGATAAAGGGTCTCAAACATCTGTCCTATGCTGCCCGACTGAAAGAACTCCAGCTCTATTCAGTCACTTACCGCTTGCTCAGAGGTGACCTTTGCCTAACATACAAGGCCATGTCAAACCCAGATTTGATGAATATGCTTCACCTCAAAAATCTAGATCCGTCAGAGCCACAAGGCGGGAGACTTAAACCTCGACATGGCTATTAATAGGGGGTGCTGGAGGGATAGATTCATCACCCAAAGACTCCCTATGCTGTGGAATAAAATCCCGGTATATGTGAGGCAGAGCACCTCGCTGGCCTTGTTCAAGAGAAATCTTGACCAATGGATGGGAGATCGCAGATATACCCCAGGGATTACCTCAGTGTCACTGCTCAACAGAGGCACAGCAAAATAATGGGTATAGTTCCCCATACTAAAGGGGTGGTGTAAGCCACAAAACTATGGGCTAGGCTTGTAAATGCCCTCGGGCAGATAGCCTAGTATGAACCTATGAACCTATAAACCTATGACCCGAGAAATTCGCTAAACAACAAATCAGGGATTGTCAAAGGATCAAACTTAAAATTAAACCATAATTGGTAAGTCAGAAACACAAATAGAAGCATAGGACTTCCAATTTTGCAGTTGTGAAAGCTAATTAGAAGATATATTATAGAGTATGCAAACTGTGCTGTACACCGTATAAAAAACAACCTAACTAAAAAGGTGTAAAAAACACTGTAATATTGAAGATTGGCTTCAGTCATCTACTCCCCCATACACCCCATATTATATACTAAGTACAGTCACATGTCCCTCAGAGTAGTGTCACAGAATCCATCATGACATGCCAGGAAATTATGCAGTGCACCATACATGACAGACCCTCCATTTGTATGGCACATCAACAATCTGTTTGCATAAATTTAAATCTTATGCTTGAAGAATTGCTAAAATTATATGTTTCTGAATATGGTAATAACTGTGGTAGAGAATTTTAAAGTTAACTGGCATCAGAGCTGGCTTATAATAGTTGTTATGTGGGCAAGGGCCTGCAGCTCCATAGAAGCCTGTTCATTTAATTAATTATGTATTTATTTTAACAACAACATTGCTTTACTTTAAAAGTAAAGAAATAATTCAATGACAATGGCACCATCTATTGAAAGCAGCTTCAGTTATGGCACTTTGTGGGGACACTGCATGCCTTATCAGTCAATACGAAGGCTTTCTCCATCTTGCCAATTGCAAATGTTAAAGAGGTAGAGAATGGATGATCATGACTTATGGTACAAACTAGTAACAATAGCTGGTGGAAGCGTGACACAAATTTTATTTAACCCTGTCTTGCAATCAGATACAAGCAACAAATGATTTTTGCTTTGCAGGGTAAATGGTGAACATATAGTTCCTTGCTATTGCTGTTAAGTAGCTGTTGCACAGATTTACTCACTACCCAAAGCAAAGTACTCATTTCAGCATTAACCTTACAAATAAGTTTCACACACACCCACAGTTGTTGCCATTAAGTTATTTGAAGTGCATTATTCTGATGGCCTTTTTTCTTTTATTTATTTATTTTATTGCATTACATTTAGTCTGGATATTGGAGTTATATCCAAAGTATCTATAATTGTTGTGAATGGCAGACTGTCTCTGTATAAAATTGGCAGACTGCCATTATTTTCTCATTATTCTGGCTTTCTAGGGCTAATGTGATTTGTCTAAAGCAAGATGGAATACTCTACTGTAGCTGTTTGTGTGACAAAAAAGGTGAAATACATATGATATATTAATGTGGCTATTAGTCTTTCCTTTATTGACTAAATGTGTTAGATATTTTTAAGTGAAACAGCATGTATGTGAGTTACACTGATATGCGTGATTTACTTTGAAACACTGTTCAGTAGGCATGCAGTAAAAAATTATACTTAGCAGTTGTTGGGGACAATTCAAATTTGACATTTCAAATAATACTTACCTATAGTATTATAAAGTACTTCTCTAGGTGCTTTATGTTTGACCTGTCATTTCCCATAAAAGATCCAGCATCATTAATCAATGAAAAGTAAAAGAAATAGACTAGAATGTTATCTGTCTGCCTATAGACATACCTGGGATATTCCACAGACAAGATATGATGGCTAAGGATCCATTTATAGATGCAGAGCAAGGGTAAGTCACTATAGCAGATGGAGGGAATTCTCAAGTCAAAAAAGTATTTGTAGAGCATGATTTGTTGAGACAGAAACATGATGGCTACTGGGCAAAGAAAAGTCTTAAAGAAAATGCCAAAATAAGCTTCATGAATCATGTATTAATTATATTATGCTGCTGGCCCCTGTTGGCTAGTATAGCAATAACCCACGCCTGGGTGTGGGTAATGCTAAATTTACCCACGGTTGGCGTGGTTTGGTCCCGAGGGCGAAGCCCGAGGACCAAACAAAGCCAACCGTGGTAAATTTAGCATTACCCACACCCAGAAGTGGGTTATTGCTATTATACCATGACATTATTTAAGAAAAGAAACTATTACTTTTCTTAAATAATGGCATAGTATAATGCCTGTTTACTGCCCTTCCGCAGATGTCTGGCATCCGCGGCAGTTCTGATGTACTGCGCGCCTGCGCAGTACATCAGAGTTGAGCAAAGCAACGGAGAAAGCAAGATCTCCGTTGCTTTTTAGTTCGCTATGTTAAATGAGTTTAACATAGCGAGACAGTTTTAAAATAAGCAACGGACATCCCCGTTGCTTATTTTAAAACTGTCTCGCTATGTTAAACTCATTTAACATAGCGAAACACTAAAAAGCAACGGAGATCTTGCTTTCTCCGTTGCTATTTAAAACTGTCTCGCTATGTTAAATGGGTTTAACATGGCGAGACAGCTTTAAAATAAGCAACGGAGATCTCCGTTGCTTATTTTAAAGCTGTCTCGCTATGTTAAACCCATTTAACATAGCAAGACAGTGTTTTAAAAAACCGAGTTATACTAATGGAAAAAAGTCCGGGCAACTGGACCTTTTTCCATTAGTATAACTCGATTTACAACGGGCACGCTGGCCAATCAGCGTGCATGTTTTGGGGGGATCATGGTATAATAATGAATAAAAGAACTTGTTTCCTAGTCATGATCCATGCATATAACAGCATACCTTTAGTGGTTGACAAAGCAACCACCTGAATATGGAAGATTCAGTTATAACTATTATTCTTGGCCTTTGGTCTTCAATGTATGCTCCATATCTGAAGATACCATGATGAAAATCATGGCTGTATATGCCTGTGATACAATGTCAAATAAAATTTCCATTTGGCTGACCACAAGGAAAGCGATTGGATGAGGTAGTGGTGATAATTTGGATAACACTGCAGACATTCAGTTAACAACACAGGCATCAGAGAACAGGCAATATGGGTGATAAGCACAAGGCCACTTCTAATTTCCCTACAACAGCACCATGAAAGTTATAGATACTTTCTGCATGTTTCTTTGTGAAAACTTAAGTAAGGAAGTAATCAATTCCAAACTTACGTGAGAAAGTAATCATGAATTTTATGGAGCATACAGAAAACCAGTGTATAGAAGGGTATTTTATCTTCCTCAGATGGATACTGCTTCTCTCTGTTTTTTCAGTTACACTTTTTAGTACAATGACTTATACACACACACACACACACACACACACACACACACACACACACACACGCACACGCACACGCACACACACACACACACACACACACACACACACACACACACACACACACATACACACAAAGTTTTTCAAGAGTCAGAACCAATAGCTCTTGTATATTCCCTCACTACTGACCTGACCTCATCCTCTTGGAAGGTGTAGCATACATTGCTCTGTGTGTGTAGGAAGGGGTCAATGGAGCAAGAAATATATGGGCTCACTATCCTTAAGGATGGCAAATAGTATACTTAACTCACTCACACCTACAGCACAGTTAGAATAAATCCTTGGTTGGCACCTTCAGCACCACTATCAGTCAACAGTTTCAAGCTTCATCTCCTGAGTGCACTCCTAACTTCACTCGTACACTGTGAATTCTAAAAAAAGTTACTGAATTCTGCATTTATGCATGTGTAACATTAAAAAAGAAGTGCTGTCATTAGAAAATTCAAAGTAAAATGTGGTTTATAACATCATGTACTAATGCAGTACCGTACAGTCATTTTGTGGGATGGTAAACATTATTACTGCCCTCCTAGAATGCTGAGCACATCTACTGACTAAATGTAGTTTGTTTAAACTTTTATTTTAGAATGTATTTGTCTGTGAACTATTTTTGCAGTTATTTCTGGAGGTAGAGTAAGTAAGAACTGGTCTGTTTAGATTACATGTAGAGTAAGTAAGAATTGGTCTGTTTAGATTACATGTCCTTGCCTGACAAACTGATTGGTTGCTGTGCCATTATTATTACCAGTTCCTGTTTTATTTTGGGGGGAATTTACTTTCTAGTTCATCTGCTAATAAAAATGAAGCAACCTCCTGCCCTCCTTTCTTTCTTACCTCATTTTTTTTTTGGGGGGGGGTCTAGAGAGGTAAAGGAGGAGCTCAGCATTTCTCTCCTATCAGGCAGGAAAATAATTTGCTGAAATCAGACCATTTCATCCTGAGTGAGAAGTGAGTATGCAGGCTGACCTGTTCACCTGTACTTTTGTTGGTTTGTTCTCATCCTATTTCTGTTGTTCACATCACAATCTTTTCTTCTCCGCCATTATGACTACATGGCTTTCTATGGCAGCTGTAAAAATAAACTGCTTTTGTAAGGGATTCTGTATTGCAACATGCTTTTAGTTTTGCATGTAACCTTCATCTAAAATTACAATCAGCATTAGAACAAAGAAACAAGATGATCATTCGTTGCCCCATTTTCATTCTTTATGGGCTTTTGTTGCATTTTTTAATGCATTTTCTTCTGTTACTTAACTGTGACATTTTCCCCTTTGTGTTAACTTTCATTAGCTCAGAAAAGAGTAGCACAGCAATAGGATAAACACACTGGCATGATAAAGTATATACCAAGGGCCAGATTCATTAATACCTACACTATGTGTACATGATCTATATTCAAGAACATCCCTACCACATTCTTTATGCTTTCTAGTGACTCAGAAAGATTACACTAAGTGTACATGAAGTCAGCACTTTGTGGTAACCTTTATAAATCCCCTTCAATATTTAAAGATGCAAGAAAATCAGTACAAAAATTAAAATTAGAAAGAAGAAAGTATGAGTTATGCCTGTGTTGTCTGAGCACTCAGAATGGTGTACACTTGCCCCCAGATTTACTAATCATCTGTGCAGTAGTAGCTTAGTCCTGCATGGACGCGACCGTTTAGGAGCAGGATGGAAGTGCGCCATGCATATTAATGATGCTCTCTGCCCGAGCTCCTAGGCTTACACGGAGTATGTAAGAGTGCAGGGGGTGTGTCTGAGAGCAAAGTTCTCAGAATAAACACGCCCCAGCAATGTAGAACAGCAGAAAAGGGAAAGCAATGAGCAAGACCACTCACAGGTGACCGCATATCCCCACCAACAGTTCCCCTTGTGTATAATAGCAACAGAATATAGAAATAAAATGAAGAAACCTTTTTGTTTTTAAAGATCTGATTACAGCTAACCATAGGTGTGCGGGTGTGTCCATTGCTTAGCTATGGTTAAAGCAGATTAAAAGGCTGAAGAGGATAACAAGGAAGATATATGCAAATGAAGCAGCAGAGCAATAGTGTAGTGGGCAGAGCATTTGCCTTATGAGCAGGCATTCCCGGTTTGAGTCTTACTACAGCACATCCAATTTTACATGGCAAAGCACGTTATGACCAATATCTTTGTTGCATAGCCCACTAAACATATATTTATGAACTGGAGTACTGCAGTAAATGCACATGTGAGGTGTCAGTGTCATAATGAATAAGGCACTAGTAAGCCGGTGTGAGCACCAATAAGCAGTAGTAAGCATATGCAAGCACTAGTAAGCAAGTGTAACCCTGTTTGCACAGTGGTAAGCAATGCCTACACTGGTTAAGCAATTCTCAAGCTAACTCTCTGTAAGTAGATGTAATGGCAGGTTAGCAGTGCTTACCGTCGCGCAAACCCGCTTACAGCTGCCCAAAAGTGCCTTAACTACTCTGTATCCAATGGCCCTTGTTCTGCCCATCAACAAAATAAACAGCCATGCAGGTCTCGAACCCAATACCATATACATCATAGTCTCAGTAGTTATCCACCAAGCCATAACAGAAGTACAGAAGAATGAGGTCGTAGCAAACAAGTCCTCACCACAGTATAACCATACTGAATCTGTGAAAGGCATCAGTATACAGTCATATGTGCCATAACCTACTACATAACATAAATATGTGAACTGCAGTATAGCAGTAAGCCCAGAAGTGAGGTGTAATTAGAATAGAGTGTTGAATTCCCCAATAAAACACAAGGACCCAACAGAGTGTTTGTAAACATCAATCAGTGATACCAGGCATACATATAAGGTGTAATGAATAATAACACAATGCCAAAAAGGCATTATAATGAAAGTCTAATGTAAGCGATGCTAAGCATTGCACAGGCCACTTAGGAGGTGTGAACAATGTGTAGACCAGCTAACTCATTGTGCCCAGTGGTATACCCCTTTAAACAATGCCAACCTTAGGTGAGCAGATTAGCCCATAGCTTAGCCTTTTCAAAACCGGCCAATCACGGAAAAGTGTGGAAAATCAGCCCTACTTAAACCCAAGAGGTGGGAATACATCTCATAACTGGTTGTAGTGTCCCCTTGCAGACACTATGTCAGTAAGGGGAGGAGTGCTCTTCTGGGCACAGCGCTAGTGCATCCAGGAGTCCAAGGTCATGGCAGGACTCCTAGTTAAAAACCATGCACAGAGACTGCTGCAGGGCCAATACCAGGGCTCCCAATATAAGGCTGAGGTCTGGCACCATCTCGCCCGTGACCTCACCAGTGCCACTGGCATATTCCGAACTGGTGAGCAGGTCAAGCATCACTATGCTGACCTGAAGCGGTGGAAGGGGGACCTCTTGGAAAGTGGCTCTAAGAGGCTAGAACATCAGGGGATGTGCCAGACGTGTGTAAGTATCACCCCAGTATGTATGTAATAATTGCCAGCTCAGGTATATCATGGGGAGGTATGGCTAAATATTCCTCTTATGTCCCCCACAGCTGCAACACAGTGGGCTGTGAACCAGGAGGTCCACATCAGCCACCTGTCGAGGTTGCGACATGAGGCAGGTCAATAATAATCATGCTTTTACTGGCATAGGAAATAAAAATAAAAGTAGTAGTAAATTAATTGCCAGTATAAAACCTGTATTGTTTAAGGCAAGTAATGCATACACTAGAGAATATGGCAGGAAGAGTCTCATATTGTTTGTATATCAATAAAAGTGTAATACCCTGATGAAACTGGTCTAACTGCTGGGCTGCATGTGTATATTCTGGTATCATATGGTAATGTAGATTTGCAATCATGTAATAGTACTGTTGTATTAAGCACTGACACCCACACCATGCACCATAAATTGAATGTGTAGGAATGTCTGTATATGACAGGTGTATTCCCCAGAGGTCATTTAGTACAACTGAGAGATGCATAGACAGTAAACAGGGAAAATACAGACAACAAAAACCTGCTTCATTTGCATAAATCTTCCTTGTTATCCTCTTCAGCCATTTAAACTGCATTAACCATAGCTAAGCGATGGGCACACCCACACACCTATGGTTAGCTTTAATCATATTTTTATAAAAAATAAATAAATAAAGGATTTGTTCATTTAATTTATGTATACTGTTGCTGTTGTACACAAGGGGGACTGTTGGTGGGGATATGCAGTCACCTATGAGCGGTCTCGCTCATTTCTGACCCCTTTGTGCTGTTCTTCATTGCAGGGGGCATGTATATTCTAAGATCTCTGCTCTCAGACATGCCCCCTGCACTCTTACATGCTCCATGTAAGACTAGAGCTCAGGTAGCACGCCTCATTATTATGCATGGCGTGCTGCCATCCTGCTCCTAAATGGCCGCCTCCCTGCAGGACTATGCTAGTCCTGCACGAAGGAATAGTAAATCTAGGGGATTGTGTGTATAAGTGTGGTTGTTCAGAAGAGGGAAAGTTTGAGAATACCATTAATCAAAGTGAGAGCAGAAGGTATTATAAAACAAGGAATACAAGCCCAGGTTTTGATTGACCTCCATATAAAGTACAAAAGCTTATTTTGCCATATAATATAATGTGGATGAATTTGTACAGATTTTGAATGAAACAGCTAAAAATGGACTTAGTAATAATTTTAAGTGGTGTATTTAGGGTCGGAACTTTGAATGTTGGCAGTATGACTGGTATAGGGAGAGAGCTAACTGATATGATGGACAGAAGGAAGGTTGGTATATTTTGTGTGCAAGAGACCAGATGGAAGGGGAGCAAGGCTAGGTGTATCGGAGGCAGGTTCAAATTGTTTTATCATGGTGTGGATGGGAGGAGAAATGGCGTAGGGGTTATTCTGAAGGAATAGTATGCTAAGAGTGTTTTGGAGGTGAAAAGAGTGTCAGAGTGATGTTTATGAAGCTGGAAATTGATGGTGTAATGATGAATGTTGTTAGTGCATATGCTCCACAAGTTGAGTGTGTGAAGGATGAGAAGAAAAAATTTAGAGTGAGTTGGATGAAGTCATGATGACTGTACCCAAGGGTGAGTGAGTGGTGATTGGAGCAGATTTCAATGGGCATGTTGGTGAAGGGAATAGAGGGGATGAGGAAGTGATGGGTAGGTATGGTGTTAAGCAAATGAATGCAGAAGGTCAGATGGTAGTGAATTTTGTGAAAAGGATGTACATGGTTGTGGTGAATATGTATTTTAACAAGAGTGAGGAGCATAGGATGACATACAAGAGTGGAGGAAGATGCACCCAGGTGGATTATATCTTATGTAGAAGGGCCAGTCTGAAGGAGATTGGAGACTGTAAAGTGTTGGCAAGGTAAAGTGTAGTTAGGCAGCATAGGATGGTGGTTTGTAGGATGACATTGGTGATCAAGAATAGTAGGAGGAGTGTGAGGGCAGCACCAAGGATCAAATGGTGGAAATGGAAAAAGGGTAATTGTGAGATAAGTTCAGGGAAGAGTTAAGACAGGCACTGGATGGCAGTGAACAGTTACAGAATAGCTGGGTAACTACAGCAGAGCTTGTAAGGGAGATAGCTAGAAAGGTGCTTGGTGTGACATCTGGAAAGAGGAAGGAGGACAAGGAGACCTGGTGGTCGAATGAGGAAGTACAGGAGAGTATACAGAGAAAGAGGTGGGTGAAGAAGAAGTGGGATTGTCAGAGAGATGAAAAAAGTAGACCGGAGTATAAGGATATGAGGTGCATGGCAAAGAGTGAGAGGTGGCGAAGGCTAAGGATAAGGTGTATGAAGAGTTGTATGAAAGGTTGGACACTAAGGAGGGAGAAAAGGACCTGTACCGATTGGTTAGACAGAGGGACCGAGCTAGTAAAGATGTGCATCAGGTAAGGGTGATAAAGAATAATGAGGGAAACGTACTCACAAGTGAGGACAGTGTGTCAAGCAGATGGAAAGAGTACTTTGAAGGGCTGATGAATGGAGAGAATGAGAGGGAGAGAAGGTTGGATGATGTGCGGATAGTGAATCATGAAGTGCAGTGGATTAGCAAGGATGAAGTAAGAATAGCTATAAAGAGGATGAAGAATGGAAAGGCTGTTGGTCCAGACGACATACCTGTGGAAGCATGGAGGTGTTTAGGTGAAATGGCAGTGGAGTTTTTAACTAGATTGCTTAATGAAATCTTGGAAAGTGAGAGGATGCCTGAGGAATGGAGAAAAAGTGTTTTGGTACCAATTTTTAAGAATAAGGGTGATGTGCAGAGCTGTAGTAACTACAGAGGGATTAAATTGATCAGTCACAGCATGAAGTTATGGGAAAGAATAGTGGATGCTAGGTTAAGAAGGGAGGTGATGATTAGTGATTAGCAGTATGGTTTCATGCCAGGAAAGAGAACTACAAATGTGATGATTGCTCTGAGAGTGTTGATGGAGAAGTACAGAGAAGGTCAGAAGGAGTTGCATTGTGTCTTTGTGGACTTAGAGAAAGCATATGACAGGGTACCTAGAGAGGAGTTGTGGTATGGTATGAGGAAGATGGGAGTATCAGAGAAATATGTAAGAGTGGTACAGGATATGTACGAGGGTAGTGTGACAGCGGTGAGGTCTGCAGTGGGAGTGACAGATGCATTTAAGGTGGAGGTGGGATTACATCAAGGATCAGCTCTGAGCCCTTTTTTATTTGCAATGGTGATGGCCAGGTTGACAGACAAGATCAGACAGAAGTCCCCATATACTATGGTGTTTGCAGATGACATTGTGATCTGTAGTGAGAGTAGGGAACAGGTGGAGGAGACCCTGCAGATGTTGAGATATGTTCTAGATATTAGAGGAATGAAGGTCAGCAGGACTAAGACAGAATATATGCGTGTGAATGAGAGGGACGATAGAGGAATGGTGAGGATGCAGGGAGTAGAGGTGGTGAAGGTGGATGAGTTTAAATACTTGGGATAAACAGTTCAGAGTAATGGTGAGTGTGGAAGAGAGGTGAAGAGGAGAGTACAGGCAGGATGGAGTGAGTGGAGAAGAGTGTCAGGAGTGATTTGTGACAGACGAATACCAGTAAGAGGGAAAGGGAAGGTCTACAAGAGGGTAGTGAGATCAGCTATGTTATATGGGGTGGAGACAATGGCATTGACAAAAAGGCAGGAGTTAGAGCTGGATGTGGCAGAGTTAAATATGTTAAGATTTGCACTGGGTGTGACGAGGGTGGACAGGATTAGGAATAAGTATATTAGAAGGTTAGTCTAGGTTGGAAGGATTGGAGACAAAGTCAGAGAGGCAAGATTACGTTGGTTTGGACATGTGCTGAGGAGGGATGCAGAGTATATTGGGAAAAAAGATCCTAAGGATGAAGCTGCCAGGTAACATGAAAAAAGGAAGGCCTAAGATAAGGTTTATGGATGTGGTGAGAGAGGACATGCAGGTGGTTGGTGTGACAGAGCAATATGCAGAGGACAGGAAGAAATGGAAACAGATGATCTGCTGTGGTGACCCCTAATGGGAGCAGCCGAAAGAAGAAGAAGAGGAGTATTTGAAAAGAGGGAATGTTGATTTTTTTTTTTTAATGTCATCCTGTTTTCATTTTAAATGCAGTTTAAAAATAATGACAAAAGTTTTAAGAGTTAGGTTATCAAGGTTACTACCAGAACTCTTTTATAAACAGCAGACTTATGAGACAATGGGTAGAAAGGAATTTATTTTAATTCTTTGTTTTGAGAAATGATTGGATAAAAAAATGAGATTACATGAGATTAGTGGATATGGTTTCATACTAAACAAAGAGAAAACATTTGACAGGGTGGCTCATGGCAGACTATGGGACATATTATTGGTAATATATTTTCTTAACAACCTCATTTTGTATACTAGCTCCCTTTTATATATCTTTGTTATATTGACAAACTGCTGAGTGACATCTAAAGACAGGCTGGTAGGTGCGTGCGTGAATGGGTGTACCTTCTCTGAAGGTTGGGCATTGGGCTGGCAACTTGGCACCATAAAGATCCACTGCTAATCATTAGAGGACCGGAGTTCCACTGTGGTGACCCCTAACCAGGAAAAGCCGAAAGAAGAAGAAGTGAAGCTTTAAAAGGTAAAATAATAGCAAACAATGGGGCAGTCATTCTTGTTACAGTAGCTTATGTAGATGGCATGTATATTTTAGTGAAACAATCTGTTGAAGATGGGAGAGAGTAAGATATTTGTGAATAATATGTTCAAAAAGGGTAAGTTGTGTTGAAAATAATACTTGGAAATAGTATCTAAGGGTATGAGGCTAGGACATCAAGTTAAAGCACTATCAGAGATAAAATCTGGGATATGAAATCTGGAGAATTAAATTATGACAAAGATGGTAGAAGCAGGAAGATCTGGTTAAGGAATGGTGCAGAAAGTAAACCTGAATCAAAAGTGCATATTTCCTCAAACTGTTTTTCTTTGCAAAATGTTTATATTTGCTCGCTTTGCTTCCTTTAAGTATGAAATTAGTTACAAGAAGATATAATATTTTTTGGGGGTGGGGAATAGGTTTTTAGGCTCCTAAGCAGTGACACATTTCCCTGTTGTATATTTGGTTGGGGACACATGGCTGAAGTCACATTCAACTGAATGGAAATATGAATGCTGTGAACTCCCTGTGGGCAATGAGACGCACATACTGCCATGATCACAGCTTTAGTAACCAAGTGTGTGTGTGGGCAGAAGCAATAATGAACATTTAGCTCAGTGTACAGTGCATTCTTAAGTAACTACAATATGTAGAAGTGTGCTACAGCATGGAGGAAATCTTGAATGTTATTGTAGTCACATTTATACTCCAGTATGTATTTTAATGTTCTCTTGACACTGTGAAGGGGGTAGTGTTTCACACACACCAGTTATAAAGGCATTCCCCACTGTAAATTGCATTTTTACTGCCACTGATATATCAACTGGCCAGCCTGCTGCTAATACCTGCCATACTGCCTGCTATCTCATGTTGACTTGAGAGATGTGGACATCATTTTCCCCCTGTGCATTTGGTTATTTAAGTCGTGGGCACAGCATCACATTCTTCTCATTGCCCACAGGGAATTTGCAACAGTTATATTTCTCTGCAGCTAAATGTCACTTCAGCCATGTGTCTCCAACCAAATGTGCCATAGGGAAATGTGTAGCTGCCTAGGAGCCTGAACCTATCCAAGGGAACCACGTAAATCTTGTAATTGGTGTATTATGTATATATTAACATATATGCTATGTAAGGGTTGTCACATTGCTATTATTAGTGGTCCTATAGCATCTAAGGATTATATTATTCCTAAATTTCTATTTCATATTTTAAAGGTGCATGTATGCTGTTTTTCTTCTTAACTCATTACAGCCGACTGACGTCTCCAGGTGTTTCTGCAGTTACGTCCTACCATGCCCCTTGGCATCAAATATTACCTGTTCATATTTGCATTGATAATTACAAAACCATGCTACATCCAAGGTTTCAGAATATTTTATCTTGAAGCATGTATGATGGTAAATACAACTATATTGATATGTGACCTCTGTCAATTAGTATTTTTTAGAACTGTAAGATGATAACTTCATTTTGTAAAGGCTGAAGCCACACCCACTGGGATTTAAAGGTACACACTCAAAAGAACTGTACTCGAGGGAATGAGTTAATGGTATTGTGAATGAGGCAGGTCATATGTTCAGTTTTTGTGGACTTTTTCCTCCTGAAATCGAATGGGAGGCTTTAATGCCATTAATTCTTCAACTTGTGGAATATTCCATGAGCAGACTTTATGCCCTAACAGGAGATTTGAGAATATATCAGCAGGTATCAAAGCACACTCCAACAGGGATAGCATCCATAAAAGAATGGACCAGTTTCTTGGCAGTTTGAATGGAGTTGAGACTTCAGATACTGTTAATTTTAGGCTGATGTAGCCTACAGTTTTAAAACTATAGTAGATAAACTATTTAATTTTGGTTTAAATGTTAACCACCCCACAGACCAGGTGGAAACTTCACTTTAAAGAAATAGAACTTTGAAAGACATGATATTTGATTTTGAAAAAAAAGTTGGTTAAGGCAAAGGCTTTGCAATTGGACAATGACTATATGAGGGAATATCTAAGGCACAAAATTGTGCCACAAGGACTGAGAGTTTATACGTTCCCAATTGGGATTTATTAAGATGAAATTTTTTATTCTGAATTTACTGAAGTGTTTGATAATCGTGGTCTAGAGTTGTTAGAACTGTTATTGAAAACAATGAGAACAATATTACATCTTTGTTAAAAGAAGTTGAAAGCTTAAATGTGGAAATTCAGGAAGATTTGATTTGTGGCCAGTACAAAAGTCTTTATCATAAAGTTTTTATGCAGTAGATAAAAGTATTTGTTTTTTAAGAAAAAAACAGAAAAAAGTTTGAGAGATATAGAGCAGTATCAGAAGAAAGCAGAGGATCTCAATGTTAGGGGAAATCAGTTAATAAAGTACAAGTGAGAGAAAGGGCACCATCTAATAAACTTTAAGAGTTTAGAAGTTTTAACTAAGGTGGTGAGATATTTCATCCAGTTTCAGATAGGATAGAAGAAGAAGCTACTGGTGGACTGAATACCTTTGACCAGGGGGATTTTCCTATACTTCGGAAATCAGACCAGCTAGTGAGCCGATTCAAACAGGAGAAGGACTTGGGCCCCAAAGACAAAAAGGGCTTTATACATTACAATGGGGGTAAATACCATGAGGGTGGGAGAGGCATTAATCACAGCTAAAAAAGATGTCATATTTAACTGCAAGGGTTACAACATTTTTATTACACTCATTTACATATCTCTAAGGAACATTTTAACCTGTTTCAGAAGGGTTTTAAATATGTCCCATCATGAGATTTTGATGTTGCTTACTGCCTAGCTGAAGTTAAACTATTTTACAAGAAAATGAAATTTGAAAATATTTTTTGATGAGAAAAGGGGGTGGCAAGAGTGGGACATAAAACAAAATTAATGAGAATTTTCATAAAAAGAAAAGCAACCTCAACCCCCAACTACACCCCATTGTTAGTGTCTTTGAGATAGCTGTCATGATGACATTTACTTAGAAAAGAAAAGGAAAAAACATAATTATTTTAGTAATTTAACTAAGGAAGAGACAAGTTTACCTCATATCTAAAAATGAGGTCAATATAGCATACCATCGAATTGACCTTTTACTATAATACTATTTCATTAGTGGTATGATTAATGGGGAGACATACAATTTTTTGAAAAATTACAAAAATCTATCATCCCAACCATTGCTGGGATCCCCAAAGTCTACATAGATCCCATTTCTCTCCCATTTTAACCGGTAGTTGGGACCCATGGTTCGAAAACCTCCCCACTAGAAATACTAGATTGGTGGCATAAACCAATTTGCAATACAATTCCACACATTGTCAAGGATTCATGAATTTTTTAGGTTGATTAAAAACAACTTATGGAAAAATAATATGGTATTATTAACAATTGATGTGATAGACATTTTTCAGTGTTTCCAAATGAAGAATGATTAGAAATGTTCCTAAACAGTTAGATGGAATATAAAGTTTTCCCCAATGATAAATTAAATTTTATAGTGGAGTTGACCTCTCTGGAAAGTAAATTAACAATAATTTTATATTTTTTGAAGCAGAGTTATTCAAACAAATAAAATGTGGTGTTTATGGGCACTGCTTGCACCTTGGTGTATGCTAATTTGCTGCTGTTAGACTGAGAAAGATCATTAGTGTTCATCAGTGATTTTTTTTCAAGTACATCCATCTGTACTTTAGGTTCTTGGATGACATATTTATTCTTTGGGAGAGACCTGTAACATTGTTTGAAGATTTTATGGTATATTTGACTAACACCATAAAGTTCTTAAAATGTACCTCACACTTTGACAGAACCAGTATTATCTGTTTGAATGCCTTAATTACCCTGGCTGATGATGGTTTTAAGTCCAAGATTTTTTAGGAAACCTACCTTTAGTAACATGTATCTGCACTTTTCAAATTGCCACTCTTATTTTTTTTGTTTAGTTAAAGGTCAGTGTATTAGGGTGACAAGGATGGCCTCAAGTAAAGATGATTTGGTTTATGAGCTGGAAGTTGTCTCCAGAATGTTTATTTCTAGGGATTACCAAAAAATAATTAGTTAATGATATTGTGAGGGAGGTCTTATTAGAATGGTAAGTAAATTAAAACCCCTATTAGGTAAGGGACTTCCAAATAAGGACAAGGCCCAATTTCCAAGTTCAGATTCCTACTTGAAGAAGGTTAAACATGCTATGGATTTAGAATATAACAAATGCAGTAAAGATGTCAAACAAATAGTGAATAATAACTGGAACAGTTTCAGCAGAACCAGATATTTCCAATCTGATGGGAAGGGATCCTTTATTCATATATAAAACCACATGTAATATAAAAAATATGGTCGAAACTGAGCAGAATTTTGATGGGCAGTTTGGATGGATATCAAAGTGTGGGTTTTGCAAACAATGTTCATATGTATGTGAAGCATAGGCTTTTAATCTTGAAAATGGTGGAGGAACCACAATACATTTTTACAAGGGAAACTGTCAAACTAAGAGAGGTGTTTATTTAGAAGAGTACTCAACTTCCCTGCATTTTATGGTGGGAAAACATAAAGAAGTTTGTGTAAAATAATTTCTGATCACAATTACAGTATAAGGAATAAGAACAACAACAATGCACAATAGAGACACCCTGTAAGTTATATACAGCTTGACAGATTTAACCTTGGGATTCATGAAAAAGTAACCCTCAATGTCAGGGGAGGTGAATGGCAAATTAGAGGTTTTTGGCAAGTTAGGCTAAATGCCCTTAATTTTCCAGGACTTAATTAATTTCTTTCCACTCAACCATTACTTATGCTTACTGCTATGAAATTGTAGGATTTAGAATACATGCTAAACACTGGACATGAATATGTTATTTTTTGGAAATTATTTTATATATATATATATATATATATATATATATATATATATATATATATATGTATATATATATATATATATATATATATATATATATATATATTTCAACTAGGTTTACAGTATATTAGCCTTTGGTTAGAGCAAATGCATCCACATAACATTAATTTCAGCTTGAGCTGTATTGAATTATCATAGTGACTGTTTACATTTGGGCATCTTCTGTGGAGTGTTTTTTTTTTTTTTTTTTTTGTGATTGGCTGACTTCCTTGGGGAAGAGCAGTACAGATTTTAAATAACTAGAGTTTTTTTTTTACTTCAGAGAAGCATGGAGAAATATAAATCTTCTCTGGTAAACATTGGAAGAGATTAGTGACTAACAGGTAAGGTAATCTACATTTTTTGATGTAGAGCATGTAAATTTTATTGACTTTTCTGTCTCACCTAAGTTGCACTACTTGAATCCAGCTCACAGATGATTACTATTCAATAGCAGGAAACAAAAAATAAGGCAGGAATGCCAAGAAAATAGTCACTAATAACCACAAAATGTAGGAGGTGCTGAATAGCAAATGGGCAAGATTCATACAGCTTCAAGGCAACATGAGAACTGTATTTAATAAAAAATGTAAAACATAAAAATCGAAAAAAACTCCTGCTGAGTGCTTTTATCCAAAAGGACTTCATCAGAGCATGAGCTATTGTAACAAAATTACACTTTAAATACTTAGTCCAGCCAATCACAATACAATAAGTAAAGTGCAAACATACAAAATCAATTAGATATACAAAGTTATACAGTAATTAAAATACATAACTATAAGTAAATTTTAAGTATAAATATAAAAATACAAAAACATAGAATTACAAATGTAAAGATCTATGTCTTAAAGCATTATTTAAAGATATATGTTCATTTAAGCCTGGTTTGGTAGTAACATTTAAATATATTTGCCAAATTAATTATTTGCATTCCAGCAAGACCTTCCAATCACCACCCCTAGGATTAACAACTACTTTATTGCTCACCCTGAATTCAAATTTAATTTTTGAGGTACCAGAAAAGTTTGAAGATATTTATACATTATTTTTATTTTGCCTAGATATGTCATACAAATGTTCATAAAGCCTCTTTTTCAATGGACACTCAGTTTCTCCTACACAGAAGCTCCCACAGTCTCGGCAAATACTAATATATACAAAGTCCTTAGTTAAACAATTCACTGATGTGGTAGTTAATAGTCTACTACCTTTACACGTTATAGGAAATGTGTCACCATCAAAAACCAAACTACAATAATTGCAAGACCCATGATTCCATGTACCGGCTTTTGTGGTATGTCCTGTCTTACTAAACCGATCTGCAGACTGCTCAAGGTTGTCCTTCAAGTTGGAATCCCTCTTAAACACAAACATGGGTTGCTCACCAATACTATCCAACAAACTCATTTCCTGACCTAAAATGCTCCAATTCCTATGAATAATGTTCTTAATCAAACAAGAAATATTGTTCTATTTCAACACCATAGTATAGTGTATCTGTTCCTCAGCAGACCTGTGATTGGTGGATCACTTTTAAGTGTATCAGCAGGTGGTTCAGTATCTAATATAGGGCTGCATTTGGTAGGTCTTCTTAAAATAACTTTAAGCCTGTTTTTATTAATTAAATATTCATGATATTCCCTTTGTCTAAACATCGTACAGAGAATGTCCAACTCCTTCTCAAAAAGTATGTTATTGGAAATCATCCAAGATATACTAATCATTTGGCCTCTAACCAAATGTTTCAATTTGCCCTGAAGGTAGCTATGGTAATGTACATTTGAGTTGGAAAATATGGGTTTCCCATAAATGTTGGATATGAAACCATTATTACATTTAGAAATTATAACATCCAAATAATTCATTTGTTTCAAAGAAAAACTATAAGTAAACTTCAGAAATTCTGTAGTATTGTTAATGAACTCAAAGAACTTAACAAAGTTCTCCTTGGTATCTAACCAAAAAATATAGATGTCATCCAAAAATCCAAAATAACGTTTCCAACATTTAGAAAAATTGCACTCAGAAAGAAATTCAGTTCCCACTTCTACATTACCATATTAACAAAACTGGGGGTACAAGCTGCCCCCATTGTTACACCTTACAGTTTTTTTTAAATATTATCCTTCAAATTGTTATTCAATACTATTTCCATCAAGTCTACCATTATATTAATCTTGCTCTGGTCCACAAAATCACAGACCATAAGGGTTTCCCTAAACCACTCAAGTCCGTCATGTGGGATACTTCCAAAACGATCTATAATATTAATGGTTATAAAGCTAAGATCCTGACATTAACTGCCACATGTAATATTCCTCAGGAAGTTCCACAAATAGTTTAGTATGTGGGCCAAAAATCTAAAAAAAGGTTTCAGCTTTTTATCTAAGAGCATGGCAGTGGGGTGAGTTTTGGCTCCACTAGCTGAAACAAAGGGTCTAAGTTGGGGGGTCATGTATATCTTTATGGATCTTAGGAATGACAAAAAAAAAGGAACTCTAGTCTTAGCCATGTACACTACATATAATTGTATTCTTCCATCAACAAGGTATCTTGCATTAATGCATCATATAAATATGTGACTATCTTTTGGAATCCTATATGTATCTCATTGAGAGAAACAACACTGTATTTTCTGTTATTGTATAGTAAAGTCAACATTTTGCCTGGAGACATGGCATTCTCCTTAACTACAGTACCCCCAAGATTATCTGATTTCATAATTCTCACTTATTTTCTTCTAAGAGAGATCCTTTAACAAGTTTACCTTATCTTTCTTTAAATTAAAATACCTTTTGGGAGGATGGATAAAGATTTCAAAGATTTCTTTCTCATACAATTTCTCAGAAACATTCAAAACTGAATGTGAAGTGAGGTTATAGGTACTAAAAATAAATAAGTCACTATCAACTTAAGAGTTAGATAAATAGTTGTCATGAAACATGTACGCTAAGTTCAGTTTCCTCACAAAGAACTTTAAGTCCGAAAAAAAATATCCATAGTATCACCCCACAGTGGGGAACAAAAGTGAACCCTTTCTTGAATAAATCAAAGTGTAGCTCTGAAATAACCAACCCACTATAGTTTAACATGTTATAATATTGTAGTGTGTGTACTATGTCATTGTAAGAATTATTGTTCTATTTCAACACCATAGTATAGTGTATCTGTTCCTCAGCAGACCTGTGATTGGTGGATCACTTTTAAGTGTATCAGCAGGTGGTTCAGTATCTAATATAGGGCTGCATTTGGTAGGTCTTCTTAAAATAACTTTAAGCCTGTTTTTATTAATTAAATATTCATGATATTCCCTTTGTCTAAACATCGTACAGAGAATGTCCAACTCCTTCTCAAAAAGTATGTTATCGGAAATCATCCAAGATATACTAATCTAAGTATACAGTTAGAAATGATGTTGATTAATTCTACAGTCTCCTCTTTTTCCTGCATCCTCTGGATGCTTTCCAATTCCTGAATTCATATCTCTTGTACTGGTGGACCTTACTTCCTGGTGATTTCCAACATTGTGGAGAGAAAATCGCTCCAATCTCCTCAGGGGGAGGAAAATCATCCATGGCTAAAAAAGTACCCAAGTACCCAAATTTTCATTGTTAAAGCTATCAATATTAGGATTACCAGGATTAACATTGAATCTATCATCATCCACTACACCCATGAGATTATAGGGTATGAGGAGGGTGGATTTTATTTAACATGGTTAAGCTGCCCCCTGTTCATATTCCCTGGTGTCTGCACAACAGAATCCACATATTTATATACTTTAACAAACAATATATCAGTATTTGGAAACAATAAAATTAAATACTAAATCTTTTTCACGTTTTCATCAACTATTTTGAGTTCATGAATGAAAAAGTCAGTTTTGCACTGATTGTCCATTATTAAAAATTCAATGAGTTCAAGATTGTAAAACCAGTTTACCAAATTGGTAAATAGAAACAAAAAACATGTCAGAAACTAACAGAACTCTCCAAATAAAAAAAGCAAACTGTATTCAATCCCATTAAAAAGATAAGTGCTTTTGTTTTAACGCTGTAAACTTTATTAGATAAATTCATTCAAAACAACTGAAATTTAAATAACATCAGTTACATGATATCCTTATGATGTTCAGCTTTTAAAGATACAGTCACATTTATACTTTAATAAAATGAAATTCAACCTATATGTTTTTAAAAATCTAAAAATCCATTCATTAACGTACAATAAATTCCTGCAACAAACAAAATGTTTTTGATATTAGTTAAAAATTCCCTACCTTTTGAGAGCTTTTAATTATAATAAAATAAAATAAAATAAATAAATAAATAAAATGTGCATTCAACAACAACTGCCTTAGGTTACTGAATGGATTTTGAGATTTTTAAAAATATACAGGTGTTAAAACAAAAATGCTCATTTTTGAAATTGGATTAAATACAGTTTACTTTTTTACACGGAGAGTTCTGTTAGTTTCTGGCATGCATTTTTTTTATCAGTTTGTACTGTGGTTTTTGCTTGAAATCGGAATATAACCCAGAGAATGAATCAAAACTGCTTGGAAATTTCCACAAACGTTGTCCCTTCAGGACCCTCTTACAAACAATACATTCCTTAAAAGATATGTTGTCCAACTGTAAGTCTCTATGCTTATGCAATGTCTTTTCAAAATGGATTAACTGCTTGTGCAAAGTCATACAATTGTGGTTGTACATAGATAATTCTGACTGTTTTAAATCCAAGGGTTTTGAAATCCATTTGTTAAAGGAAAATGAATCTGCCATCTGATAATCCATACCACGACTCACATTATGATGTAAACAAGATGAACCAGCATCCGAAGGTAATTCTGTGTTCTTATACAGTATGCTGCAAGGTGTAGAGGAACCAAACTTTGTTGGTAAACCAAAGAATTTGAAGGGACGACATCAACAACCATGTTGTTGTGTTGTTAAACTGTAGCTTTGTTGCAAGTAACTCATGCTCTGATGAAGTCCTTTTGGCCAAAAGCGCTTAGCACAAGTTTTTTGGATTTTTATACATTTTACACATTTTACTAAATACATTTCCCTTGTTGCCTTAAAGTTATGGGTCTCTTGTCCATTTGCTATTTGCCACCTCCTAGGTTTTGTGGTAACTATTCAATAGTCTTAACAGCTGATGCATATTTAAGTGTTCATTCTTTCTTGCATTATTTCTTGATCTTCAAATTTAGAAATGCTATTATTTTTCAAGTTTGCATTTGTTGGCATATGATATGTTGGTGAAACTCGGATGGTTTTGTTTGACTTGAATGTACTCAAATAAGTTTGCATTAAATGTAATGTACACCACATTTCTGTACACCACAAATATTTTAAGTACCTTTATTTTTAAATATTTTTTGTTTATTCTCTCCACTGTAACTGTTGATGTGCTGCATACCACTGTAAAAACATGTATTTTGTAATTTGTGTGTATACTGAGCATGTCTAAATGTATCTGTAATTTTTCTATGTGGAGCTTTTGTCCCCGGGCCTCTGCTGAAAAAGGCCCTTTTCGGCTCAGTCAGACACCCCCGGTTAACAAATGTAAAATAAATAAATATATTTTTGTTATATGCTGTTTATTTGATTGGTTGCACTTGAATGCTTTGACTCCATATAGGTTCATAGGTTCATACTAGGCTATCTTCCCAAGGGCATTTATAAGCCTAGCCAGAGTGTGTTTGGCTTTCGCCACCCATTTTAAATGAATTTTGCTATGCCCTTTTTCGAGGTTAGTATACTGTGCCTCTGTCTAACAGTGACACAGAAGTGATATCCGGGGTAAACCTACGATCTCTCATCCACTCATCAAGATTCCTCTTGAAGAGAGTCAATAAGGGACTCTGCCTAACCTGGACTGGGATTTTATTCCAGAGTGAAGGGAGCCTCTGGGTTATGAATCTGTCCCTCCAGCATGTCCTATTTATTTCAGTGCTGAGGTTCAAGTCTCTCGAGCGCAAAGCTCGATGGGATTTGGATTTTCTGAGATGCAGCATGTCCATTAATTCCGGGTTGGACATGGCTTTATACGTCAGGCACAGATTGCCTCTGAGCAGGCGGTATGCCACTGAGTAGAGCTGGAGTTTCTTTAACCGGGCAGCATATGGCATCTGTTTGAGCCCTTTGATCCTCTTGGTGAGGTACTTTTGGGGTCTTTCCAGTTGCTGCAGGTGTCTGGTAAGGTACATCCCAAAAGGGGCATTGTACTCAATTATGGGCCTGATGAGGGATGAGTAAAGTGGCACGATGACTTCCACTGATCTAGATGTGAATCCCTTCATGATTAGGTGGGCTATATAAAATGTTTTTCTAACCACTTTGGCCACGTGGTTTTCAAATGAGAGATTGCTATCAACTTGGGTCCCCAGGTCCCTAATTACTTCTTCCATACTTAATGGATTACCACCTATGTGGTAATTTGTGGGCACTTTGGTTTTGTCAAAGGGGATGACTATACACTTTTTGGTGTTTAGCTTGAGGCCATGGCTCTGACACCAGTTGTCTGTTTCTATGAGGCCTTTTTATAGGATGCTTGTGTTGGCTGGAGAGTCGATTATGGCGCTCAGTTTGCAGTCATCTGCGAACTTGGTCAGCCACAGTCCTTCCGTGTTGGCCTGTACCTCCGAGAAACATATACCGAACAAGAGAGGTCCCAGGACTGAGCCTTGTGGGATGCCACTTGTAACTGGTTTGAAGTCTGACATGGCTCCAGCAATTCTAACCATGTGGGTTCTGTCCTTGAGCCAGTTTGCAACCCATCTAGTGACATAGGGGTTTATATTTAAGCTGGTGAGCTTATCTATAATGCCCGAGTGGGGTATTGTATCAAAGGCTTTTGCGAGGTCCAGGTAGGCTGTGTGGACCACCTTCCCCTCGTCACTGGCCTTGGTGACTGTTTCAAAGAAATCAACCAGCTTTAAGAGGCAGGATCTGCCCTTAACAAAGCCGAACTGGGTAGGATCCAGTGTCTGTAGGTCCCCAATATCTTTATTTATGAGGTCCATGATGATCCTTTCCATAGCTTTGCAGACCAAGCTAGTAAGGCTTATGGGATGATAGTTTCCAGGATTCATTGAGGCACCACCTTTGTGGAGAGGGACCACTGTTGCTGTACGCCACTCTTTGGGTACATATCCTGTAGTAAGGCTGAGATTGAACAGTAGTTTTATGTTTGGGTTTAGCTCTTCTTGGAGTTCATGTAGAATGCAGCCTGGGACACCGTCTGGTCCCATTGATGCTGTGTTTTTTGCTTTGGAGAGGGCGGCTCTTACCTGAGCATCTGAGATGTCAGTGGGGCGGCACTCTGCTGGGATAGATATTTGCCCTTTTGGTGGGGAGGGGGGGAGAAGTTTGCGCTGAACCTGTCAGCTAGGATGTTGGCAATGTCTGTGGGTTTGGTGTATTTTTTGTCATTTTGGACTAATTCTGAGCATATCTGGGAATTCCCACCCAGGTTCCTAACATAACTAAAGAAAGCCTTGCAATTATCCTTAGTGTCCTGTGCAATTTTTCTCTCTAAGCTGGCCTTAGACGATTTTATGAGTGCCCGTAGTTTTTTGCTATTACTGATCAGAGATGCCTTCCCTTTTTGGGATTTTGCTGTATCATGTAGTAGCTTCCTCCTTCTATTGTATAGTTTGTTTATGGCTGGGGTCCATCAGACAGGATGCCTGCCTTTGGAGGATTGGGTCTTGGTTTTATTTGGGATTGCATGATCCATGCATTCCTGAAGGTGCTCATAGAATGCGTTTATAAAGGATTCTGCGGTCTGGGCCGTATTTTCCACAGGCCCGGGGGCTTTGAAGGATTCCACCTCAGATTTGAGGAGTGCGAAATTTGTTTTAGAGAAGTTTTTCGCTGTGATTTTCTGGGCAGGGGGTGGGGTCGGGATGTTAATATCCAGTGAGATTAGTTTATGGTCTGATCTTACCAGTGAGGGATACACTTCTGGTCTGGAGTATAGAGCCCCCATGTTGGTGATGATCAGGTCCAGTATGTTTTCCCCTCTTGTGGGAGTGGTAACAAGTTGTTCCATAGCATTTGAGTTTATAAATTCTAGGAACCTTTGGGCTAGGGTGTTGGAGCTAGAGTAATGCTCCCAGTCTATGTTTGGGTAGTTAAAGTCGCCCAATATAATGGTGTTTGGAGAGACCTTCATATTTTCCAGTGTTCTCAGGAAGGCCGAGTGGGGTTCCTGGGTTTGGGAGGGTGGTCTGTAGCAGGCTATAAACTGGAAGGCAGTTTTACCCACTGTTAGTTGCACATGGATAGTCTCTGATGCTTCGTGCTGTGCCACCAATCTGGAGGTGTGGGTATCTTTGACGAATATTGATACTCCCCCTCCTTTTGTGGTTTGGTCCAAGTTTTGGGGCCTAAAAGCATGGTATGAGGTATAACCTGGTAGTGCTGGGGTGCTCTCGGGAGCCTTGAACCAGGTTTCTTTTACTGCACAGATATCGATGTTCTCCATGCTAAGGAGAGTTTTGAGTGCTTGCATCTTGAGGTTTAGACTTCTGGCGTTGAGTAGCATTACTCTTAGTTTCTTATCCCTTGTGATACCTATGGAGGTGGGTTTGTCTTTTGAGCCTTGCCTAAAAAAGGCACTATGGGGATGGCAAGAGCCTTTGCCAATATCCGAAAGCCCAGGGGTGACAAGTGCAAGCCATCCCTAGCGAAGCATCATGGCTTGTCGAGCATGTCATCCCAGGCTGACAGGCATTGGATCCCCTTTGAATGACACCAATACTTAAGCTATTTGTTGAAATTGATCATCTTGTCTTCATATTGTGGCATCATTCTTGGTGAGGGTAAGATGCTACTCAAGGTCAGGGTCATACCGGCCTGGGCTACATGCTCAGAGAGCTCCTCTGTGTCTCTTTTCATGTAGTCCAGGAAGGTACGTCTCAGGTCATTCACACCAGCATGGACAATGACTGCGTCATATTTGTACTTGCCTTGGAGTGAACTGAGTGCTTGTGTTATGTGGCGGATCCTAGCGCCCGACAGGCAGCTCACAGTGACCCTCTTATTGTTCAGCCTGGTGAGCCGGACGTCAGTGTGCCTGACGATAGAGTCACCTATTACAAGTGTATCAGGTGTGTTGTTTAGCCTTAAGGGCTGTGACTGTTCGACACACTGGCTTTGTGAGCTATGTGTTGCACGTGTTTTGTTTTGGGGTAGCGGTTGCTTGGGTGTCTGCTTTGGAGGTCTCTGCTGCTTAGGCAGATTTTTATTTAGAGCCTCCGAGTATGTTTTTGTGTGTTTATGTGTTTGGTTTGCTGTCGTGGTAGGTCTATGTGAGACTGGAATTGTAGTGAGTGTGGTTTCCTTCTCCTCCTGACTGGTTACACCAGTACTGAGTTGAGAGAGCTTAGCCTCCAGTTTGGCTATATGGTTGCATCTCTCACATGTGTTGGAATTTGTTGGGAGGAGGAGAGGGTTGTCTGTGTACATGAGGCAGTTGTAACATTGCCTCAATATTCCCAGATTCACCAGCTGGACTAGAGAGGAGATTGACAACTGACCTTTGGACATGCTAGAATAGTATTGGGAATTCCTTTATAATTGAAAAAAAGGGCCAATGGGGAACAGGGTACTCAAGGGGAGTTTGTGAGGGTGTAGTGCTTTTAATTTTTTAGTGCTGACTTATATAATTGCTTTAGTGAGCAAGTGCCAGGCTTTAGAGTAGGAATAGGGTGTTTATTATGAGAACTAGATCAGTTCTAAGGGAAAAAGTGAAGAGCAGACTTTGTGGAGCCGAGAATTGTTTAAACCCAATTAAGCAGAGCTGCCCGATGCTGCGCTATGTGCAAAATCGCGCAAAGCCGCGCCAAAGCAGGTTTTATACAGGGGGACTTGAAAGAGCTAGAAATTGGCCCAAAACGGCCAATAGACTAACAGATTCTTGTGCTGGGAACACTCCTCCAGGGATAGATAGGCTGCTCTAAGCTCCCCACTGCCACTGGTGAACAAAGAAGCCTCCCTTTATCCAAGAAAGGAAATGGGCAACACAGGAACTTTCCAAAAGTCTAGAATACAGCAAAGCCTGTATTTGGACTACTCTAGGTCAGGAAAGACGGGAAACAAGGATAATTTTTTGTTTTTTTCTTTTTTGCAACAAACAGCAGGAAAATGCAATAAATATGTAACACAGGCTAGCACACTTGAGTGTGTAGCCTCAACAGGTAAATGCAACAAACAGGACAAACTTTAAAAGTGCAGGTGCAAAAACAACATTAAACAGTTTAAAACAGTTCAAGAAGCAGAAATACTTGCAGTTTAGCTAGATCGGACAGTCGCCCAGGTAGTAGCAGCAAAAAAGACACTATATTTTGTATTGTTACTTTTTACAAAGAATGAAAATTGCTGCCTGTTTATTTTTCATCTGAATGTTTAAAGTAAATAACCAGCATCATAGAATTTGTTACTATTGTTTTATTACATATGTGGAAATTGTTGCTTAATGATTATCATTAACTTGCCAACTGTACTTAATTGCACACCACATTGGAATTAACACTGATTGTACTTTGTATTAATATTACTCTACTGAGCTTTACTTCTGATGTATTGCTGTTCATTATTGGAAATATCTAAAGCAGCAAAAGTAGCTTTGCATGGTTGTCAATGTCTGCTTCCTGTTAGAAATCAAATGAATGTATTATCTTGATTATTGACATCACTTTTTGTTTGCTTACTGTTGCATTGTTGCTTTTTACTGATTACAATTATGACATGCAAATGTTTCAGATTGTACTGTACTAGAGACTGTTGAATTATACAATCTGATTTTTGTTTGCTGATTTTGCAGATTGCTCTGCTGTTTAACCTTCGTGATACTTCCTTTTGATTCACCCCCCAATATGATGAAATAAAAAAAAACTTTATCAAAAAAGCGGGATAGTACAATGATTTTACTTACATCTGAAATCACCTAATACATTCTGCTATTTAAAATTTCAGATCAAGTTTCATATTTTTTTTTCAGTCTGTTTGGCTAAAAATGTTTAACTGTGTGTATGTCCATTACCTGTCTGCTACTGGATTACAAAGCATTACTCTCATTTTAATTTGATTGTTTTCTCTGTGTATCTCAATTTTTACAATTATCTAAGCTTTTCAGTTGGTTTTGATCATGGCCTTAGATGTCTGAGGGGAACTAGTGATTGAGCTGTAGTGAGGAAAATATTGCTGCTGTTTCTGATAGGTAGACATTACTGGCTAAAGTCCTAGCTGTTTTCTATTGGTTCTTACGGGCTCTGTACTCATTTCAACTGTACTGGGCATCACTTGTATGGCATCTTTTCTAAGGCTACACGAAAGCTGCACTGGAATAATACATACTGAAAACTTGATTTTTTAAATCAGATATAAAAAAACAAACAAACAGGAAATTACCTGTTTTCACTTGCATTTAAAATTGTCTAATAAACTCTTCTATTTAAAATATGCTTTTTCTGACTTTTATTATTTTTATTCTGTTTGGTTAAAAGTTGCTTTACTATGTCTATAACTATTACCTTTCTATTACTTAATTATATCACTCTTATTGAATACTTTCTTTGCATATCTCCATCTTTACACTTATCTACAGTTTTTCAGCTGGTTTTAGTCGGGGTTAGACATTTGAGGACCAGTAATGATTATCCTATTGTAAGGAGTATATTGCTGCTGTTTCTGAGAGGTAAACATTGCTAGCTAAAGTCCTAGATGTTTTAATATTGGATCTTTCAGTCTCTGTTATCAGTTTAATTTCAGTGGGCACAGCTCTACACAATGCCACACAACACTATTTGATAAGGCACAGGTATTTTCAGTTTCATATTCTCTCCAAGAACCTTACATATCGAGCAACCACAAATGCAACATCTTCAACTGTACTTATAAGATGATTGAACTTACTGTATAGGCTAATGTATTATTACAACATAATGGTTTACTGCTGCCATTAACTATTTTAAGCAATTATAGCAATAACAACAGTGTTAGTAACAATAACTTAATTAATTTACATTATATTAAATAATACAACCCAGGAGCTATTAATCCAATTTTACAATTTATTTATTTTAAACATAACTATGACATAGCAAATCAAAACCAAGAAAATCTAAAAGTGTTAATGCTCATTGCTAGAAGTCTAAACAAGAAAATCCACTCCCTACAAGCTCTCCTCACCCTAAAGAATATTGACATCTGTGTGGTCATCGTGACATGGTTTAAAGCCACAGAGAACACATTGGCAGTAAAAGGCTATAATGTCTTCTATACATTTAGAGTAGACCATCTACTACACAGGCAGGGACTAAAGGTGGAGGTATCTCAACTTACATCAAAAATAAAAATATTTCAAGGCTGGTCAGATAGGATGATGTATTTGAGCTTCTCGACATTCAAATTACCATAGGAAAATCCCATGCCACTCCGTTGCAAGCTATAGATACCAATCTGTGACCTAGGAAACTGATAACATGTATTTAAATTTAATGAAATCACTCACCATCCAATCAAGCACTAGATTCATGGGGAAATTACCCTACTATTAACTGGGAATCATATATGACACCAAATGAGCAGGCACAGATATTCCTGGATTTTGTTAGCATAAACTCCCTGGACCAGACTGTCAGTATGCCAACCAGGGGGGCAAACATATTGGATCTGGTCCTCACTAATATGGGAGTGTGATGCACAGTTCTAGTGTAATGTCTTCTCTCATAAGGTCAGATCACAAAATGGACTCCTTTGAAGTAAAAATAAAACCTGAAACCCTAGGTAATCCTGATATGTGTAGGACTTACTTTAAATCTAATGTCCTACTATTAAGTGATAACCTGGCAAATTTTAAGTCCCATAAATCCAGAGAGCACTGCTGCCTATTCAGACCTATGCACAGAAGCCCGATCCAGGCATGTTAATTCCTGCATAGTGACAGCTGTACCAACCAGGAAGAAGTACAGAACTAACTTAAGAAACAAACCATCCTAATGGAATCACAACATCAGTACGCTGTTTACCAGAAGGAAGAAACTCATGGCAAAAATTAGGAGGCATAGCACTCAGCTGGATAACAGCACTCTCATCAAACTAAACAAATAACTCAAAGGACAGATAAAGTCTACCAACACTGAATTTGAGATAAATTTGGCCTCCCAGGCCAAGGAAAACCTCAAAGCATTCTTTAGCTATGTCTGCAACCTCAAAGGTAATACACAATTGTGTGCAGAGCTCATGGTTAATGGATCCACCTTTACTGAGCCAGAAGAAATAGCAAACCTACTGGTAGACAAATTCAGCTCTAACATTATTCTTCTTTTCCCCTTAACCTCCCCTCAGTAAATACCATCAGATATAACTCCCCTACCGTTACTAGGTAACAAGTCCCTAATGCGCTCTTTAAGGCCAGGAACACTGTATCAATGGGCCTAGACAATATCACAGGATGTCTTCTAAATAGCATTAAACATAACCTGTCAGTCTGTCTGGAATTACTATTTAAGATTTGCCTTCAAACAGGCTTGTTGCCTTATGAATGGGGAACAGCAACAGTCATCCCACTATATAAAAGTTGGCCATTTGCAGACCCTGGAAACTGTAGACCTATAAGTTTCACTAGTCTCATATGAAAAGCCATTGAAAGAATTATGATGGAAATGATCAATAATGATATAGGAATCTTCCAGACACTGGGCCCAACCAAATTTTGTTTTGTCAAGGGCAGGTCATGCCTACTCAGCCTGGTGAACTTCTTTGAGAAAATCAACAAAGCAATAGATAAGGACAGAACTGTTCACACTGCCAACCTTGACCTGGCCAAGGCATCTGACACAATACCCCACTTGGACATTGATGACAAACTCAAGAGGTTAGGATTAAACTGTTATGTCACCCAGTGTATAGCCAGCTGGCTCACAGACAGGACCCAAGAAGTTAGAATTAAGAAGTTCACCTCTACAAAGAGGCCAGCACAAGAGAAATCCACAGGACATCAGTTCTGAGATCACTCCTTTTTGACATTTATTTCTCTGAAGTAAAGGCCAATGTCAAGGGCCTCTGGCTGACTAAATATGTAGATGATTGCAAATTAAGAACAGTCATAGAATCCCCAACCAACATAAATGTTCCCCAGGAATGGCTGACACAGACAAATAGCTTATGTCACAGACATGGACTAAAATTAACTACCAAGAAATGCATAATAGTATCCTTCAGGAAGTCCGCCATCCCTGGTAACTATCATATTGACAACACCCCCTAAGAGCTGAGCCAGAAGTCGGGGACACACATAGAGAGTAATCTAGCCTTTGACTATTACATGTCTACAATACTGAAGAAATCATTCTATGTTGTGCAACTTATAAACAAAGTTATGATATCTAAGTCCAAGGAAATCATTGCTCCATTGTATTCAGCATTCGTCAGACCTATCATTGAGTACAATGCCACCTTTGATATGTACCTAACCAGGCACATTCACAAGAATTGGAATGTCCACAGAGGTTCCTCACTAAAAGAATGCAAGGCATAAATAACATGTCCTATGCAGACCACCTCAAGTCCCTATCCCTACATTCTGTACCCTAAAGACTGTTGAGGGGAGCTCTATGCCTGGCATACAAGGCATTGTCAGACCCCTCTCTAGTGGATCGCTTGCATATTCGCAAAATAAACAGCACCAAATTGCCAGTTCTAAAGACTTAAACCTCATCTGTAATATAAATAGGACCTGCAGGAGAGACAGGTATGTATCCTAGAGACTACCCTTTTTCTGGGATAGGCTCATCATGTATGCGAATCAGAGTTCCTCCCTAACCCAATTCAAGTTTAACTTGGACAATTTGATGGGGAACAGGAAATTCATTATTGGGTTGGCACCTACGTCTTAATGGACACAGATAGCTTGTAAATGGCTCACCTTCCAGGCCCCTGCTTACATGTATCAAGTGTACCAGAACATATCAGAGATTTGAGATACACGGCTAAGCTTAAAAAGGCCCTTGTGGTCATTAGCATGCTACATACCCATGAACCTATAATATCAGGTTTTTGTGTTAAAAACAATTTAATCCATTGAGTTATTTTCTTTTCTATATTACATACTATAAAAAGGAGATATTTCAAAGCCCATTTTTTCCTTGAAACTTGGACAAAAATGGAGGGTCAACAAGCTTGTCTTACCTCAGATCATAGCATCATAGCACATAGTATACTCAAACAGTGTAGCTATTAGGTGATGCTCACAGACAACAAATTATCAGGTAGCTTTGCACTATCTGTTTTTGAGAGATGCTGGTACTTAACTAAACTGGATGCCACACTCTCAGAGTCTAACACATCCCAAGAGCAACAAATACAAACATGGCATTCCACACAAACTCACACTACATTAACTTAGGCTAAGAATTTCAAAAAGTCCTTGCCCAAGCCTCTAAGGCTTATTAAGAATTTGACCTTGGTAAAGAAAGTACTGCAACACATATTGCTACAGTGACAGCAAAAATCATCTTGTGAGAGATTATTCCAAATTCAGTGCATCAATGCACATTGTAGGCAATTAAAAATGCTATAGTGATTGGTTACTATGTAGTCATATACTCTGATTCTAGGCTCATGAGGCTGGATAAAAATAGAGTGACAGTGAGCGATCTTTCAGGAGCCAAAATAACCAAAATTTCAGCGCTACTCACGGTCCTTAAACCAGTCAGATAAAGATTATGCCATGATAGTGGGGATAAATGATCTGGCATGCAAACCCCTGAGGGATATGCAGAGAGACATGTCAGAGGTCTCCATGAATGTCACAAATGCAAGAAAGACATTGGCATTGAGCAGAAGCCTTCCTTCAACAAGAATGGTGCAAAAGTAGAAAGCAAGGATGATTGGTTTCAATGACTGGCGAAATAACTGGTATTATTCTCACAGAGTCCAGTATGTGTCAGTATGGGATGATATGCTTGACAATCAGAACTAATTTGACACACCTCCCTGGACTACATGAAAACAGACATGGTGGAACTCTTGGATTATGTGGCCTAGGCAGATATGGCCCTAGCCATGAGCAGTATCCTACTATCACCTGGAATGATACTGCAGTACAAGCAGCCAATTGTTGGTCAATCATTTTCTAAGTTTCTGGTGTCATTCTAAAGGGATCCAGTATCTGTCTGCATGGGATGACATAACTGACAGACCTCATTGCTTTGCCAGAGATGGTCTGCATCTGTCACCCCTGGGATTCCGGCTACTAGCTAAGGCTCTTGCCACCCCTATAGTGCATTTTTCAGGTGGTGTTCAAAAGACCAAATTTCCACTGTAACAGCTATAAACAAATGCAATCTGAAGGTCATGCTGCTCAACACTAGAAGTCTAAATCTCAAGATGCACTAGCTTGAAGTGCTCCTCAAAATGGAGAACGTCGACATTTGTGCTGTAATGGAGACCTGGTTTAAAGCAGCAGAAAGCACCCCTGCACTTCCAGGCTTTAACTCATTCCACACCTTTGGGCCCCGGAACATGGGCGGAAGCTCCAAAGGTGGTGGTTTCTCCATATTCATAAAGGATCTGGACACCTCCAGACTAGTAGCCTAGCATAATGCTTCTGAGATTCTTCAGGTACGACTAACACTGGGTAAGACGGCAATTCTGGTCATAGCCTGCTATATGACCCCAACCATGTCCTTAGACTCTCAATCCATGTTTCTAAGCACCCTGGAATCTATCAAGGTCCAGCCCAATACTCTCATAATAGGAGACTTCAACTACCCCTCCATCAACTGGGAAAACTACTCTTGTACCAATGCACTGGCCCAAAGCTTCCTGGAATTCATTCAATTCCAATGCCCTGGACCAGCTTGTTCTGACCCCCACTAGAGGAAGCAAAATCCTTGACCTGGTTATCACTAACATGGGTGACCATTGCTCTACACCAATAGTCAATTCCTCCCTGGTTAGATCTGACCACAGCCTAATCACCATGGAAATCTACATCTCACCCACACTCCCAACAAAGGTAACCACCTTGAAAAACTTCTCCAAAGCTGACTTTGGGCTCCTAAAAACAGAGGTAGCTAATGTCACAGCACCCATGCCAATGGAAAATAGCTGCATGACTGTCAAATCATACACCAATGCACTGTACAAACATGTACATAAATGCATGGAACTAGCTTTACCCAAAAGAACCAAGACGTTCTCGTCCAAAAAAAAAGGAAGCCAATCTGGTGCTCCCCATCCATCCATAAACTCTACAGCAGAAGGAAGAAACTGTTGCAGAAAAAAGTGAAGTCTCAAGACTGGAAAAACTCCCTTATTAGCCTCAACAAAAAGTTGAGATCCCTTATAAAATCCTCTAAAGCCAGCTATGAAGGCAGAATTATGGAAATAATAAAAAACAACCACAAAGCCTCCTATAGCTATATCAAGAACCTCCATGGCAATACCCAGATTTGCTATTAGTTATTGCACAATGGTGCCTCCTATACTGAGCCAACAGATATTGCCAACATATTGGCTGACAGATTCAGTGCCAACTTCACCCCCCCAAATGGACAAATCACAATACCGGAAGAATGCCAGGTGCCCAGCATTTCTGCAGCATAGGTAAAAGCTGCATTGCCCAAGGCCAATAATACAGCATCTGTGGGACCTGATAATATTCCTAGCTGTGTTCTACATGAACTACAGAATAAACTGGCACCACATTTGTGTGCCCTGTTCAGTCACAGCCTTACCTCAGGCTTTGTTCCTACTGAATGGCACACTGCTACAGTCATCCCGCTCCATAAAGGGGGAGTGACTACAGACTCTGGGAATTACTGTCCCATTAGATTGATGAGTCTGATATGTAAAGCTATGGAGTGCATCATCATGGATCTGATTAACAAAGATAAAGGTAATCTCCAAACTCTAGACCCTCACAATTTGGTTTTGTTAAAGGGAGATCCTGCCTACTTAACCTGGTTGACTTCTTCGAGTCAGTCACCAAGGGTTTGGATGAGGGTAAGGCAGTGCACACAGCCTACCTCGATCTGGCCAAGGCCTTTGATACCATTCCTCACTCAGGAATTATTGATAAACTCACCAAACTAGGTAGTGACCCCTATATCACTAGGTGAGTTGTAAATTGGGTCACAGATAGACTCCCAGAGTGAAAGTAGCAGATTCCAAGTCAGACTGCTTACCAGTCACAAGTGGAGTCCCACAGGTTTTGGTCCTGGGTCCACTCCTGTAAGGCATCTACTTCTCCGAAGTCCAGGCTGACACAGAGGAACTCTGGCTGAACAAGTTCACAGATGACTGCAAGCTGGGAACTATTATTAACTCCCCGAGTGATGCAGAAATCCTAAAAAAAGGCTTCACTCAGTCCAATGACTGGTATCTCAGCCATGGCCTTAAGCTTAACACCAAAAAATGCATTGTCATTCCCTTTGGCAAAAACTCAGTTCCCACGAATTACCACTGAACACTGAAGATGTTATAAGAGATCTGGGCACCCAGGTTGACAGCAACCTCTCCTTGACCACCACATTGCCACTGTGGTCAGAAAGTCCTTCTATGTGGCACATCTCATAAGCAAGGGTTTTGCATCCAGGAAGAAAGAGGTCATCATCTCTCTCTACTCATCCGTCATTAGACCAATTATTGAGTATAATGCCCCATTTGGCATGTACCTCACTGGACACTGCAACAGCTGGAGAGACCACAGAAGTACCTCAAGAAGAGGATCCTAGGCCTTAAACACATGTCCTACAGGGACAGACTCAATAAACATTAGCTATTCTCTGTCTCATCATCTACTTAGAGGCAATCTCTGCTTGACTTACAAAGCCATGTCTGACCCAGCCCTGCTAGAAATGCTACACCTAAAGAAATCCCAATACCTCCCTATCACACAGCAGTGGTGATGCCTCACCCCTGACCCCAGAAGTTACAGATGAGTCTTAATTGTAAAGACATAGAACATATCACAATGAAGCTAATTAATACTGATATTAAATTTTAAAATTCTTACCAGACATGCTGCCCCAGCAGTTTGTTTTGTCAAAGGTAGATCCTACCTGATGAATATAGTAAGCTTCTACAAGAAGTTGACAAAGGCACAGGACAAGTGAGTACACACAATGTACCATGTTCCTTGATATGTCCATTGAGTTTGGAGCTATTGTCCATGAACATCTGCTAAAAATGAGCTCCTACTAATAAATACTTGAAATAATTATTTCTTGGACTCTAGTTATTGTATACATGCTGCTGGAATAGCAGAGTTTCATTTGGTTCTTTGGTTTTACTGCTGGGCTGTTTTTTTATTGTTATTAGTTTCTCCTACCCATTCAGACTTTCCTGGTAATCAAATATCATTCAATAAATACATAAATAAATAAATGTTTGGCTTTGCCAAAAAAATTGTCATTATACATAATGCCAACATAGTAAACAAATTAAATGCAGTCCAAACTATACACTATGTGAATTGCAAGTTGGCTGAAGGACAGACTCCACATAGTGAAGGTGTTGGGTGCTTCTTTAGAGAGCATGATGGTAAACAGTGAAGTTGCCTAGGGATTTGTCTTGAGACCTCTGCTTTTTGGCATTTGTGATTAACTAAGTTTGCAGATGTTTTTAAACTGGGTATCATCCTCAAATCCCAGACCAACACACACGCACTTTATCATGAGCTTACAATTGTTAATAACTGGCATGCAAAATCAGATTAAAGTTGCATACCAATAATTGCAAATTGTCAGATTTAGAGGTTCACAGAGGTTCATAGATTAGTACTAGGCTAACTGCCCTTGTGAGCTATTTTAAGCCTAGCCAATTATCCCTTGTGAGACTCAGAGATTTGGTAAACAATATTTCCATCCTGCTTATAACAGAGACAGCACCTCACTTTGAAATAAGAATGTAGTGAGAGATCTTGGAACATGGATGGGTAGCCCCCTTTCATTGGACCATAATATTGCAATAGTGGTTAGAACATCATTTTGCAACTCATTGCAAAAGGTATATCTTCAAGATCAAAAAGATGTTTTACCTTGCACAACTCATTACAAAAGGTATGTCCTTAAGATTAAAATATGTTACTCCCTTGCATTCTGCACTGATGAGGCATTTCATAGAACACAATACCCCCTTTGAGATTGTATCTCATGAGACACATAAAGCAATTGGAAATACCACAGAGGTTCCTAACTAAAAGATCAAGTGATTAAAAGATTCCTAACCTACCAGGAGAGACTGGAAGATGTATCCCTTATTCAGTATCATATAGACTCTGTATGGCTGATATGTGCACTTATCAGGCTATAAGGAATTCCATAGTATAAGACATGTTAGATCTTCATAAATCAAAGGTATAATTACTAGGAACAGAGACTTAAATCTACTTAAAGATAAAAAAAAAACAAGGTTGCGAGATAGAGTTGTCATGCAGCACCTACCCACTTCTCTGCAACAAACATCATTTCCAATTAATCAGTGTGTTTCACTATATTCCTTCAAAAGAGAGCTAGATAATTGGATGGTCATTCATAAATTCACTCCTTGTATGACTAGCCTGTCCCGGTTTGAAATGGGAGGAAAGATCTTGGGTGGGTTCTGGCAAAGTGATAACTGCCTCCAAGCTGTGGAGCTGGCATTTCTACAGTTAATATAATTAATCGCCCTGTGTTTCTAATGCTTAGTCAAACACTCTGCTTGTACTGTGCTGATGAGGTCATAACAAGGCCGAAATATGCATATACACAGCTAGTGGGGTTTGGCTTTATTGGCCTGCAATTGTCCAGTAAAACAACAAAACAGGTCATGGACATTCAGAATTGCCAATTAGCTGAAACACTTGATGTTCATAAGGATCATTTACATATATCCCATGTGCCTCTGCTACAAGAGGTTTGGGAGTTCACTGAGTGGAAGTTCTAGCTTTGCTGGAGTTTTAATTTTGTTTTCCCTGATTGGGTTTCCAGTGACCTTCTTGCTTATTGTTTTAGTTTGTTGTTTGGGATATTTTTGCAGTGACCCTAATGAGAATGGACATCAGTTGGGTGTAACAGCCCTGTGTTTCTAATGCTTACTCAAACACTCTGCTTGTGCTGTGCTGATGATGTTTTAACAAGGCCAAAATATGCATATCCACAGTTAGTGGGGTTTGGCTTTATTGGCCTGTAATTGTCCAGTAAAATGACGAAACAGGTCATGGACATTCAGAATTGCCAGTTAGCTGAAACACCTGATGTTCATGAGTATCATTTGCATATATCCCATGTGCCTCTGCTACAAGAGGTTTGGGAAGTCACCCAGTGGAAGTTCTAGCTTTGCTGGAGTTTTCATTTTGTTTTTACTGATTGGTTTTTCAGTGAACTTCTTACTTATTGATTTAGTTTGTTGTTTGGGATATTTTTGGAGTGACCCGAATGATAATGGACATCATTTGGGTGTAACAGCCCTGTGTTTCCAATGCTTAGTCAAACACTCTGCTTGTGCTGTGCTGATGAGGTCATAACAAAGCCGAAATATGCATATCCACAGCTGGTGGAGTTTGGCTTTATTGTCCTGCAATTGTCCAGTAAAACAATAAAACAAGTCATGGACATACTAAATTGCCAATTAGCTGAAACACCTGATGTTCATAAGGATCATTTGCATATATCCCATGTGCCTCTACTACAAGAGGTTTGGGAGGTCACTCAGTGGAAGTTCTAGCTTTCCTGGAGTTTTCATTTTGTTTTACTGATTGTTTTTTCAGTGACCTCCTTACTTATTGTTACAGTTAATATAATTGGAAATATTCAGTTGCATTATCTATAGGTATTGTCTCTCATTTACTGCATTAGGAGCCATTGAATTTCACAGTCTATTGCTTATTACTGTTATTATTTAGGCAGGCAGCAGATTAGTCTATTATTTCAACTGCTGATCACACATGATCTCAGATTTGATCATTGCTGTTACACCGATGCTTGTTCTGATTATTCCACTGTATACCTCTCAAGTGCCCTGAATTTTGCAGCATATGTCTGATTTTGCCTCATATTTTGTCTCCGCTCATTTTTTTATTTTGTTGTAAATCACTGAAGATTACAGTCAGTCAGTACTACCAAACATTATAGTTTCATACTTCTTATTGTTCAGAAAATGCATATGGACTGACCACAATATTACTTTTACTATAACATTAAGGCTTCCTGCATATATAATTAAAATAAAAGGTTTTGGTGAATGTTTTTAACCAAATTAAATAAATTTATGTAATTTAATAACAATGGTGTAGTTGTGGATGCTATTTTATGATATACATTAAAAGTTTATTTATATGGTAGAATTAAGATTTGGTATATATGTAAAAAAGGAATGGGACAAAGAGTTAAATGTTCTGCAATCTAAAATTGACAAATTAAAATTAAATTTACAACCTAATGATAAATCTGCAAATATAGAGAAACCTCAACCAGAAATATTTAGAACTACTACACCACAAGATTTCAATTAATTTGGAAAAATTTAAATTACAGTCATATTCAATAAATTCTAAGAGTTTACACTGATTAGCCATTAGGGCAAACACATGAATAAAATAAATCATATTAAAGAGATTGCTTACAAAGTCGTGAATAAAATATAAGAGTAACTTCTTTAAAAGATATATTAGAATGTTGTAGTAAATACTATGAAAAAAATTAATAAAACCAAGACAAGATTAGATAATAGTAGCTTAATGGCTAGTTTTTTCAAGGAAAATATACAAAGTAAGATAACTAAAGAACAGAAACGTAAAATTGATAAGTCATTTTCTTTTAGAGAATTAAAAAATCAAATTAAAAATCTTAAGACTAACAAGCCCCCAGGACTAAATTACTGCCAATAATATTAAAAAAAAATCTTAAATACTTTTAAAGAAGTTAAGAGTACTTCAAATATTCCCCCTTCATGGTGATTTTCTCTTATCTTAAATACTTTTAAAGAAGTTAAGAGTACTTCAAATATTCCCCCTTCATGGTGATTTTCTCTTATCATACCTATCTTAAAACCAAATAAAGATCTTACATTATGTTGTTATTATCATCCTATTTAGCTTTTAAATATAGATTATATGATCTTTATGTCTATAGTAGCAAAAGGTTAAATCTTATGCTATTAGAATTAATAAATGATGATCAAACTCATTTTATATCAAACAGAAGAGTTTTATATAATATTATTAGACTATTTTTATTAATTGATACAGCTAATAAAAATAAAAAAAAGAACTTTAAATAAGCTTAGATTTGGATACAACTTTGGTGTCATTGTTTAGAGTTCTCCATAAATATAATTTTTCCATAGATTTCACAAGTTTAATCAAAAAGCTTTATGATAATTCAGTATCTTTTGTTAAAGTAGGTTCTTTTTATCTAGTTGTGATGTCCCTCCTCTGGGACAGTGATCAAGGAATCTCAATCCTCACCACAGACACCAGTGAGGGACATTCATTTGGAACAAAAATAGATACACAGTATTTCCAGTTGCAGCTTTCTGCACCAAGCACCATTTCCCTTAAGAGCACACAGGGAGCACACTCAGACCTAGGCCTGGGTTTCCTTCTCTCTCTCTCCAAGCCACAAATAAGAGCCCCCACTGACACAGTTGTAGAAATGAGTCCTCAGCTGAGTATTCCAAGCCAAGTCCTCCACCACCCTGTCTGTGAAACCAATGCTCTGTGTCTGTGCTCCAAGTAACTGACACACACACTCTTTTGAGATACACCTGGGAAAGGCTGACACAGATTTACCAACTATGCCCCTTCTGCCCACACTATAAGATAGATACTGTCACCAGAGCACTCCATAACCAGCTGCTCTAAGGATCTTACATTGGTGCTCAATTATACTGAGTAAAATTAATACTCATACAAATGGTAGTGTTTTGCCAATGCAGCAAGGCTTTCAGGAGTGGCCACAGTGTTACCAAATAAATATAAGTACTCTCAAAGGTTAAAATACTGTTTAAAAGGCCAGCCACAATGAAACATTTAAATATATTTAATAACAAATAATGAAAGAGCATGAAAATACTAAACATCTATTTACAATAAACACCACAGTTTCAATCACAGGAAATATTAAGAATAACACAGATAGAAAGGTTCACACAGATACAGAAAAACAAAACTTAACTAATCTCACTATATTTTCCTGACTGATCTAAAGAATTACTATTCACCGTTTACTTACTAGAGCAAGGCAAGATGATGTAGGTGAGTGGTCCTTCTTTGTCATGTTTCAAAAACAGATTGCCTTGAGATTTCTGTCTCATCTAGTATTAAAACATCATTTCAGTGCTGGATTACAGCATGACATCACATACATATTTTTATCTGACTCTGGTTCCCACACTACCTCTTTTACTAGAAACTGAACCAGAATCTATTGCATATGTGTTATAGTACAGACAGACTTAAAGATTTGGTAAGATGTGTTAAAGCATCTGGAAGCTATAAAACAATTTCAGAAAAGTCCACCCTTCCACAGTAGCAACTAGTTTAGCCCTAAGGACAATACAGTATGATTTCTAGTCCTGGTTCTTGCAGACATTTTGTCTCTGACTAAAATCAGAACTGTAAGATAAAATCCTTATGGCCTTAACCAGGTAATTTAATTTCAGACTATTTTTCAAAGGTAGCTGGACTGAGATGATCCTCTTCTCTTCCAGTGTCATCTGTCCCAATATATAAATTTCAACCATTACAATACAGTCTGACATACAGGTGTGTTTCTTTCCTGTCCAGCAGGACCCTTAGTTGGTACATTTTTAACACAAGTAACTTTACAAATATATTTTCAACATGTACCTCTAAGAATCAGCTTTATATACAAATGACATATAATTCTGGGATTTATATAACATGATCAACCAGTGAAATGTTCAAACACGTAATAATCGACCCCTAAATATCGAACCATCAGAATGTCGAATGATTCAATGGAGATCTCCGTACAGTGTGGACATGGAAGTTTTCCGTTGTCTGCACTGTAGTGTAATCTCGGAGTTGGTATATTTAAGTAGCGGGGGTGTAGGGGTGCAGTGGTCTTGCCCCCCTGCTTAGAGCATTTTAATGGTTTGTTTGGGTGGGGTTTTTTTTTGGCCATTCAACATTATGGCATTTCAATATTTTGGGGTCGATTATGTGTTCGAACATTTCACTGTTCGATCACGTAATATAAATGCATAATTCTTCATAAAACTTTAGCTAGCTATGCTAGCATATCTTATACATCCACTGCCCTACTTCTCCTGGCATAGCTGACAATACCTCACATCATCATACTAATGCCTTTGAACTATTAAAAGGAATGAAACAAGGATGTCCTTTATCTCCTTTGTTATTTGTACTAATTATAGAACCATTTGCTAATTACATACCTAATAACAATATTAAGGGCTTTAAAATAGATTATCTCTTTTGTCATTTGCATTACTTATAGAGCCATTTGCTAATTACATAAGATCTAATAAAAATATTAAGGGCTTTAAAATAGATGGAAATTATTCCTCTAAAATTCAGCTATTCATTGATGATATTCTGTTAACAAGTGGTGAAACTGAATTTTTGTTAGACCATATTGTTTACTGAATGGATTATTTTGAAAAGATTTCTGGTTTGAAGTTTAATCATAATAAAATAACAACTGTACTTATTAATAAAAAGATGGGCAACTTTTTAGAAAATTATAAACATGTTAGCTGGGATCATTCACATATTAAATATCTAGGAATCATTATTGACTATTGTACAGATCTGATATTGGTAAATTATAAAACATAATTGACATAATTACTAAACTAACCACTAATTGGAAGAAATTATTTTTCACAGTAGAATATTTACTTATGTTGATTAAAATGATAATTTTACCTAAAAGTTTAGTCTATACTCAGTCATTAGTTATTGTTCTTTGTAAAAAGATTAGAAAAAATAAAGTCTATTTTATTCAAGTTTTTATGGTATCCTATGAAACTAAGGATATCCTTTGATTGGCCCACAAAAAGTTGGGAGGAAAATGGTATTGGGTTTCCTAATATTGACTTATACTCAAAGTCTGTCATTATTAAAATAATAGTTTTGTGGCTAGACTTGTATGTCTCATGTTGGAAATTAATGCATGAGAGAATATTAATAGATAATAAATATGTTGTAGAAACTTATATGAAATTGGGAATTAATAAATTCTACTTGGTTTTAAAATAATTTGTTTTAAATGATAGCTGTAAGTTTATCTTCAAGCCTGTTAATAATCACATTATTTTAAACTTTAAACTTTAAGAGATTTATGAACTCAAATTATTTGGTTAAAGAATTATTATTTTTATTTTCTATAGCTTATATGACTAGATGCTTAGAGTCTTTTAATTTAAGTAAAATGTTAGATTTCAAAAATAGTAATTTGATATTTTGGCATCAGGTTCTTAATGGAAATAAAGTTCATTGAGCTGATAATCTTTTAGCAAGATATACCCCCGGATTCACTAATTTCCATGCAGGACTAATCTAGTCCTGCACGGAACCGGCAGTTTAGGAGGAGGATGGCAGAGCGTGTCATGTATATTAATGAAGGTGCACTGCCTGACCTCCTAATCCTACATGGAGTGTGAACGAGTGCAGGGGGTGTGTCTGAGAGCAGAGCTCTCAGAATAAACATGCCCCTGCAAAGTAGAGCAGCAGAAACTGTAAATAAATGAGTGAGACTACTCATAGGTGTCTGAATATCCCCACCAACAGTCCCCCATGTGTTCAACAGGAACAGTACATATAAATAAAACAAAAGCACTTTTTTATATTTTATTTTTAAAACCTCAAGTACAGCTAACTGTAGGTGTGCAGGTTTGCCCACTGCTTATCTACGGTTAAAGCAGTTTAAAAGGCTGAAGAGGATAACAAGGAAGATATATGCAAATGATGCAGCATAGCAATAGGGTAGTGGTCAGAGCATCTGCCTAATGAGCAGGCATTCCTGGTTCGAATCCCACTGCAGCACATTCCATTTTCTATGTGAAATATGTATATGAACATTTTTTTACATTGTTTGCTGTATAACCTACTCAATAACATTTAAATGTAAGTACTGGATTAAATGCACATGTGAAGTGTCAATGTCATAATGAATAAGGCACTAGTAAGCAGGTTTAAGTTCAAGTAAGCATATATAAGCACTAGTAAGCGTGTGCAAGTGCGTTTGCACGGGCGTAAGCATTGCCTACACAGATTAAGCAAAGTAGAAGCTAACTGAGTGTAAGAAACTGTAACCGGAGGTTAGCAGTGCTTACCATTGCACAACCCCGCGTACAACTGCTTTAAAGTGCCTTAATCACTCTGTACCCAATGGCCCATGTTCTGCCCAGCAACAAAGTAACCTGCCTCTAAAAGGCTCAAACTCAGGACCCTATATACTATAGTCAAGTAGTCAACCACTAAACCATCATACCAATACAGATAAATGAGGTATCAGCAAACTAATCCTCACCACAGGAAAATCAAACCAAACATGTGAACTGAATCTATGTACAGTGTGAAGGGGTATAACCTGCTACATAGCATAAATATGTGAACTGGAGTACTGCAGTAAGCATAGATGTGAGGTCTTATTGTAATAAAGTGTAGAAGTACCCAGGTCCCTATACAGTGTATGTACACATGAATCACGGATACCAGATAAATATATAACCTGTAATGAAGAATAAATCACTGCCAAAAGGCAAATATAGTGCAAATTAACTATTAAGCAATGCTAACTGCAGCACAGCTCAACGTAGTAAGAGTAAGCAATGTGTAGGGGAGCCAATCCAATCTGCCTAGCAGTATACCCCTTTAAGCACTGCCAACCTTAGGTAAGCAGGTGTGCTCATAGCTTATCCTTTTCAAACCTGGCCAATCACTGAAAAGTGTGAGTTATTGGCTGTATTTAAACCACACAGGCAGGAATACATTTGGTAACTGGTTGTAGCTTCCTACTGCAGGCAGAATGGCTGGTGTGGGTGAAGGCACTTATTTTAGAATGCAGCGCTGGGACATCCAGGAGTCAAAAATCATGGTATGGCTCCTGGTAAAACACCACAAGAAGAGACTACTGCAGGGCCAGTACCAGGGCTCGCAATATAAAATAGAGGCCTGGGACAGTCTTGCCTGTGACCTCACCAGTGCCACAGGTATCCCCTGGACTGATGAGCAGGTCAGGCACCACCATGCTGACCTGAAGCGGTGGAGGGGGGATGTACTGGAACAGTGGATCCATGAGTCTCTGCAGATTGCTAATGCTCCAGTACTAAGTACTCATTCCACTAAGTAGTTAAGAATTGCCTAGCTTGTGTATACTACGGATAGGTATGGCTAAATATCACTGTATTCCTCCGACAGCTGCAGATGAGCGGGCTGTGAACAAGCAAGCCCATGATGCCAGATTGCAAAGGCTGTATCGCGAGGCAGGTTAGTAATTAGTCTGCATGTACTGTCATAACAAATAAATATAAGTGCCTCAGAAAGTGTTGTACCAGTAGAAATAAATGTGTAATTGTCTTGAATAAAGGTATAATGCCTGGAGTGCTTCTGTTTACTCTTCTGTCATATGTTGGCAAACTGTTGCATACTATAAATAGCACTGTTATAGTTTAAGCAGTGTCACCCACACTGTGGTATGCAGATAAAATGTGTATGAAGTCCTGCATAACAATGTTGGAAGTGCCAAGAGGTCAGTTATATTGTGCAAGTGTGGGAGACCTAGATAGAAAACAGTAGAAAGCTTTACATAAATTCCCTAATAGTACAGTGTACTGTGATGTTAGCTATACTCTTTGTCACACACAGCAGGGGTTTGAATCCTGGGAGTTCTACTAAGTTGAATGCATAACTATACCCCACAACTGTACAGATTTTATAACCATGTTCAGATAGAAAGCTGTTTGCATAATTACACCCAACAACTGTACAGAATGCGCTAGAATGTTCAGATTGAAAGTTGTATGCATATTCATACCCCACAACTGCTCCAATCTGTGCAGCATGTCCAGATAAATGGCCCATATCACCAGCCTGGTACCCCGTCCCCTGAAAAATCAGTGTGATGATCCAAGAAATGTAGACAGCCATTAATGACATATAACTGATAGTCAAACGTGTACATAGTCATAGAATGTATATGAAAACAAACCTGTCATTCTAGCACCTCACCCAAAGTGTATGACTGCAATTCTCAACATATGTTGCATTAACACCTGCATCCTGTCACACCTGTATGTAAAACACAGGTCACGTATATAATAATCTATAAACATACCAGTGTACAATATAAGGCCATTGGGTAGTGTAATAATACATGTAAGGGAAAGATCACAGCAGTGACTAAGAATGTAGTGAAACTACAAGGATATATTAGTCATTAATTGAACTCCCTCTATCACCCCTACCATATGTGCAAAATAACCCAATGACATTCCTCAACTGGTATGTGTACACTCCAAACTTTTGTTGGGGCATATGTCCTAATGGTTTATAAATATTCACATCTGTTTATATGCATGTGCCATGTTAAAATACACCCATATGCGTGGCCTGTTGCCATCAATGAAATCTGCATTCTCTTGTAATGACCACTGTTGTTCCATATATGCATGTGTTCTGCTTGCTCTGCAACTGTGTTAAATCTGGTGTTTTGGGTTAATGGGAATACTTATGCATGCTGTTATAACTAATCCTGAATGCTGTTGACTGTTCTTTTAGGGCCTCAGCAATGGTGTGTGTGAAGGAGAGGAGGGCAGTGGTGGTGCTATGGTGAGGAAGAAATCTGTGTTGGGTATGTAGATCTTTTACTATCTCCACAGATCTTTTCACTACCTCTACCTAAAGTCTATTCAAACCACCCTTTTTATAGGTTACTAAACCTTCCCCTAAAGCTAAATCAAAGCTACACAAACTCTATCACTTACTACACTCACTCCTCTCTCTAAACAACTACTCTGCTCTGGTGATGTATCCCAACCCCGGCCCCAATTCAACTCACCCCACCCTTACTCTCCACACAACCCCCTCCACAACTACCCCTACACCGCCCTCATCTTACACCTCATACAATCATCAGTCCCAGCCACAACAATCATTTCCAGCTAAAGACTTAGCCATTTACTCTCTGAATATTCAAAGCCTAACAAATAACATTACTGAGCTGCACTCATGGATTGCTCTCAATATCTCACCATACCCCTCCTCTATTCCTGACTTCCACCCAGCTGAACTCATCATCCTCAACTGCATCTGTATCCACACAAAAAACTTGCTGTATCTTCCATCTATCTACCTCCTGGCAACAATTTGCCCATTCTAGAAAACACCCTATCCTGGTTCTCCCATAATATATCATATGAGACACTTATCCTTGGCAAGACTGCTCTGCAATTTGTAGCATGTTACAGGCCACCCTCTCAAACTCAGGAACCTCACATGGCCTTCCTGAAAACATTGGAGGGGATAAATGTATCTCCAAACACCATCATACTAGGTGACTTCAACTACCCTAATATAGACTGGGAACACTACTCAAGCCCGAACACTCTAACCCAAAGATTCCTGGAGTTCATAAACTCAAATGCCATGGAACAACTAGTCACCATCCCCACAAGAGGTGAAAACATACTTGATCTCATCATCACGAACATGGGATCAAAATGTTCAACACTGGAAGTATACCCCTCACTGGTGAGATCAGATCATAAACTAATCTCGCTGGAGGTCCTCATCCCGCCCCCACCTGAAACAAAAAAGACCACAGTGAAAAACTTCTCAAAAGCCGATTTCACACTTCTAAAAACTAGTGTGGTCTCCTTTAAGGCCCCTGAGCCAGTGGTAAACATTACTCAAACCGCTGAATCACTTACAAATGCCTTCTACCAGCACCTACAGGACTGCATGGATCAGGCAATCCCAAACAAAACTAAGACTCTCTGTACCAAAGGCAAGCGTCCAGTCTGGTGGACCCCAGCCATAAACAAGCTCTACAACAAAAGGAGGAAGCTACTACAAGATAGAGCAAAATCCTTGAAAGGTAAGACATCTTTGATCATTATAAGTAAAAACTAAGAGCTCTCATAAAATCATCAAAGGCAAATTTTGAGAGAAAAATCGCCAAGGACTCTAAAGACAATCATAAGGCCTTCTTTAGCTATGTTAGAAACCTAGGAGGAAACTCCCAGATATGCTCAGAATTAGTTCAAAATGATGTGAAAATTACTGAACCTACACACATTGCTAACATACTGGCTGACAGGTTCAGTGCAAACTTCTCCCCTCCCCAAAAGGAGAGATATCTATTCCAGAGGATTGTAGCCCCCAAACATCTCCAATGCCCAGGTGAGAACTGCCCTCACTAAGGCAAAAAACACAGCATCCATGGGAACGGATGGTGTCCCCGGCTGTGTGCTTCATGAACTCAACGAGGAATTAAACCCACAGTTAGGACAGCTGTTTAATCTTAGCCTCACCTCAGGATACGTACCCAAGGAGTGGCGCACGGCGACTGTGGTCCCACTTCATAAGGGCGGTGCCTCCACAGACCCTGGAAATTACCGCCCCATTAGCTTGACAAGCCTTATCTGCAAAGCCATGGAGAGGATCATAATGGAACTCATAAATAAAGACATAGGAAACTTGCAGACTTTGGATCCAACCCAGTTTGGCTTTGTCAAAGGCAGATCCTGCCTCTTAAACTTGGTTGACTTTTTCGAGACAGTCACCAAGGCCATTGATGAGGAAAGGCAGTCCATACAGCCTACCTCGACCTGGCAAAGGCCTTCGACACAATACCCCACTCAGGTATCATCGAAAAACTCATCAGCTTGAATGTAAACCCATACATCACAAGATGGGTTGCAAACTGGCTAAGCGACAGAACCCACAGGCTCAGAGTTGCTGGAGCCATGTCAGACTCAAAGCCTGTCACAAGTGGTGTCCCACAGGGCTCAGTCCTGGGTCCACTCTTGTTCGGCATCTACTTTTCTGAAGTACAAGCAAACACAGGAGGGTTATGGCTGACAAAGTTTGCAGATGACTGCAAACTGGGCCCCATAGTCGAAAACACATCTGACACAGATATCCTCCAGAAGGGCCTCACAGAAACGGATAACTGGTGCCAGAGCCATGGCCTGAAGTTAAACGCCTAAAAATGCATAGTCATACCCTTCGGGAAAAACAAGGTTACCCCTAGCTACCATATAGGTGACAATCCACTGAGCACAGAAAAAGTCATCAGGGATCTGGGGACCCAAGTTGACAGTAGTCTTTCGTTTGACACTCATGTTGCTAAAGTAGTTAGGAAAACCTTCTATATCGCCCACCTGATCATGAAGGGATTCACATCTAGATCAAGGGAGGTCATCGTCCCCTGTACTCATCACTCATTAGACCTATGATTGAGTACAATGCCCGTTCGAATGTATCTGACCAGACACCTGATGCAGCTTGAAAGGCCCCAAAAGTTCCTCACCAAAAGGATAAAGGGTCTCAAAAATATGTCTTATGCTGCCCGACTGAAAGAACTCCAGCTTTATTCAGTCTCATACCGCTTGCTCAGAGGTGACCTGTGCCTGACATATAAGGCCATGTCAAACCCAGATTTGATGAATATGCTTCACCTCAAAAATCTAGATCCCTCAGAACCACAAGGGCGGAGACTTAAACCTTGACACGGTTATAAATAGAACGTGCTGGAGGGACAGATTCATCACCCAGAGACTCCCTATGCTGTGGAACAAAATCCCGGTACATGTGAGGCAGAGCACCTCGCTGGCCTTGTTCAAGAGGAATCTTGACCAATGGATGGGAGATCGCAGATATACCCCAGGGATTACTTCAGTGTCACTGCTTGACAGAGGCACAGAAAAATGATAGGCATAGTTTTTATTCAAACTAAAGGGGTGGCGAAAGCCACATAACTATGGGCTAGGCTTATAAATGCCCTTGGGCAGATAGCCTAGTATGAACCTATGAACCTATGAACCTATGTCAACATAGACTGGTCCAAACTCTCTACTGACTTTCCCCACCTCAGCATCCTCCTTCATGGATTCCACCAACTTATATCATTACCCACTCGCTTCCATAAAAATTCAACTTTCAGCTCCATAATAGATTGGATCCTTACCAATACCCCCCACCACTACCACAATCCCACCAACTTATCTGATTCCTTTAGTGACCATCTGCCTACATCCATCCTTAGACACTACTACCATACTCCCAAACCCCACCTTATCAAGGACTGTCATGAATTATCTACTTTCAATTCTTCCCACTTCAACTCTATTCTTAACAGCACAGATTGGTCCATCCTTAAACAACTCCCTCTAAATGACGTTGTCAGCACTTTCAATAGCATCTTCTTGAGTACTCTAGACTCCCTTGCTCCATCTAGAAAGATCAGAGTAAAATCAGTTCATGCTCCCTGGCCCTCCAAAGAGACTAAGTCCCTCATGAAACAAAGAGACAGCACTTGGAAAGCCTGGATTAAAACTAAACAACCACCACTTCTTCTCAAATATAGACAACTGAGGAACCTTACAAAAAGACTTACCAATAATGACACAAAGTCATACTACAGTTCTGCCCAGCTTAATAACAAATCCAGTACTCAGAAATTTTGGTCAACTCTCAACAACATTCTCTATCCCAGAAGTACCTCTAATCCCTCCTGTTAGAAAAATATGTATTAATGTGTGTATTAGCAATATGCTTAGTGCATTTAGAAGCTTGAAAAGAGTTAACACATTTATTCTATTTCATACTGCATAAATCTGTACAAACTGCAGTTGCTTTCTGGCCTTGTACTGTTAGCTAAAATCTTGCTTGTGCCTTGGAAATTTACTGAGAAGCAGGTGATTTTCTGCTTGCGTTAGGAAAATAATGAATAGAACAATACTACTTGTATAAAACTTAGACAAGAAGTTCCGCTGTGCCATGAAAAAATACACAGCTGTAGAAGTTACAGATAATTAGTACAAAGCCTGCTTGAAAATATGAACTGCAATCAGCATTTGCTTGTATCTGTATTAGAAAAGTACCTTGAAAAGTAACACTGTACAATAGATGCTTGTAAATGGATTAATAGTCACCAAGGCCAGGTTGTTTTTCTGATATGTTTCTCACAAATCTAGTCATGTCAGCAGAACATCTGAAGTAACATCTGCTGTAGAACAATACTAAAAGTTGTGTTTGATTACGTCAGCTTAGAAGGCCATGTCTTGTAAAATAGTATAAGAATGAACATACTTCCTGTTAGTAGTTAGACAAATCCTTGTATTTGCATGTTTTTGTCTCCTTGCTGCAAGTAAATTAAAGTGCCTTAACTTAACCTTACGTGCATTGGTCTTTGAAGTTTTTTCCTTTGACAGATTGGTCCTTCGGACCGGAAACCTTCACTTCACCTCAGATCAGACAGGCCAGGTGGCTTGAAACCGTACGGGGAAGAAACCACATCAGTTCTTCTTATTTGAAAAGTCCTCCGACTGAATTGTCGTACAAAAGAGGCCAGCCACTTTCTGATCTGCGACTGAAGGACAGGTTTACTCGAACCAGGTGATCAATCACGAAGGCTCAGGTAAGGTGAATCTACCTTCTTTTTCTGTTTTAGATCAGGGACTAGATTTGTATTTGTTCTGTTAAGACTTTATTTATAAGTCAGGGACAGAAAGATTACTGTCTTGTCATAGATCAGGGAAACAGAGCAAGTAGGCAGTCATTCTGAAGAGACAATGGAGAGCTCCATCATTCCCCCACTCAACCACTACCACTGTACTACTACTCACACCACCACTCATGTCTCACCCACACTCAGCTCCCCTCCCACCAGCTCAAGAAACATCCCTTTGCACCCTCCACATATTCTACCAACTATATTACTCAAATATAAAGCATCCCTACAACTTAACATAGTAACCCTCCCACCATACCTATTACCCACAGAGCACAATCATAAAGTTTCCCTTATAAACAAACACATTCAAAAACTGAGAAAACTAATCTCATGCATATCAAAACTAGCCCTAAGTGGAGACATCCACCCCAACCCTGGCCCTACCATCTCCAACCCCAATCCTCATAATAAGACTAGAAACCACAACTTCTCCCATATTACAGCCAATAGAAAGCCAGGTGACTTCCTTCTACTAAGCCTAAATATTAGAAGTATATCCAAAAAAGTCCATGAACTCCATGCCACCATAGACTTGTACTCCCCAGATATAGTCATCCTGACAGAAACCTGGCTAAAACCTCACATTACCAGTGAGCAAATACTCCCTACAGGTTACGGCATACTAAGAGTAGACCAGCTAAACAAAAAAGGAGGTGGTGTAGCTATAATATGTAAACAGCATCTAAACATCCAGATCTTAAAATCATCAGCTCCACAAATAGGCAATGAAGAAATAATATATACCAACCTCAAAATTAACCAAAACAAAACCATCAACATAATTGGATGCTACTTCCCACCTGGCCAAAACATCCCTCCACTAGAAAACCTCCTCAGCTGGTCTACCCACCATCTCCCCCAAGAAACTATCATCTTAGGTGATTTCAATATTGACTGGCAATCCTGTTCTGGCAACAATCCAACCCATCATGTACACCTTCATGGCTTCACCCAACTAGTCCAGTCACCAACCAGGATAAATAAAAACTCCAGCAAGCACACTACCCTGGATTGGATACTAGTCAGTAAGAGCCCCCAGTCATATATAACAGGCTGCTTATCAGATAGCCTCAGTGATCACTCCCCAACATTCCTACTAAAAAAATACCTATATCAAGCTAAACCTGTCATCTACCGTCAAATACGTAAAAAAATAAACTTTAACCCACTCACATTCATCTCATCCCTCAAAGAAAGTAACTGGCATCCTCTAAAGTACCTCAGTCTAGATGATGCAGTTGAATTTTTTAATACTACCTTCCTGAACATCCTTAATTACCATGCCCCCATAAGATTTTCCAGAACCAAAGCACAACCCACCCCATGGCTACAGAAAACCACTAAGTCAGAAATGAAAAACAGGGATAAAGCCTGGGAGCACTGGCGCAAAACCAAAACCCCCTCAACTAGACAGAAATTCCTAGAACTACGCAATAGAGTCAAAAAGCTAATAAAACAGGACACATTCCAATACTACCAGTCTGCCCTAGACTCCTCACAACACAGCCCCAAACAATTCTGGTCCTCCATAAACTCCATCCTCCACCCAGGTAAAGTCAGTACCCCTCCTCCTAACATCCCTCACTCCTCAGAAAATATTGCTACTTCATTCAACACACACTTCACCCAAACCATACTATCACTAGCTAAACAACACAACCCCCCTCCCCTCCAACCCACACCTTCAACTAATAATCTCCCCACTGCCTTCTCTTTTTCTCCTGTACCTACCTCCAACATAAAAAAACTCTTAACTAAACTTAAACCCACCAAATTAGCAGCAGACAACCTCCCAAGTGCATACCTACAAATTGCAGCTGATGCTCTGGCCTATGCAGTATCCATCTTGATTAACCGATCTCTGTCAGAAAGTTACGTTCCCACACTGTGGAAAGTATCACATATAATTCCCCTCCACAAAGGTGGACCCTCCGCAGAACTAACCAATTACCGCCCCATAGCTATTCTTTCTCCACTCTCCAAAATACTAGAGAGATGCATACACTCTCAGGTCTCAGACTACCTCCTTACTAACAACCTCCTTTCCAGTACTCAGCATGGTTTCCGACCAAACCATAGCACCACCACTGCCTTACTCTCCTTTACTAACATTATCCTTCAGCATAAAAACAATGGCTATCTCTCCTGTGCTACTTTCCTAGACCTATCTAAAGCATTTGACATGGTCCCAGACAAACAACTTATCTCTGTCCTCAATAACCTATCCTTCTCACAATCAGTCACCAACTGGTTTCAGAGTTACCTGTCTGACCGCCAAAAATCTGTTATATGGCAGAATGACATATGTCCCCAACTACCTGTCTCCATAGGGGTTCCCCAAGGATCCATCCTTGGACCCCTACTCTTTTCTGTTTACACCAATAGTCTAGCCTCTGCCACCAAACATGGCACACTCATACAATACGCAGATGACTCGACCATCATCTGCTCAGCCCAGTCCCTACCCAAACTGCAAAAAGTCACACAGGAAGGCTTTTCCTCTGTTGAAACATGGTTATCCGATGCCCAATTAATACTCAACCCAAACAAAACTAAACTACTCATCTTCCAACCCACCAAACATACTCAAAACAACTCTCACTTTAGCATCACAGCAAAAGACACCACTATATACCCAACTGAACACACCAAATTGCTAGGAGTGGAAATAGACAATAAACTAAAATTTGACATTCACATATCCATGACCATAAAAAAGTCCACAAAAAAACTAGGAGCGTTATACAGAAATAAGCAATTTCTCACCAAAGCAGCAAAGATTTCAATAGCAAATTCCCACCTTATCTCCACCCTACTTTATGCCTCTCCAGTATATACCAACCTAAGGTAATGTGATCTAAACAAGCTAGAGACCTGCTACAACAAAATCGCCAAATTCGCCACAGGGGCATCCTACCGTAGTCACCACTGTCTCTCACTTGCTGAACTGGGCTGGCTTGAACTCCCTCAACTCCTTCAGTGGTATCAACTCTCACTCACCCACAAACTAGTAAACCATCCACTAAATGTCCCATCCCTCCAAAATCTACTCCAACCCTATCGCACCACCAGACCACTAAGATCCAGCAACAAAAATCACTTGCAGATCACTAAAGCCAATAACTCTGCTGGTGAAGCACTATTCTCTTGCGCCATAGCCAAATTATGGAACTCACTCCCACCCACAATTACCTCCGTACCATCATGCACCCACTTCAAAACTTTACTAAAAGCGCACCTAAAAACATGCTGGCTATGCCCTTGCAACTCCCACTCTAATATCATCCACCCCATCCAACTAATACCTTTCTTTCCACTCCACTAACTACCTTGATTATAGCAAGTTCAGATGCTCATAAGCCTAGTACTTATTATACAGCAGGAACTTCTCATTGTAACATTTGTTAATGTCTGTTATGTACTTCACAGATAAAGATTCTAGTTGTCTACTGATGTACTATGTTCTGCATCTGTAAATATGTTGTAAGTAATTGCTATGTTAAATTGTTAATCACTGTGTAATCCAATGTAACTACTGTCTGTTTATTTTACTGTGGAGCTTTTCTCCCCGGGCCTCTGCTGAAAATGGACCTATGTCCAGTCGGACACTCCCGGTCATCAAATTTAAATAAATAAATAAATAAACTATAAAAACATCCGTGGTACCATGTTAAAAATAAGGTGTTACATAACGATTAAAAGGGTAGAACAAAAATGGGTAATAATTGTACAAAAAGGTCCCAAAATCCGCCGTTAACCGAAGACGCGAAATACATGCAGTCACAGCGTGCTGATAATATTAAATACTACTCAAAATGGGTTAATAAGTATGAATTTGACGGTAAACTAGAAAAATCCTCACTTGTCAAACTTGTCAAACAGCTTAAAACCGATTCTAGAGGTCGGGTAAAGAAGCAACGTCAATTAGGAATTCCTCAGGCACACAGGTGGATTGAGGAAGTAAACCGAAGGGAACAAAAGAGTAATAATTCAAAAGCAATGTTTTTGGATAAGGAGGACAATAACTTAGTAATAGCGTCAGCCCCTCCACCTCCCTTACCAGAATATGAGGCAAGTGAACAAATTAGTCCACCCCCGCGATATCCTACTGTCCCTGTGAGTAGAGACACTACAAAAGCGAAACCGTTTGTTAGAGATCCCGTCGAGACCAGGTCTCGAACACGGGCAGGAAACTCAAAAGGGGACATTGAGTTATATCAAATGGGTAGAAATTCACGATTTACGAGTGAAGAAGAAATATGCCCACTTATAGAAGTGCCTAATCCTCAGGCAGGGCAAGAAGGTCAGGACCCAACTATTCTACTGTATAGACCCTGGACTCCGGAAGACATCCGGAAAGTTACTGAAGGAATTCCCCATCCAAAAGTTAATTTTAGAAAGTTCTTAGAAGATTTGCAAGGAATGAGGCTGAGTTATAATTTAAATGGAGAAGAGGTAGAAAAAGTAGTTAGACAAATTGTGGGACCAGATTGGCACATGATTAGTGGTGACTGGAATACTTGTGATATTGCGCTCAGGCCCCTCCCACATAGCAGTGCAGAGTTAGACAACAGAGTGAAAGGTCTTACAGACCGAATCTCTGAGAAATGGAAGCCTAGGGCAGACTGGACTTGCATTAATTAATGCATCCAACAGGAAAGTGAAACTGTTGACCGATATTATGCCAGACTATTAGAATGTTTTAATAACCATTGTGGAATGCAGGTTCCTGAAGATCAGACACACGATTCCCCATATGAGCAGCAGTTAAAGAATGCATTTTTGAAAGGCAGTATTGCACCTATAAGCAGCTTTATTACAAAACACATGATAGATCATCGTACAAGCAGGTTACAGTCATTGCTTGAATATGCTAGACATGCCGAAAGGCATTTTAATAGCAAAAAAAAAAAAAAGAAAGCCCAAGTATTTTCTGTAGAAGATGGAGCAGAAGTATATGTAGCACAGTCCAGGAAAAAGGGTAAGAAAAATGCCCAGGGGAACAAACAATCTGATCAATGATCAGAGGACTTTGAAGGGCGAAAGAAAAGGGGTGAATGTTTTAAATGTGGTAAGAAAGGACACTTGGCAAGGGATTGCAAGAAAAACAAGAAGGCAACCACGGAGGATAAGGAGGGTGAGGACTGACTATATGATAGTCAGGAATCACTAGAAGGGGATAGTGGAGAAAGGACAAATGAGTATGTGATAGAGGGAGTAGAGAATGTGACAGAAGAAACAGAGGAAGTGCAAGAAGTCACGGATAGTGAAGAAAATGAAATATTGGATTTGGCTTTATTGAGCTTAGAGCTCTATTTAGCAGACACGAAACCAGAAGTTACACTCCTGGTAGAAGGGAGGGAAGTCAGATTCTTGTGTGACTTAGGGGCATCACGGACCCTGGTACATCCCTCCAAACTGCCAGAGAATTCAGAGTCACCTGATTACATATTAGTGAAAGCAGCTAATGGACAGCTGTATCGGGAACCCCTCTCCCATAATATTGTGATAACTGATCCTGTTTCAGGATTGACCCAGAAAAGCAAAATTGTTGTATCTGCAAAATGCCCAGTAAACCTCTTGTGCAGAGACCTTATGCAGTTATTTGCTATAGCAGTAGTTCCGACTATGCAGGGTATGGAAGCACAGCGACAAATTAATACCTTTGCAGTGCAATTGGAGGGTGAAATGTTTTATTGGTACAGCCAGGACTTGGTTACGACTAGTCCAGGGGCAGTGAGCGAAGAGTTGATGAATGTAGCCGTCAGCAACTTCCCCTCCCTTGACATTGATAAACAGCATTTGTTGCACTGTACTCTGTATTATTGTAATACACCAGGACCTGATAAGGAATATGAGCAAGAATTGTTTAGAAATCGTGCAAACAGATTGGTATTACGTAATCTGTACTCGGACACAGAAGGGAACAGTGTAGTCAGCTGTTTGTTGCCCCAGGAGTTCTTTGCACTTTATAAATCTAATCGATTACCACATGTTAGCTTAACTAAGGACAAGAATGTAAAATGGGTAGACTTAGGAGAGAAAGTCACGAGATGGGAAAAACAAACAGAGTTAGAACTGTCAGAACAAGGAATACAAATGCAGAAGCTGAACTGGATAACTCAGACCCACCTAGCTGTACACTTGCAGTCTAGCAAGGACAGCTGATTGGCATTCCTATTGAAGAAGGAAGAGAATGCCTTACAGAATATACCAGAAAATCTCTAGTCGACAGGAAAATCAGATGTAGGACTTATTCGTACAGCAGGACCAGTTACTATTATGCCAAAGTCAGCATTTAGACCACAAAAGAGACAGTATCCCTTAAGAAAAGATGCAGAGGTAGGAATCAAACCTATTATAGCAGCTTTACTTAAGGAAGGGGTGCTGGTGGAATCTCCTGATTCACCATGTAACACACCCTTATTTCCTGTTAAGAAAGTGAATGGAGAGTGGCGTATGGTCCAAGATTTACAAGCTGTAAATGACGCAGTAATACTAAGGGCACCTACGGTGCCAGACCCACACACCCTGTCGAATTATTTAAAACCTCAACAGAAATATTTTTCTGTGGTAGATATCAGCAATGCGTTCTTTTCGATACCGATATACCCTGACAGCCAGCATTGGTTTGCATTCACATTTCAGGGGAAAAGGTATACATATACATGACTACCACAGGGGTATTGTGAAAGTCCAACAATATTCTCACAAGAAATGGCAAGCAACTTGTCAGGATTTACCCCACCAAGAGGTAGTCAGATTTTGCTTTATGTTGACGATATCCTGCTGGCGTCCCTCACCCAGCTAGACTATAAAGAAGATACCATAGCACTATTACAATTTTTAGCTACTGAAGGACATAAAGTAAACAAAAATAAACTGCAGCTTTGGAAAAAACAAGTTAAATACCTAGGATATGTAATATCCAAGGAAGGTAAGACATTAGATGAGGACAGAAAAATAGCGATTTTACAAGCACCAAAACCCACTACCAAGAAGGAAATGATGTCCTTCCTGGGTACAACTAATTTTTGTCGGAGTTGGATTCCAAACTATGCCTTGGAATCTGCACCATTGACTAACTTGATTTATAAAAAGCCTATGGCAGCACAGGATTTGTTACAATGGACACCAGAAGCAGAATCTGCTTTCTGCAAACTGAAACAGTTAATAGCATCCTCATTAGTTTTGGGATTACCAAACTATCATAAACGTTTTTTCCAAACTGTAGATTGTAAGCAAGGTTATATGACATTAGTGTTAACACAGCAGCATGGGGACAAGCAACGCCCTATTTCTTATTATTCATCACAACTGGACCCAGTGGCACGGTCTTTACCTCACTGTGTACAAGCAGTAGTTGCAGCTGCAATGGCAGTACAGGCTTCGGCCTCAGTAGTGTTGTTCCACCCTCTCACATTGAGAGTGCCTCATGTAGTCTCGATTATTTTACTACAAGAAAAGGTAGCATATCTTTCCCCTGCTAGGCATCTTTCCTGTATGACTATATTGTTGAGCCAACCTCATATGACAATTGAACGATGTACGACTTTGAACCCTTCTACCTTGCTCCCAACCCCTGCAGATGGCACACCACATAGCTGCCTGCAGGTGATTGAGCAAAAGACACTGCCTAGAAAAGATCTTACGGATGTTCCCTTGGATGATGCCGAGGTGACATTCTACGTGGACGGCTCATGCAAAAGGGGTCCTGCAGGACAGAACCTAGTAGGATATGCAGTAGTTTCTGATACTGACATTATAGAAGCGAAATCTTTACCACATAGTTTATCTGCACAGGCAGCAGAATTAATTGCCTTGACACGGCCATGTACCATAGCAAAGGGTAAATGTGTAAACATTTTTACTGACAGCCATTATGCTTTTTCTACTGTACATGTTTTTGTGCAATAGTGGAAAAATCGAGGAATGATAACATCTACTGGCAAACCAATCAATCATGCACAGTTTATTTTAGATCTTTTAGAATCTATTCAGTTACCTCAGAAAGTAGCTATTTGTAAATGCACAGCTCATACCAAGCAACAGGACAGATTTCAAAAGGTAATGTGAGAGCTGATACAGCTGCAAAGCAGGCAGCTTTAGAAGTATTTCTTTTGAATGAGGAACTACAACCCTCTGAGATTTTCGACTTAGAAATGTTAAAGACAACGCAAACACTTACTACGCAAACTGAAAAACAAAGATGGGTAAAACGAGGAGCAATTTTCGAAAAGGGGCTGTGCATCTCTAAAGAAGGGAAACTGATATTGCCATCTAATTTGTTTAGATATGCAGCTTTGTTGAGCCATGGGCAGTGCCATGTCTCAACAGGGGGGGATGGTACAGCTGGTGAACCAAGTGTTCACGACGTACAGATTTACAAACTACTCTAAAAAATGTTGTTCGTTATGCCACATCTGTAATAAACATCATGCTATATAATTATTCATCCCTCATCAGGCCCATCATAGAATACAATGCCCCTTTTGGGATGTACCTTACCCGACACCTGCAGCAATTAGAAAGACCCCAAAAGTATCTCACCAAGAGGATCAAGGGTCTCAAACAGATGCCATATGCTGCTCGGTTAAAAAAACTCCAGCTCTACTCAGTTGCATACCGCCTACTTCGAGGCGATCTATGCCTGACATACAAAGCTATGTCAAATCCAGAATTAATGGACATGCTCCACCTCAGTAAATCGAAATCCCTTAGAGCCACATGCTCGAGGGAATTGAACCTCAGCACAGAAATAAATAGAACTTTCTGGAGGGACAGGTTCATAACCCAGAGGCTCCCTTCGCTCTGGAGTTCATGTGAGGCAGAGCACCTCACTGAATCTCTTCAAGAAGAATCTCGATAGGTGGATGGGGGATCGTAGGTTTGTCCCAGGGATTACTCCCGTGTCACTATTGGACAGAGGCACAGTAAACTAAACCTTAAAAAGGGCACAGTATACTCAAATCAAGGGGTGGCGTAAGCCATACAGAATCGGGCTAGGCTTATAATTGCCCCAGGGCAGATAGCCTAGTATGAACCTATGAACCTATGAACCTATGCACAAGGGGCATTAAAGCCCAAGCAAGGGAGTTTCCCTACACCACCGTATCCATTTCATACTATTTGTATGGATTTCATAGAGTTGAATAAATGTGAAAATAAGAAGTATTGTTTTGTCATTGTAGATATGTTTTCCAGATGGGTGGAAGCCTTTCCGACTAAAAATCCAGATGCTATGACTGTGGCCAAAGTTCTTGTTAAAGAAATCATCCCTAGATTCGGCATTCTGGAAGGGATCTACAGTGACAACAGCACACACTTCGTGAATCAGACCATACAGCAGTTAAGTAAACATTTTTGTATTTCTCTAAAGAATCATTGTGCGTATCACCCGCAATCAGCAGCGCTAGTAGAGAGGCATAATGGGATTTTAAAGAGTAAGCTAAGAAAATTAATAACAGAAAAGCAGAAAAACTGGGTGTACTGTCTTCCCCTGGCATTGTTGAGCATGAGAACTGTTTCGAATGCAAAAGGATTGACTCCTTTTGAAAAGCTCTGTGGAAGGGCTTACTATATACCTCAGTGGAAATCCCTCATGCCCGCAGACCAGGAAGCTGACAGTACATTAGCAGAGTATATGCATAATTTGTTAAATTCTAAACATTTGTTGCAGTTAAATTCTGTTTCAGATAAAGAACGAACCAGACCGTCAGAAGTGGCAGTGCCCCCTGGAGCAGTGGATCTGGCTGAAGATAGTTAAGAGGAAAAATTGGGCGTCTCCGAAGTGGGAAGGTCCATATCAAGTGCTTTTGTCAACACCCACCACAGTCAAAATTGCAGAGCGTGCCTCCTGGATCCACCTAATGCACTGTAAATTAGTTAAAACCTTTGAACTGGACACAAATCTTGTTACATGCCAAGAGCAAAAATGATAAAGTCCAGAAGAAACAGGAATGCAGAACAACCCTTTCCTCAGAAGTATTGCATAACCATCCTGCTAACTGTATTAGTGACAATAATATTTTTGTTGTGGCCTTTTCTTTTCCTAGCCACACAGACTGAACTGAATAAACGTGAAGCGTTACTCATAAACTGGCATCCAAACTTTAACACTTACCAGGCAATTAAATATGTGTATGCTGAGACTTTCAATGTTTCGAATTGCTGGATTTGCACAGCTTTGCCGACAGCATACAGGGGGTTATTAATGACTACAGTCCCCCTAGGGGTCAATGAGACCTGGGAGAACATGATTTATGATACTTCAACCATTACAGCACAAGATAAAATAGCATTGCACTTGTCTGTTCCACAAAAAGGAACTGTGTGTTTTTATAAAAATGATACTGTTCAGGTGGGTTGGAGCAATTGCAATGTGACTGTTCCTTATAGATGTTACACTAAGGGTAACAAAGTAGATCTTTATTGTAATACAAACTATGATTCATTTCTTGGATTGATGCACAAAACACTTGATGAAGTAAAACATAATTCTGTTCTTTATAAACAGCTGTCTATAATTAATAGAAAAATGTTTCATGCAGGGCGAGTGTACATTCATAGCAAGGTTACTACTAAAGTAGAGGATTGCTATTTTTGTGTGTGGCAGAAAGGCATACACATGGTTAACTGAGAATTGGTCCGGCAGTTGTTTTTTGGGTTACCTGGTTCCGGCCATATGACACACTGCAGTTTTGCCTCATGGGAAAATTCAAAATGTCCGAGAAGTCGTCAAGAAACCTGTAAATCCAGTGGGACAAATCAATGCATGTTGGAAAGACCATCACTCTCTAGGCAAAGGACTGACACACATGGAATTGAGTGATAGCGTTATATCATGGGCAGGAATATTACCAGCATATGGAGCAGCGAAATCGATCTGGGAGCTGAAAAACTGTCAAAACTTCTCGAAGTAATGAGCAAAGCAACTTTTTCTGCTCTCGAATTGGTGACTGATGAACTGAATGCTGTGAGAACTGTAGTGCTCCAAATCCGCATGGCTCTCGACTTCACCCTAGTGGCGAGAGGTGGTACGTGCGCTTTAATCCAAGAAGAATGATGTTCGTATATTCCTGACCATAAACATGAGATAGCCAATCATCTTGAGGTAATTCAGCAAGTGTCGGTCATGACCAAACCAGGCCCAAACCCACTGACGGACTTTTTCCAGAAATGGTTTGGGGGAGGGGTACCATCCTAATGAACATCCTGATTGCCATCTGTGTAGGTATGCTCCTACTTGAAGTATGTGTTTGTTGTGGTATCCCCTGCATGAAAAGACTGATTGAAGACCTTATAGACATGTCAGTTTCTGAAACCTTATATCAAAGTACTGAGTTTGAAGAACTGTTAAAAGACTAAAAAGCTTTCATAAGTCTAAACTGAATGACTCTCTTAACTGCAAATCCTGAGTGGAAGAGGTTAGAAGAAGAAAACAAACTGTTTATGCTTATTTTGAAAGTAGAATAAAAGTATTAATAGGGGGGAAATGTTAGAAAAATATGTATTAATGTGTGTATTAGCAATATGCTTAGTGCATTTAGAAGCTTGAAAAGAGTTAACACATTTATTCTATTTCATACTGCATAAATCTGTACAAACTGCAGTTGCTTTCTGACCTTGTACTGTTAGCTAAAATCTTGCTTGTGCCTTGGAAATTTACTGAGAAGCAGGTGATTTTCTGCTTTCATTAGGAAAATAATGAATAGAACAATACTACTTGTATGAAACTTAGACAAGAAGTTCCGCTGTGCCATGAGAAAATACACAGCTGTAGAGGTTACAGATAATTAGTACAAAGCCTGCTTGAAAATATGAACTGCAATCAGTATTTGCTTGTATCTGTATTAGAAAAGTACCTTGAAAAGTAACACTGTACAATAGATGCTATTAAACAGATTAATAGTCACCAAGGCCAGGTTGTTTTTCTGAAAAGTTTCTCACAAATCTAGTCATGTCAGCAGAAAATCTGAAGTAACATCTGCTGTAGAACAATGCTAAAAGTTGTGTTTGATTACGTCAGCTTAGAAGGCCATGTCTTGTAAAATATTATAAGAATGAACATACTTCCTGTTAGTAGTTAGACAAATCCTTGTATTTGCATGTTTTTGTCTCCTTGCTGCAAGTAAATTAAAGTGCCTTAACTGAACCGTACATGTATTGGTCTTTGAAGTTTTTTCCTTTGACACCTCCCCATACCCAAACTTTTCCCCTCAAGAAACTGCCACCCTCTTAAACAAACACTTTATCTCTCCCATCCAAAATCTTATAACCACCAGTCCTAACTCTTCTTCTATACATAGCCCTCCTAGTCTAACTAACACAACTTTGTTTTCCTTTCAGCCTGTTCCCTCTACTTACATCAAATCTCTACTGCTCAACCTAAAACCATGCTCTCCTTCCACTGACAAATTACCTCCTACATTCCTCAAACTTGCTGCTGACTCTATTGCCTATCCTTTATCTATACTAATAAACAGATCCATTCTTGAATCAACTGTCCCTACCCTCTGGAAATCTTTCTTTACTATCCCTCTTCAAAAAGGTGGAAACTCCACTGAACCTTTAAACTACCGACCCATTGCCATTCTATCCCCCCTCTCTAAGATAGTAGAAAAATGCATCCACTCTCAGCTTCTCAATCACCTCCTTAAGCACCACTTACTTACCCCTACCCAACACAGATTTTGTCCCCACTATAGCACCACCACTGCCCTCCTCTCCTTCACACACACTATTGCTGAGGCCCTAGACAACAATAAACCCATTTCCTGTCTCTTCCTAGATCTCTCCAAAGCTTTTGATATTCTCATCCTCTACTATTGTCCAAACTTGCTAGCCTACAACTATCCCCCTTCTCACTTGCTTGGTTCAATAGTTACCTATCTGCCAGGGAACAATCTGTCAAATGGCTCGCAGCCTCCTCCCTCTTTCTTCCCATCTCTACTGGTGTTCCTCAAGGCTCCATCTTAGGGCCCCTTTTGTTTAACATCTTCACCAATGATCTTTTCACCTCTTGTAAAGAATCATCACTCATTCAATATGCTGATGACTCCACACTTATCTGCATCTCTGATAACATTTCTAAACTACACTCCCTAACCCAACAAGTCCTACTATCCACAGAACAATGGCTTCCTCACAACCTACTGATCCTTAATCCCCAAAAGACTAAACTCCTACTTTTCCTTCCTCGTTCTCATTCCCACCATAAAACCTCTTTTATTATTACATCTTCTAATAATACAACTATCCAACTTGATAACCACACAAATCTCCTAGGGGTCATCATCGATGATGAATTAAAGTTTAACCTACACATATACCAATGTATAAAAAGAACACACCAGAAATTAGGCCTGCTTTATCGAAACAAAAAATTCCTAACTCCTGATGCTAGACTTACCCTGGGACAAGCCCTCCTCCTCCCTACCCTTCTATATGCCACCCCAGTACTTACCAACATTCAGGCCACTACTCTTAATAATCTTCAGCAAACATACCGTAAAATAGCCAGATTCATTACTAACTCCCCATACAACTCACACCACTGCATTGCTTTAAACTATCTCCAATGGCTTGAACTTCCCCAACTACTGCTACTTTATCAATTTCACATGCTTCACTCTATCCTTTATAAAATCTTCTTCTGTCCATCTCTTTCCTCCTTAGTCTCTATCTACCCTCCATCCTGAACCCTCTGCGTTTCTAATCAACAACTACTTGATATTTACCAGCCTACAAAGTCTGTAGGCAAACTACTCTATAAACACTCAGTCACCCATGCCTGGAACAGACTTTGCCTTGGCTTACATTCAATTCACACACCTCCCACTTTAAAAATGGACTAAAAACATATTTCTCAATTCCAGGACCTACCCTTGCAATGAACCCACTTAGTTACCCCCCCACACTTGCCCTTATTGAGGACCCTACTTCGCCCCCCTACACACCTCACATAAAGTATTTGCATAACTCCAAACATATAGCAGCAATATATATATATATATATATATATATATATATATATATATATATACATATATATATATATATATATATATATATATATATATATATACATATATATATATATATATATATATATATATACACTTTGTTTTACTCTCAGCCTATTGCATTATCTCACAATAAAATATATATTTCATATTTTTCATTTTTTCCTTCATACTTGGAACTTTAACTTGTATGTATGTACTCAACAAATGTAAAACTTTTGCTCTGTATAATTGCTTCTCACCTCAATATTTTTGTGTACTATTATAATTTGTAATAGAAATGTATTTGTAAATGTATAATTGCTTCTCACCTCAATACTTTTGTGTAACATTATACTTCGTATTAGAAATGTATCATTGGAGCTTTTCTCTTCGGGTCTCCACTGAAAATGGGCCACAAGCCCAGATGGACTAACCTGGTTAACAAATGTCAATAAATAAATAAATAAATAAATACTAACCCATATCTGTCATAAACCTGCTACAACACAGCTCATATGGGAAGGTTGGTTCCAGCGGACCCACCTGTTCCACCTCAGCTGGCCATGGCACCGGGCACCAGCACATCTGGGGCCCAGCCTGGGACCTCTTCCTCTGTGGGCCCTGTGCCACCTTCAGGTGGAAATGCTGCAGGGGATGGGGCTCACCCCCCTTGGAGCAGGCGCTGAGGGGAACCTGTCTCCCGTCAACATGTCCAGGTCATGGTGTGTAGGGAGCTCGATCTGGAGTTTTGAGACTGGCTATGCCAGCTTGAAGGCAGAGTGAAGCAATTAAAGGGTGAGCCTGCCCCTCCTACACAGCCCCCAGCACAGCCACCTTTGGGGCCGTGAAGGTGCAGGGGAGACTGCCCATGGGTGGGGACCTCAGTCCCACTGTTTCCAGTTGGGGGCTCATGGGCTTGCGACTTCCAATCAACCCCCATCCAAGGTGTTTACCCCCAACATGTGTCATATACTGCCCCTGTATGCATCTTGTTTGTCTTGTCTGTTAACCTACCCAACCTACCTTCCAAAATATACCTACTACCCCTCCCCAACATCCCACTCTCACCTGAAAAAAAAAGGGCAATCTGTTCCCACAAAAAAATCTTGCCCCATACATAGCTGTCCATTTTGCACATGTGTCCACTGGACACATGTAATCAGGTCTAATTGGCATCACAATTAATATATGTTGTCCTCACCCCTCTCCCAGGGGTTTGAGGGTGCAAATTCAGTGTATATGCACAGCTGTTGCTGTAGAAGAAATGGACAGCTATGGACCTTTCCTATACCCTTCCTGCACATGCCTAGCTATTTTCCCTACTGTCTTACTCTTTTTGTGCCCCTTTTTTCACCACTTTCCTATCAACCACTTTTTCTTTTCTTTTAAAGAAATTAGCATGAAGGTAATCGTCAGTAAGCACTTTTAAGCAGCAGTAAGTGGGATTGCGTGGGTTTGCACGGGGGTAAGCTATGCCTACACAGGTTGACCAATTCCGAAGCTAACTGAGTGTGAGAAAACATAAGCGGAGGTTAGCAGTGCTTGCCATTGTGCAAACCTGCGCAAACCCGCTTACAACTGCTTAAAACTGCCTTAATCACTCTGTATCCAACAGGCCATGTTCTGACCAATGGTACCCTCATATCCCCTGAACCAACAACCAAACCACTAGGTATCACCACAAACAACAACCTCAACTTCGACACCCATATCAATAATACTCTAAAAACTGTTAACAGAAAACTAAGCTCTCTCTATAGGATCAAGCCCCTCCTTTCTCCTACAGCTAGAATAAATATTGCTCACACTCATCTAATCTCTACACTCCTCTACGCCTCACCTATATATACAAATTTATCTAAAAACAACCTCAATAAGATGGAACATTCTTACAATAACATAGCCAGATTTGCTACAGGAAACCCATTCAGAACCCACCATTGCCATAATTGAAAGCAGCTAGGATGGCTTGAACTTCAAAATCACCTTAAATTCCACCAAAGGACCATTGCCCAAAAAACCCTCTACCAACCTGCCAAGACTCTTATACTATCTACCCTCATCATCCTCTATACCAATTTGAAGACCTTATGATCATCTCACAAATGTCTTGAAGATATTTCTAAATCAAACAACAAAGCTGGGGACTCTCTCTTCACTAATACTGTTGGAAAATACTGGAACCTACTTCCCAGTGAACTTTCCTCATTACCCTCTATATCACTTTTCAAAAGCAAACTAAAAATCTTCCTTAAAACACACTGGTTGTGCCCCTGTACTTAGCCTGATTAAGAAACTAGCTCTCCCAATCTTGCTTCTGCCTATCATATTCTTCTCATTAATCAAAATCTACTTTCCTTAATATACAGCATATCCTTGTCCTACTATATACTTTTACTTGCATTCTCTGGAAACGTATTATTGTAACAACCTCTTATTACTAACACATTTATATTTACTACATTATATTATAGCCTACCTTATTCTTATATTATGTATTACCTGTTTATTGTATTGTACCTGCAATTCTTTTGCACTATATTATGAATGTCTGCCCTCTTTGATTATACTGTAACACACATTGTACATATGAACTTTTGTATATTTAATTTTTGTTTTGAATACGAGATGTTATGTTTTGTTCCGTGGAGCTTATCTCCCCGGGCCTCTACTGAAAATGGACATGTATCCAGTTAGACTAGCCCGGTCAACAAATGTAAAATAAATAAAAATAAAATAAATAAATAACTGGGATTCAACCTCTGCGCTTCCCTAATAATCAAAAAATAAGCCAAAAGAGGAAGAGCCAGTGAAGTTTCCCTTTCCAAGAACACTGCCATTTAATAATAAATGGAACCTAGGACCCAATTATCCCATGTCTTAGTCCGAAACCTCCCTACTCTTTTGCGACCAATTGCAGCCAATGCAGCCAAGAGGTCCTTCCCATTAGCTGCCTCCCCTTTCGTCAACCGCTGAACCCTGTCTTCATCAATCAATTCAAAACTGTCGACGAACTCCCCTTTTCAAATCATCTCCTTCGCTAACAGAGATATGTGCGGGGTCAATAAAATGGGAGCCCCTTCCTTCCGTAGGGCTTACGATGCCAACCAATCAATCCCCCAGCCATCATCCAAAGTCAGACCCCACTTCATGGACATCTGGCCCTAACTCCTGCTCTAACAATGACAGGGTATCCTCAATAACCCTTCCACACTCAGCTAAGGCCTCCAAACCGCTACCCAGTAGCTCCCTTTGGACACCCTCACTGCCCCCTACCTCACCCCCACACCTGCTCCAGCCTCCTCACCCCCTAAGCATGATGAATTATTACCTGCGGCTGATAAAGGGGGCATCATCACCTCTGTAGTCTTCTCTGCCAATGCTGTCTGCTTGTCTTTCTTCACCCTAGGTGCCCAGGTTGAAGTCTTCTGTCGCTTCTTACGAGTGGTCACACCCTGCGTGCCAGTTGTTGGTACCTCAGCAGGAATGTCCTTCAACAAATCTTCAGCTTGTGCTACAATACTGACCCATCTCTGTCTCAAAGCCTCTGACACGATCACCTAGAAAAGAAACACAAAAGTTAATGACAGATAATAAAATTGGCACAATAAATTTGCTCTCAATAACTGGGCCTGGCAAGGCACCTGTATCAACATTCCATCTATTATGCTGTGTAAAAGAAACCACCGCCTTATGCATCATAATGCAAGTATGCTACCTGTACCACCACAAACCCATCTGAACTCCAGTCATTCACCCTGCAGTCAACCATCACACTAGGTCCCCCAAAATACTTTACAGAGGAAGAAAAAAAAAAAAAAAAAGCCTCCATCGCATAGCCTTGACTCATCAGCTATAAAATACAAACTGCCATCAAACCACAATACAAAATGCATACTGGAATCTAGGAAGCACAGATAATGAACAGCGACAACCGTTACAGGTCCTGAATCCAGAAGCCTACACACTACACACTATAGTGGCAGTAGTTAACCACTAAGCCATCTACACACACACATTGAACTCTCACCCCCCCAAAGAAACATATTATTCACTTATTCTCACTCACTCAGTGTGGGTCTCCAAATGTTCATTAGCTAATGCCGAACATGACCTCACTGGGCTTGCACATCTAAATATACCTAAACCACATTAATGCTAAAATATTTATTATTAGCTAATGCCGATCCAGCCTTAACAACATGAGTTCAATGGGCAGGCTCATGCATTCTTCATCGTAGACCATAGAGAAAACTCTTACCCGCCCCAACGCATGCGTGGGCAATCACTAATGGCTGGGAAACAAAACTGTAGGAAAAAAGCAAACCAGAATATGCTAGTGTAAAATGATTTTACATGCCCATATCAGTGTATGCCTGATGCAGCAGATTCACAAAAATATCATCTACTTTTGTGTTTTCAACAATGATGTAAAATAAAGTGACTAGTTTATAGCCCACATCATCACAAAGCATCTCTTTTATTTTTAATATTATTAGCTAATGCCGATCTGGATAGACACACCAAAACATTTGTTCTCAATCTTGCCATTCAACAATGTCAGCATCACACACATCCACAAAGAAAACAAAGCCAGAACCAAGGCACCTTCCTAGCTCCGCCTCTGGCAAAAATTCAAAAAAAAGAAACATCTCCATTAGGGTACTACAAATCTAACTTTCATACTCATGCTCTGAACCAAGACAAAGAGCATGCATATGCAACCACCAACAATCCCCAAAAAACCTGTGAAACACCACAACCACCAGGGAAACCTCAGACACGACAGCTACCTCAGTCCAACAGAAAAAGCATGCATGGATGAGCAACCACCAACTGCCCCCAAAAAGCCCACGGAACACCACAACCACCAGGGAAACCTCAAAGAAGGCAGACCAATTCAGCTTACAGAAAAACATGTGGGAGCAACCACTAACAGCCCCAAAAAAGCCCGAGAAACACCACAACCACCAGGGAAACCTTAGATGAGGCATACTAACTCAGTTTACACCATTGTAAAATGAAGGCTTAGTGTAGAGGAATCATGAGCCTGTACTCTGCCTGAGTTTTCTGACAGACATCTCCTTTCACCCAGCCTTATTTTTTTTGTTTTGTTTTCTTTTCTTTCTGCCCTACATCAATACTTCAACGATGTTACTGGGTGTTCACAAAGCAGGGCTGGCTTGCAACAACCACAGTTTAAGCAATGCATTTTCAATAATGTACAATAACACTAGACACGATGTCACTCGTGACATACATATAAAACAAAATTCAGAATAAGCTCATTTTAAAAAGTTCTGCTATAACCTCTGTTGCGAGAAGCAAATGACAAACTGCGAATTGTAGCTTCAGTTTGTAGTTGTATGGATGTCTTTACTTTGCCTCTATAATTCCATGCCTGGATTAGTAGCAGCTAGTGTATTATGCCCTACCCCCTCATGTCTGATCCCAAAGACAGTAGCTTACTGTATTCTATAGCACACACCATGTTATTTGCCAGCAGAAAAAAAAATATGAACACCTCCCTGATACCACTGTATATACCTACATCTAAGGGTACTGCTTACCTTCTGACATATGCCAACACCCAAGGCCTACCTTACCAACAAGGCCGTTTGGTTTGTGATCCTGCTGCAACAACAAGACCACACCAAAATGTGCTTATTCACTCTGGATTTCCTTTCAAAGCCCTTCAAGCCACACCCCTCACATTACCTCACTTCCATTCAAATCCCAACTCACTTAACCCTTTCCTAACCCTTCTCAGCCACCCAGATAACCTAGCACAGCTACCGCCCAGCACCCCTCCATCCCACATTAAACAGTCCTGTGATAAATTTGTTCACTTTTGTCTTTATCATCTGGCATTTTACCATTGACTGTTTCATAGTATTTCTTTATATTTTGTTTATTATGAACTCTTGTTTCTTTAACTAATTTGTACAATACTGATAAAATTCCTTTCCCATTTGTGGGAAATTCCATAAGCATTATTAACAGCTTTGTGAGCTTAGGAGCCTTTTCCCTAACAGACTTCTGCATTATTGCCTGTTGGTTTAAAACTGTTTGTCTTAATCCCTGCAGTGTTAACCACATGTTATTTTCAAGGTTGAACTCACTAATAATTTGCTCTATTAGTGTTTATCAACTGATGGCAGTAAATTAGACAATTCTTACTAAGTGTTTTAACTGCTACTGAATCCTAAATTATAATATTATTTTGTGTATATGCTATTAGGAATATGAAAAAAGACCATCCCCCGGATTCACAAATCCTCCGTGTAAGACTAAATAAGTCTTACTCGGAGGCTGCAGTTGAACGGTATGATGTCAGCGTGCCATGAATATTCATGAGGGCATGCTGACCCAACTGCAAGTCTAACATGGACCGTGCAGGAAAGCAGGGGGCGTATCCGACTGCCGAGCAGTCTAAATGTCCACGCCCCTGCAAGTGTCCGAAATGCAAAATGTAAACACACAAGAGCGAGTCCACTCAAATGTCCATGTACCCAACACCACACTCTCTGACATTGTAAACCCCCAGCACAGTTATAAAAAGTAAAACATTAATTTTTTTTCTTCTAATTCCCGAAATAGCTGCCCGTATTTGTGCATGTATGCGCGGGTGTGCCCATTGCTTAGCTGCAGTTAGCAATCCCGACATGGAAGAGCATAAGAAGGAATGTTTATGCAAATTATGCCAAATAGCAATAGCGTAATGGTAGAGCATGTGTCTATCCTGCCCCTTTTGAAATTAAAGGCAGCTAAACTATGAATTTTAGTGTTGGTTGTAATATAATTTTGTACCAACAGATGGAGGTATTGTGCTATGAAATGTGGTTTTCCTTAATATGGAACCTTCATATTATTAATGTAAGATTTTAGATTTATATATATATATATATATATATATATATATATATATATAGTAATGGTAGAGCAATTGCAGAAAGAGGAGGCATTCACGGTTCGAGTCCCACCACTCCCCTTCCTATTTCTGTTTTAAATCAGTTATATGAAATAATACCCGACATATATGATTACAATTTTACTAAAAACAGTGAAATGGCCTATGAATCAGTGAACAAAATATATATTTATAAAGGATCCTGATATATAATTGCCCGCAGTTAAGCAGCGCTTTACTCAGCACAATGTAGTTGCCCATAGCTAAATAGCGCTTTACCCAGCATAATGCAGTTGCCCATAGCTAAATAACGCTTTACCCAGTGCAATCAGTTTGCGCGGAGGTGTGCGCCGTGCCAACCAGAGCACCATAGGGCAACGTGGAGCAACGTAGAGCAAAGTTGCTTAAACACAGCCACACCCCCTAGCCTGTCTGGACAGTAGTAAAATAAAATTCAATGACAAGTTTCGAACCCAGGACTCTGTGCACCATGATCAAAGTACTGAACCACTAAGCCATGACAGATTAGGATAAACAGCCACTGTTAACATACATATACTCATAAATGGTAGATTAACCATTACTAAGCAGGTCTGCAGTCAGCTGAGAGTTTTCAAAAATGGCCAATCACAAAAAAGTGTGGGAAATGCGGCATATTTAAGTCACATAGGAGGGAATACTCGCCATAACTGATTGTAGCTCACATCTGCAGTTAGAATGACTGGTGGTGGAGAGGGTACATGCTTCCGAGCACAACGTTGGGGCATCGAGGAGTCGAAATACATGGTTTGGCTCCTTGTCCACCATCATGAGTCAAGACTCCTGCAGGGCCAGTTCCAAGGGACAGAGTACAAGGCAGAGGCTTGGAACCGGTTAGCTCATGACCTCACCAGTGTCACAGGCATTCCTCGGACTGGTGAGCAGGTCCGTCACCACCATGCAGACCTGAAGAGACAGAAGCAGGACCTACTGAACCAATGGATACAGGAGGCCCGTGGGATGCCAGATGCCCCACAACTGTGTAGGTAGCCATGGAATGCAGTATGTAAGAAATGATAATTGATTCTGTATAATGGATAGGTATGTCTCAATATCCCTTCATTTACTTCACAGCTGCAGGTGACTGTGCTGCGAATCAGCAAGCCTATGCAGATAGGCTGCTAAGGCTGCGCCACCAGGCAGGTTAGTAATTATTCTGCATGTATTGTTATATAAAATAGGAGAGAGAGCCTGAAAGAAAGTGTTGTAGTCCAATAATACAGCCATAAAATGCCCTGAATAAGTCCTCTGCATGTACTGCTATATGAAATAAGTCAGACAGCCAGAAAAAGAGTGTAGTAGCCCATTAAGAAAGGTAAAATATGTCCGGAATAATATCTCTGCAGGTACTGTCATAGAAAATAAGTGAGCGAGCCCGAAATAGAGTGTTCTAACCTATTAATAAAGGTATAATATGTCTTGAATATGTCTTCCATATGCACTGTAATATCAAATAAAGGAGTGAGCCTGTGGAAAAGTGTGTAATGTAATTAATAAAGGTATACAACCTGGAGTGTGTCTGTGTCACTTACTTTGAAATGTTGTTGTACCCTTGCATTATACAAATAGTACTGTTTTAATAACTGCTAGCAACACACAGTTGGGCAGTCCCATCTAAAGTGGGTGATGGAAGTGCTAGTAGCTGTGAAGCATATATACAGTCCTCAAGAGTCAGTTACTGGCTGGCATGCATAAGTAAATCTGGCACACGAGTAGCTTGTCAATTTGTTCCCCAGAAATGTGAGTGTGCTACAAGAAATGCAGGGTTCTGTACGAAGTGAACTGAAAATGTCATGTGAACACATCTAGATATGTAGATAAAGAAATATAAATACAACAATAAATATGTAGCAGTAACATCTGCATCCTGGACAGTTAGTATGTCAGATATAGGTCAGGTATATAATGAACTAGCCAAACCCATTACACAACCTAATGCAAGTTGCCAAGTGTAATATACATGTAGGGGATATACACCTGCAGTCAATAGGAATGTAGTGTAGACTAAAAGTACTTATAAGATGTTAATTGAGGTTTCTTTCTACATCCTACTGTATGTGCATAAACAATGCAATTCCACAACTCAATGGGTATGTGTAATTTCAAAACATTTTTTGGGACATATGTCCTACTGTTCTATAAATATCTGCATTCACTTTGATGCATGTGCCCTGTTACAACACCACAATCATGGTGGCCTGTTGCCACCAATCATCCCTGCATGCTGTTCGAATGTCCACTGTTGTTCAATTTATGCATGTGTTATGCTTGCTGTTCAACTGTTGGAACCTTGGTATGTTGGGTTAATGGGAATATTACTGCATGCTGTTACAACTAATTTGGAATGCTGTTGTTTATGTTGAAATTAAACACATCTAATCACAGAACATATGGGAAGGCCAGTCCCAGCGGACCCACCTGTCCCTCCTCAGCTGGCGAGTGCACCTGGCACCAGCAGGTCCGGTGCCCAGCCCAGGCTCCCCTCCTCCATTGGTCCTGTGCCACCTTCGGGTGGAAGCGCTGCAGGTGATGGGGCTCATCCCCCCATATAAGCATGGGTGGAGAAGGGCCACCTGTCACCCTTCAAAGGGTCCGGGTTGTGGTGCATAGGGAGATCCAGCGTTCAGTCGCTGATCCCCTACACCAGCTCTAGGTGAGAGTGGCGCATCGCACAGGTGAGCCTGCCCATCCTACGCAGCCCCCAGCACAGCCACCCTCGGGGATGAGAAGGTGCAGTGGTGACTGCCCATAGGTGGGGATCTCAGTTCCACTGTTACCATCTGTGGGCTCATGGGCTTGTGATTTCCAGACATCCATCCCCGTCAATTGTGTTCACCCACCCCATGTGTCATACACCGCCCCTGTATGGATCTTGTCTGTCTTGCCTGTTTACCTCCCAAACCTACCTCCCCAAATATACCTACTTCCTCAACCTCACTTTCCACACTCACCTGAAAAAAAAAAAAAAAAAAGGGCAATCTGTACCCACAAAAAAATTACGTCCCATACATAGCTGCCCATTTTGCACACATGTCCACTGGACATATAAGCTGATAATTATAATTGGCAGTACAACATACTTTGTTGTCCTCACCCCTCTCCCAGGGGTGGAAGGTTTCAAATTTCACTCCAAATTTCTTGCATATGCACAGCTGTTGCTGGTAAAGAAATGGGCAGCTATGGACCTTCCCTACACCTGTCCTGCACATCCTGAGCTTGTTTTCCTACTGTCTTTCCCTCTTTGTGCCCCCCTTTTCACCACTTTCCAATCTCCCCATTTTCTTTTCTTTCAAAGAAATTAGCGTGGGGGTTAGCGGGAGTAAGCACTTTAAGCAGTAGTTAACGGGTTTGAGTGAGTGTGCGCATGTGTGCGCTTAGCTAAGCATCGCTAAGCGTCAAGCAAACATGCGCAAACCTGCTTACAACTGCTTAAAAGTGCCTTAGTCACTCTATGTCAGGGCCCTTGTTCTGCTCAGCAGCAAAATAAAATACCGCTGCCAGTTTCAAACCCCAGACCATTGACACAATAGACTGCATGAATTACCACTAAGCCACAGCAGATATACAACAACCTGGTGCTCAAATAAATATATCATGCATTTCAATGACTGAATAGGATAAATAGGAAGGCCACAACACAAAGCTTGTTTTGTGGATCTTTACCAGCAATTGTTGTGAAATGCATTACATGAGTGTGATATGAGAAGCAGAAATTCTAGCAGCAAATAAAGTTACAGAGGCACTTTACAACCCTCACACAGTATCATAGCAGGACAAACAGTGGCAAATCTGATTAGGGCAGAGGCCATACTACCCAACTGTGACTACTTAACAGGGATGTCCCTGATTGTGAAACATATTTAAGCTGTGTCCCTCTGAATCCCTCTGAAAAGTACAGACGTCAGTCAGAAAGGTGGGGTATTACACAATGAATACTGACATTAATAACAGTAGACACTGCTTGTACTTCATAAAAGGAGTACGTATCCATATGAACTGCTTCACACAAGTCTAGACTTTTACTGTCTCTATTATGTGTAAGGTGTACTTCACATTTAACTACCTATCCCTGACTCCATGCAAAGATGTATCTGAGTGTTTCATAGGCCTGGCAGAGGCACAAACACACAGTCATAGCAGCTATCCTGCTGTTACACACACTGCAAATAGCTGTGGTAGGACTTCCACAAGCATACCCTTATGTAGGAGTGCAACACAGAAATACCAAAGGACATAGCCATGTACTGGTAGCAACTGACTGTAATAATGCCATTGTACTACTGATGAAGACACCTGTGGGTTGCACAGACAAAGAATAACAGTGTAGCATTTGACTACCATCTGGATAGGTTCACAGTTGGGAACTATGCAGACAGACCACCTGCCTTGATAAACCAACAGGTACACACCAATCCTTTAAGTCCAGTAAGACAACATTCACACAATAATAAATAATGCTCTCTGTATGTCAGCAACCCCCCCCCCACTTTAAATACACTTGTGTGTTTATGGTCTACCAAGGATGTAGGTAGGCATACACAGTACTGGAATTGTCCAGTTGTCCTGTGAACCCTTTGCTAATGTCAACAATAAAACCACAAACCCTACAGAAGTGACTACATTAATATTCACAGTATAACGGTTCACAAACAGTTCATGTGCCAAAAGAATACTTCTCAATAACTATGTTTGTATGGCAGTTAATTATATGAATGGAAAAGAAACTACATAGTCACATAAATGTTGTGCAAGCATTTATAGGGGTGAGTTAAATTCTACACTGATAGCTCTGTACTGCAAGAGGCAACAGTCAGGCCTGAGTACAACATGTACATCACTGTCTACACCTCTAGCTTCAGATATAAGAAGTATACCAACCTTCTGACTTACACATCAGTGTCCACATCAAACAAGCATGGGCCCCACTCTGGAAATCTGAAAGGGCTATGCCTACATACCTTAGCAATTTATAACATTGGGTTGCTATGACAGTGAGTACTGCAATTACCACACAGCAGGCTGTATGCATTTACCAAATGCTGGGCACCAATTGGTGCAGAGGGCATCACATGCACATGCCCAGATACCTATAAAAGCAGATTGTACTTGCTATCCCCACGTGCAATCATTACATTGCACGTGTCAGCAACTACCGACAAACTTTATTACTTAATAAAGAAACCTTACTTAAGTAAATATTATATTAACTTCTTTAAAACCTAAATATATTAATTAAAAAAAAAAAACTTAATTAATAACCAATAATAACTAATAAGTAAAAAACTTTACTTAATAAATAAAAAAAAAACTTGAAAAGCATACACAGACGGACCTGACAGTGAGTAACAGGTATGTAACAGATTTGTAGATACCGGCAAGTAGTAGATGTTTATGAATAGTACTGTACATACTCAGAAACATGCATAAGTGGCAGCAGTAGGTAAGAATGCAGTGATGCCATGCATAACTACTGCCATGGACAAATTAGTGTGTAGCTGTGTGCAGTGGGACATAACTGCGACATATGTATCTCAGCATTATATGTCGAACATCTGAATATGTTATCTGTGGTCTGTACAGTACTGCGTATAATGGCAGTTTGGGGGAGTAGTTCAAACACCTATATAAACTTGGATGTGACAGAGTAAGACATGCATGATAGTAACATAATTTCTAGCTCAGCATTGGCAACTGCTGTACCAGGCTAGTATAGTAGTGTTATCATTTGCAGCTATATATACTCCCTGTACTATTACTGTATGCACACATGTGACAACTGTCCATGTTGTAGCAAGGCCCAACAGGTCATCCGTGAGGTGTATGGACTGACAACAGTGTGGACCCTGTGTGTGTATGGCACACACATATGGAGAGATATGTATGTGTTTGATAAATTAGCATCTGAGTATGTGCATAGAGCAAGGGACATACTGCAACTGTTTGTGAAGGGTGGACAATTATATGTTGTTGCAGGTTGTTATGTGCATTTTTATATGTAGGTGGTAGTGTGTGGCAAACAAGACAGCATACTGTGCTGGCATATGACATGTGGTGTTTAAACATCATGGGTAGGATTCCTCAGGTTTTAGTCTTCCAGATAGGGGGTCCTGATAAAGGTACATGGGCTGAGACAACCTTCTATGCATTCTGCACAAGACTGTGCAATATCATTACATAACTGCATCCCTCTCAACCTTTGCATAATTGGTATTCCCACTATGAAAGGTGGACTGTATATGTCCCTATATGTATATCTATATGTACACCAATGGATGTTCATATGTACGCCCAAGCTCAATGATTAAACGTATTGCCATCCCTCATGTTAAAAAACCTGTAACCATGAACTACCACATAGGTGGTAGTCTACTCAACACCGAAAGTGTAATGAAAGACTATGGGACAAAGGTGGACAGTAGTGTCCCTATTGATAATCACAGTGCCACACTTGTCATGTAAACTGAGTAAGGTCCACATGTCATCAGAAAAGGTGTGTCATCCATGGAATAAGAGGTCAGTGTTCCACTGTACTCATCAGTCATAACACCCATCATAGAGTACATTGGCCCTGTCGGTATGTACCTCAGAAGACATCCACAGCAACAGTAGATGCCAGACACATACCTCACAAAGAGTATTACTGGACTCAAACAGATGCCCTATGCAGGCTGTCTTAAAAAAACACAGCTACACTGTGTCACATACCGCCTACCCAGAGCCAACCTCTGCCTAACATACAAAGCTATGACAAACCCACAGGTGTTGGACATGCTCCATATATACAGATTACACTCCATACAAGCTACGCACTGTACTGATCTAAACCCTGTAACATGAAAAAGCAGAACATGCTGGAGTGGTAGATTATCATCTCAGACACATACTATACTCTGGAACTAACCACCTATCAATAGCAAATGAAGGTCCTCATTAGCAGTTGTTATGAGTAATCATGATGAGTGGGTGTGAGATAGGAAACACAACCCGGGTGTCACCACTGTGGCTCTACATGACAAGGGCACATGAACCTACATTACATGGGTGTGGAAAGGCAGGGTACCATATGGCTAGGCTTCCATAGGTCCTATGGATAATAGCCTATTAGCTACCTGGGACCCGATACACACACGCATGTACTTGTTGCATTACTTGCTATGTGAGGTTGACTGGGTGTGATGGTGAATGTGTAGGTGAATGTGTCAAAGTTGTGCATATGTGTGATAGCCTAGTGTGAAACCATGCATATCATGGTATATAGTGTTGTAGCTCAAATCCCAGAAAAGGATACGTATGCTATTGCTAGGCAGGAAAAGCAGTAAGGCATACGGTGTGACGTAGTCCCATAGTGTTGACCGGAGTGTGCCATTGTAGGCTTAAGCAGTACATGTATGCTTATTGATTGGTAACACTAGTGAATACAAATCTTGTATGAACAGTAGTACTACCTGAAGTTGTAGGCCTAAACAGCACAGTATGGTTTACATCCACAATGCTTGGACACACTGTTTTGTTTGTTACCTGTAGTCCTCACACATTACAAACCTCAGGCATGAGGTTTTGTAGATGTTGATACACAGTAATGTATGTTACACAGGTAAAACTGATCTGGGTATCCATACCTATGTGTCCTGTAGGTATGTCTGATGTGTGTGTGGGTATGCCTGTAACATGGCCTTGGTGGTATGTGTGTCACAGGATATATGTGCATATCTAGCAACATGTGTAGTGTATTACAGCAGTATGCCACCTATAGTGATGAATGTGCACATTTGTTACTGAGGGGTTTGCTAACAACAAGTAGCGTGGTGTACTGATAGTACTTAAACTGTACTTAACATTCATTTCAATGGATGACAAATGTCTGCATGCATTAGCTTCATACACACCCCCTATGGCTAGGTGGTGCATTGTGTCACATAGAGTGTGCCATGTACTGTTGTATAGTCTTACATACTGGTTCCAATTTCTTGCTGTGAAGAACATGTTTTGGCATATAGTATGTGCCAGGCACTGCCAGGCAGTTGTGGGCTGAGCAGTCCTATGTGGTATGAAAGGTGTGTATCTACTGACAGACAATAGGTTGCTATATATGGCATTTCATTGATGTCTGTACTTTAGCATGTTAAGTGTGCCACATGACTTGCTCACAATGACTGTTTTATTGTCTTACAGGAATATGTCTCACAAGCGGAAGCCTGCCCATTCCCCTGAGGAGGAGTAGGTCTTCTATGATACCCTGGTACAGCATTACAACCTGCTGTTCTCCAAATCTAGCCAAGACCAGCATGGACGCACTGCACTGTGGCAGGATGTTGTCCGTCAAGTGAATGATGTAGGCATGCATAACCGGACTTATGAGCAGGTATGCCATCACTGCAGTGATTTAATCAGACATGTCTGGCAGCATGCCTCCGATGTCCACAGACAACAGCTTGCCACAGGTGGTGGTGCATCAACACATCCCCCCTCACCAGAGTGGAAGAGCTGCTCCTCAGAATAGTGGCTCCTGGACAAGCAGTACAACAGGCAGGCATCATCATGGAGGCCAGAGTCACCCAGCACATAGATATAGAGCGTGCAGGTAACATGGCATATCTGTAGACTACTGTTAGATCAATTGTTAGAACATGCATTTACCATATGTGTACTGTGTATTCAGAAGATGCGGAGCCTGGTGTCATGCAATACTGATAATTTGGAACATAATTTGTATGCCTGTGACTGTCACCTCTTGTACTACTGGGGAATTGCAAACACACAGCAGCAATACCATAGTTGTTGACACTGACAAACTGTCTCATATCCTTGTAGGTCCCTCTGGTGTGATGGCAAAACAGCACACTCATGATGGTGAGTGTTCTACATTTAATATAGCATATAACATGTGCATGTCATAGAAGACCTGTAGACCATATACACATGTAAAACACCTACACATAATGCATGCTCTGCATGTTTTCTGTGGGATTATGCACATCCCAGTAACATGAGTATCCACCTCAAACACATGCAATACACAGAGCGTCCCAACCAATTGTGGTACACTGTAGTGGACATTGTATAGGCAGAGTCAATACACATGCACACAACATACACCCCTTTGTCATATGCAGTTAGTGTTAATTTGATACACATGGCATATGTAGACACCTGCGGTAAGGTCATACTCCAGTATCCCAAATGTCATCAACACAGCACACATACTATACCTGGGGGTAGATGACTATCATGGGGTGGTGTGACACGCTTCACCACACAACACATTCATGTGAGGCAATGCTCCCTATTGAACACCTTAGATACCCATGTAACAACTGGCTATGAATTGGTTAATGCAGCCAAAGTGGTGCAGGTCAGGTACAGCAAGATAGTTGCCAGTGTGACATACATTAGTGGCCTTGGTTGACCACATGATGCTGCCTGATGATGGCTCATGGTACTACACTACATCCATTTACAGTAACTACAGTACTACACATAGCATTCATTGCTATACACCTGACAGTTGTGTGCATCCGGCCATGGTATGTATACCTATGAGTGATGGTGCACAGGACATTGGAAAGCATTCCAGACTTGCACAGCAATGTTGTGTCCATGTACATGTTGTGTTCCAGGGTGAGGCCAATCATTGAACAACACACATGCATCAAAGACATATATACTGTTATCAACAAGGAACTCTCCACACTCACACTGCATGCTGTTGAGCAACACACATCCTGCATGCTGACACGTGTGATAGGACTCTTTGGCTTGTGATACTGTACTGCACCATCAACCACTAATGGATATGTTCCATATTGTTGTTGGTGTGTGTGTGTGTGTGTGTGTGTGTGTGTGTGTGTGTGTGTGTCAACTTGACTGAGTAGTGTATGTGTGCATGTGTGCATGTGTGCATGTGTTCATGTGTGCATGTGTGCATGTGTTCATGTGTGCATGTGTGCATGTGTTCATGTGTTCATGTGTGCATGTGTGCATGTGTGCATGTGCACATGTGTTCATGTGTGCATGTGTGCATGTGCTCATGTGTGCATGTGTGCATGTGTTCATGTGTTCATGTGTGCATGTGTGCATGTGCGCATGTGTTCATGTGTGCATGTGTGCATTTGTTCATGTGTGCATGTGCGCTAACATCCTGTACAGATTGTGAAGTGTGTTTCCTGTCTTCCTCTCACAGGTGCTGAGGTATTGGATGAGTGCAGCAGGGAACCTGAGGTCACTGCCACAAATAGTAGGCATGATGACACATGTGTAGTGGAACAGGCAGGTTTGTCAGGGTCTGTCGTTGGTCTGCCAATCGACAGTACACAGCTGTCCACCCCATCTATGCGGACATTCATACTGCCGATACATCCCTCAACACCAATGGCCTTAGCGGAGGAACAGCATACAGCAGGCACTGACCAGGATAGTGTGGTATCTATGGCACATGCAACCCCACACAGCAGCCATACCCAGACACCTGGAACAGTACCACATATGCATATGTCCAGGGGTGCTCGTGGGAGCACTGCTGGTCGTAATGCCCCTGGCAGACGTGCTCCCACAGGTCTCACAATCTCAGCCATGTTCCGGTCTGTAATGCAGGCACAGGCATGTATGGAATGGTACACCAGGCAGGGACTAAGGGAGCAGAGGGCTCACAACACCGCTATCAATAACAGTATCCATGACCTTGCCGGTGCCATCCGTAATTACACCAAGTTCATTGAGAGATGTTGGGGAGACACTGGATGTCCTCCGCAATGTAATGTCCATGTGCCAGGACAATGCAGGACGGCTGAGACATCGACGTGGTCATATGCCAGCAACATCATCAGCTGGCACCTGTCGAGGATGACACACAAGTCCCAGCCACTCCTATAGTGGCAGTACCAGCCCCAGCAATGTTGGGGCTGGGCTGTCAATAGACCATCCTAGATGACCACGTGCACATGGCTCTGGCCAGTCCCAGCAGGGACATGGGTCCAGTCGACATCCCTCTGACTCTGACAATAGTACCCAGACTGGCTTGGTACCCGATACTGTCTGTGGCACCCCTGGCAGGCACAGGTGCTGTGTCCGTGGCTGGAGACAGTGAGCTGTACTGCCTGGCAGGTACAGTCCATGGCTGTCCCACAATCACCCGTATGTGGCAGACACAAGGTGGAACTGTGTGCATGCAGACACACACACATAAACCAAACACCTAGGGCTAACACATACACACACACATTATTCCAGCATTGACCCATACTGTACTGTTGTCCCTTACACACACTGACACACACAGACACACACACACACACACACACACACACACACACACACACACACACACACACACACATACATGTCGATTGGATGGGTCATTGTCGGGCTCTGGCAAACCAATAACACACCCTGTGCATATGATGAAACTGTGCCACCTCCTGCCATCTGTGACAATGATGCAGGAACAGGCTTACATGATGCTGATACACAGGGTGACCTAATAGCAGTGTAGCAATGTTAGCATGTTGTCAACAGCAAGGTGTACTGCTATTCTTGTAGGTATATCTGAGCAGGCATGATGCATTACAGCTATGATTATCAATGTAGTATTGTTTACACCAGTGTTAATTCCAATACTGTATTGTCTGCCCATGTGTCACTTGGCTGATATGTGCGATACTGGCAGCATGTGTTGGTAAGTGGATGGTACGTGTGTGATATGTGCAGTACAGATTTGTAGGTGTACATTTGTGAACATGGTGGAGGTGCACCATCTGCATGTATGTGCATAGTGGACACATGGAAAGGGTGACATGCCCTGTATTTCACAGTGTTAACACTTCATATTTCCTATTGCTGGCCAGTATGCATTTTACTACACATATGTTATGACTTGAGCACACATGTGTGTATGACATGGTTTGCCACTATGCTGTGGGTGATACTGTTTATATCAGTCATTGTTTTGCATACTGGTAGTATACATAACCTCAACAGCCTGACTTTACCCAATCGTTAGCTGAAGTCTTGACAACTGACACACAGATGTAGGATACACAGTAGCATTTGAGTCCTTCTGGTACTATACTATACTATACCAGTAACCAGTGGTATTGGCCTCCACACATTCCTGGGACCACTTCTGTTTGGCATGTAGATGCCCCAGGTACAAACAAACACACTAGGGATAACTCCATCCAGATCTGGTAATGCATACAGTGGCCTACAATGCATTCTCCAGATGAGACACTTATCCTCCACAAGGGTATAATACAGACAGATACCTGTTGACCAACGCATGCTGTAAAGCTATAAGCCAACTATAGCATAGTCATCCACATTTACAATACATAGTATCCTGACAGTACCACATTGTTAGTAGCCCACAACATGTAACAAGGGTACCAATGTGTACATACAGCCACATGTTATGTCATCTGTCCTTTGGTATTCACATTTCCAAAGGTATGCTGATGTCCCTCAGTGAATCACATAAGCATGAAGGGGTCTGTATGCATATCCACAGAGGTGTTGTACACCTGAAATGAATGGCCATTATTGACAGACTGTGTTGAGTTTGAACATGTCTGACATATACCCCAGGCATGAACCCTCACTCACACTATTCTATAGAAACTGTCATGGGTGCGTGTGACACAGATGACCTAGGCCACAGATCACTACAGTGGCTGGCCTTGACACATACATACATATGTGACCTAAGGTCTGAGAAGCAGCAGCACAGACTGCCAATGGTAACAGATGTATTCATGTAGAAAGCAGGCTTCACACCTATGAACTCATTGAGGTCACATGTACATATATGTATTTGCCGCACTGTTAACAATTGAGGTCATGTGTACATATATGTATGTGCCACACAGATACCGGAAGTGTGTAATGCACATACTGTTGTTTTACTGATATTTCATACAGTTGTAAAAGCAAAACCCACAACACATTAACCAACAGTGTCATACATACGCACTCAGCAATTGCAGGATTCAAGCCCCTACCTAACTATGTTATGATACTACAGAGATACGCATTAACATGACACGCTACATGCTTTATTGGGGGCTTTTGTTTCTCCTGCTATATTTCTAGGATGCTGACATCATCAGATTTGCCAAAGAAGAATCTACCTCTATTCATGTGTTTTCCTAGTCTCCAAAAAGGGAACTCCTCTCACAAGAAATCACACACACACACATACAGAGCAATCCCAGGATTCAAACCCCTACCTATGGTATGACACTACAGAGATACACATTAACACAACACGTTACATGCTTTATTGGGTGTTTTCATTTCTCCTGCTATATTTCTAGGATGCTGACATCATCAGACTTGCCAAAGAAGAATCTACCTCTTTTCATGTGTGTACCTAGTCTCCAAAAAGGGAACTCCTCTCACAGGAAATCACACACACACACCCCCACAGCAATTGTAAGATTTAAACCTCTACCTAGCTATGTTATGATACTACAGAGGTAAGCATTAACACAACACACTATATGTTTTACTAGGTGCTTTATTTTCTTCTGCTATATTTGTAGGATGCTGACATCATCAGACTGGACATGGTAATGTGTGTGCACTTTGTTTTATGCAATCCCAGGAATGAACCATGTGGGTCACCAGGTATTAACAGCTTGAACAGGACTCCACAATTCTTAGCTTGTGTGATCTCTCTGTGGACAAATTTCCATTCCTTCATATGACAATACATATTTATGCACAGGTTGTTGAACTTGTGGATACAACATGTGTCTGTGATGTTGATAAAGGGCTACTCAGAGTCTATGTGGGATGTGTGTAGCTCCCTTCAGTGATGTGTGTCCTGGGTGGCTGCCTTGCAAACAGTCTAGCAGGTTTGGGAAACATGATCTGCCCATTATCATACCACAGTTGGTAGGGCTGTGAGTTTGTCGGCTTCCAATAGCTCTGTTTATGACTTCAACCATGATGGACTCAATGGCCTTGCAGATCAGATGTCATAGGCTTATAGGACTATAGTTCCCATGGTCTGTTGTGCACAAACACCTGTGGGGTGTGCCATATGTTGCTGTAACTCATTCAACAGTTTCAGATCCTGTAGAGAGGGTGTGGCTCAACAGACTGTTCAGGTGCAGGGTCTGTTTGTTCTGTAGTTCACTTAGGACACATTTCAGGAAACAATGTCATCCAACTGATGCCATGTTTTCGGCTTTGGAAGGAGCTGTTTACCCATTCTACATGTGATATCTCCTGGTATGATGATAGGGACATTTGTCAGTGGGAGGTGGGTATGTATGTATGGGCCTGTCTGACAGGATGTTGGCATTGTCAGTCAGGTACAGTTGGCCCTAACTCAGGACATATATGTGTGTACAGTGCTGTGTATGACATAGCTGAAGGAAGTGTCATGGTTCTGTCTGGACTCCTTCACAGATAATATTTCAAAAACAACAACATACCTGAGCACTAAACCTCTGTAATACTCTTTTACACACTTAACGCCCTACTGAACCCTTTTGATCAGTCAACAGAGAGTATGCCATCATAATATCCTGGCATGTCCAACTGTTGGTTTCGCATGTACTCTCCAGTCCATATGTACACAGACAACCCTCACCTCCTCCCAACAAACTCAGATATATGTGGGAGATGCAACTATATAGACAAACGTGAGGCTGAGCTCTCTAGACCCATGACTGGCACAGTCTATCAGGTGCTGAAGGTAACCACACACACCACAACTCCATCACAAATAGACCTATAGTGACAGCAAACAAACTACATTACCACACAATTACATACTCAGAGGCTCTACATAATACCTGCCTAAGCAGCAAAGACCTCTTAAGCAGACACCCAGACAACTGCTACCCCATGGCAATACCCACATATCACATGGTATACAAAGTCAGTGTGCCACACAGTCACTGCCTTTAGGGGTAAAAACAAACCTAATACACTTGTAATACATGACTCTATTGTCAGACACACTGATGTCACTCTCACCAGACTGAACAAGGAGAAGGACACTTTGCGCTGTCCGTCGGGTGGCAGGTTCTGCCACATTAAACATGCACTCATGTCACTCCAAAGCAAGTACAAATATGGCTCCATCATTGTCCATGCTGGTGTGACTTACCTCAGACGTTCCTCCCTGGACTACATGACAAGGGACATAGAGGAGCTCTGTGATCATGTAACCCAGGCCAGTATGACCCTGACCTGTGTAGCATCTTACCCTCACCAAGAATGATGGCACAGTATACAGACAAGCTGATCAATTGTAACAGTTGGCTAACATATTGGTGTCATTCAAAGGGGATCCAGTGTCTGTCAGCCTGGGATGACATGCTCGACATGCCACATAGCTTCGCTATGGACAGCTTGCACCTGTCACCCCTGGAATTTTCAATACTGGCTAAGGCTGTTGCCACCCCCACAGTGCCTTTTTTGGGCAAGGCTCAAATGACAAACCCACCTCCATGGACAATACTAGGTAAAAGAACATACAGGTAATGCTGCTCGACACCAGATGTCTAGACCCCAGAATGCACTCACTCAAGACTCTCCTCAGTATGGTGAATTTTAATATCTGTGCAGTAACAGACACCTGGTTTAGGCTCCCAAATGCACACCAGTACTACCAGGTTATACTTCATACCAGGCTTTTCAGCCACAAGACTCGGACCAACAACTTTAGGGGGAGTATCAGTATACATCACAGATACACACACCTCCAGGTTAGAAGTACTGCAGGAAGCATCAGAGACCATACATGTGCAACTAACAGTGGGTAATACAGCCTTTCAGTTTGTAGCCTGCTACATACCACCTTCCCGAACTCAGGAACCCCACTCAGCATTCTGGGAACACTGGAGGATATGACTGTCTCTACAAACACCATTATATGGGGTGACTTCAACTACAGAAACATTGACTGGGAATACTACTCAAGCCACAACACCCTCGCCCAACGGTTGTTAGAATTTCTAAACACAAATGCTATGTCACAACTGGTCACCACACCCACATGAGGGGAAAACATATTGGACCTGATCATCATCAACATGGGGACTCCATGTTCCACACCAGAGGTATGCCCCTCATTGGTAAGGTCAGACCATACATTTATCTCACAGGACATCCATATCCCGTCACCATCCCCATCCTAGGTTCTCTCGGTGAAGTACTTACCAACAGCAAATGTCACACTTCTCTAAACCAAGGTTGTATCCTTCAAAGACCCTGGGACAGAGGTAAGTACAGCTCAGACCGCTGAATCCTTTACAAACTCTTCTATTGACACCTACTGGAATGGATGGATCGTGCTATCCCAAATAAGAACAAGACTCACTCCTCCAAAGGCAGAGGACCTGTCTGGTGGACCACGGCCATAGATAAGCTATACAACAAAAGGAGGGGGCTACTACATGATAGAGCACAATCCCAATAAGGGAAGGCATCTCTGATCAGTACTGGCAAGAAGTTACATTCACTCATGAATTCATCTAAGACCCACTTCGAAAGGTAAATTGCACCACACACTGAGAACAATCACAAGGCTTTCTTTAGTTATGTCATGAACCTGGGTGCCAACTCCCAAATATGATGTGTGTTACTGTGAAATGACAATACATACACTGAACCCAAAGACATTGCCATCATCCTGGCAAACAGGTTCAGTGCAAATGTCACCCTCCATCCCCCCTAATGAGCAAATGTCCATCATAACAGAGTGTAGCCTCCCTGACATCACAGATGATCAGGTGAGTGCTGCCTCTCCAAAGCAGACACCACAGCATGAATGGAACTGGACGGTGTCCCGGCCTGCATCTTACACAAGCTTTGTGACGAACGTAACCCTCACATGAAGTCACTATTCAGTATCAGACTTACTACAGGATATGTACCCAAGGAATGGCATACAGCAACAGTGCTCCCGCTCCACAAAGGTGGTGCCACAATAGACCCTGGACACTATCACCCTATAAGCCTATCTAGCCTGGTCTTCAAAGCTATGGAGCGTATCATCATGGTACTCATACACACAGACATCGGGAACCTACAGGCACTGGATCCTACACAATTCAGCTTTGTTGTGGGCAGATCTTGCCTCTTGAACATGGTCGATTTCTTTAAACAGTTTCCAGGTCCATAGACATAGGGAAGGTAGTCCACAAAGCCTTCCTGGGCCTCACATACACCTTCACAACAATACCCCACTCGGGCATCATACATAAGCTCACCAGCTTAGATATCGACTCATATGTCACAAGATGGATTGCTAAGTGGATCAGGGATAGCACCCACATGGTATGTATTGCAGGTGCCATGTCTGACTCTACACCAGTTACACATGGCATCCCATTAGGATCAGACCTGGGACCTGTCTTGTACAGTATATATTCCTCTGACGTACAGGCTAACACAGGAGGAATATGGCTGACCATGTTCGCAGATGACTGCAAAATGCATGCCATATTTGACTCTCCAGCTGGCATAAGCATCCTCCAAAAGGGTCCCACAGAGATGGATAACTGGTGCCAGAGCCATGGCCTACAGCTGAATGCCATTAAATGCATAGTCATCCCCTTTGGGAATCGCATAGTGCCCACACATTACCACATAGGTGTTAATACATTAAGTACGGTAGAAGTTGTTAGGGATATGGGGACACGAGTAGATTGTAATCTTGCCTTTGAAAATCGCATTGCCATAGTCGTTAGACAGACATTCTATTTAGCCCTCCCTATCCCAACAGGTTTCACATCTAGATCAAGTAAAGTCATTGTGCCCCTATACTCATGAGGCCCATGATTGGATACAATGCCCCATTTGGGATGTACCTTACCTGACACCTGCAGCAACTGTATTGGCCACAAAAGTACCTCAACAAGTGGATCTAGGGACTCACACAGATGCCCTGTGCAGTTCGGCTAAAGTAACTCCAGGTCCACTCAGTCGCTTACCACCTACTCGGATGCGATCTCTGCCTGTTGTTTACAGCCATGTCCAACACAGAATTAATGGACATGCTCCACCTCAGGATATCCGGATCCCTTAGAGTTACACGCTCCAGGGACTTACACCACAGCACAGATATTTATAGGACATGCTGGAGGGACACATTTCTATCCCAGATGCTCTCCTCACTCTGGAATGGGATGCCAGTCCCGCAATAGGCTGAGCCCCCCACTGACCCCCTACAGGAGACATATTGACGAGTGGATGGGTGATCGTATGTTTACCCCTGGAATCTCTTCTGGGTCCCTGCTGGACAGAGGCACAATAAAGCAAATGTAAAAGGCCTATCTTGTGTGACCTACTATTCACAGGCACAGTCTACTACTCTAACAGGGCTGCGAAAGCCAAACACACTCTGGCTAGGCTTATACATGCCCTAGGGCAGATAGGCTAGTATCAACCTATGCACCTATGTTAATGTTCAGGATGCACATTGTTTATTGATGATACTGATTGCAGGTTTTTTCTCTTCTTTGCTTTCACACTTTCTACGAACAACCTAAGTATCTGCAGAACATATTTTATTATGACAGGGTTCCAATATATTATATATGTGTCTGTTGTCATATAACTTTGTGCACATGGCAGATTGGTGAATACTGAGAGGTTCCTGTGTTAACACATGCAACTGCCGGATATGTGTGGCCCACTGATATACTCAGACATGGCCTAAGTGTGGGAGCATGCCCAGTCTGTCCTTTCAGTGTTTTGTTGCCTGACATTTGTCTAATTTATTCATGTGTGAGCATGCCCAGTCTGTCCTTTCACTGTTTTGTTGCCTGACATTTGTCTCATTTATTCAAGTGTGTGCGCATACCCAGTGTGACCTTTCAGTATGTTGCTGTCTGAAGTCCACTACATTTGTTGATGTGTGTGAACATGACCAATATTAACAATTATACTATATGTGTGTTGAAAATCAGGTTCTATTCTTACTGCAGGGCTCACCTTTGTGTCATAACTCGACAGGGATTATGCTGTGCCTGCAGGGTTTCCATGAGATACGTTGCATAGACTTATCAAAATTTCTTCATACAGGCTGACCAGTGCAATACTGTCATTGTTTAGTGGTTCAGTAGTATGACTGTAGTGCGCAGTATCCTGGGTTCGAGGCCTGTCATTGCTTTATATTTTCATACTGAGCAGACCAGACTGCTTAAGGGCCAGTAGAGCAAATATGAGCATGTTGGCTTTTGTTCAGCTATGCCCAATGTAGACCAGGCTTGTCCAACATTGCTCAACGTTAACCAACATTACAGAACATTGCCCAATATTGCTCAACATTGACTACAGTTGTGCTAGTGTTAGTGTGTGCAATTGCTTTACATATACTAAATGGTGGTGAAAGCTGTTTAGCACTGCTTTATATTGCTTAACACATGGCAATCATGCCTCAGGTGGTGCTGCAGGGCTGCCTATGTCAGATGCACATACTGCACTCACACAGAACCAACAGAGGGGAACCCATCCCATTGGAAACCAAGGCATGTGTTGGCCTAAGAATATTAGCAACAGGTACCTTCCAGAGACCAACTGGTGATATGATGGGGATATCACAGGCATCAGCATCCAGGGTACTGCACCAGTTCCTGGATGCCATGTCAGCACATGTCGGTGATCATGTATATTTTCCCAATTCATGTGAGGTATTGGCCAGCAATATGCGTCTCTTCCAGCAAATAGCGGAATACCCTGAGGTAGTGGGTGCAATAGACTGCACGCACATATGCATCAAAGCACTGGCCGGTGAGTGGGGTAGGGTCTACTTCAACCACAAGGGCTTCCTCTCCATCAACTGCCAGGTCATGTGTGATGCCCATGGCATAATACTGAATGTGTGTGCTGGCTGCACTGGAAGCTACCATGATTCCCATATCTGGCATCTGACGCAGCTGTACCAGACATTTGCCAGTGGGGACATCCATCATGGTCACCTAGTGGGAGATGCTGGCCATGCACTCGAGCCATGGCTGATGACACCCATCAGAAACGCACACACACCTGAACAGGAACACCATAATGAGGCACACGCACAAACACGAAATGTAATCGAGCGTGTGTTTGGCCTGCTCAAGTCACGGTTCCGGTGCCTGGACACATCCGGTGGAGCCTTGCAGTACTCACCAACTATATGTACCCAAATTGTCATGGTATGTGCCATGCTACACAATATGATCCTGCGAAAACAGCTGCAGCAGGAGCAGCATAGGCCTGGGCCAAACAGCCCACCACCATTGCCAAGGCCATCACAGGCAGAGCGTGACTCGGAGGAGGAACAACCTGAGCCTGCCCCAGTAGGCAGAAGGAGGCGTGCCCATTATGCTTTGGCCTTGGCAAAGAGGCAACGCATAGCACATACAATGGCTCAGTAGGAACCCTGGAAATGATACCTCTCTCTTACTCGCACCTATAGTAAAAGGGATGCCTAACTTGACACTACCTGTTTCCAAACATGTATAGGGAGTGCAGTATGTGCATCTGACAAAGGCAGCCCTGCAGCACCACCTGAGGCATGATTGCCATGTGTTAAGCAATATAAAGCAGTGCTAAATAGCTTTCACCACCATTTAGTATATGTAAAGCAATTACACACACTAACACTAGCACAACTGTGGTCAATGTTGAGCAATATTGGGCAACGTTCAGCAAAGTTGGTTAACGTTGAGCAATGTTGGAAAAGCTTGGTCTACATTGGGCATAGCTGAACAAAAGCCAACATGCTCATATTGGCTCTACTGGTCCTTAAGCAGTCTGGTCTGCTTAGTATGAAAATATAAAGCAGTGACAGGTCTCAAACCCAGGATACTGTGCACTACAGACATAGCACTGAACCACTAAACCATGACAGTATTACACTGGTAAGCCTGTATGAAGAAATGTTGATAAGTCTATGCAACATATCTCATGGAAACCCTGCAGGCACAGTATAATCCCTGTCAAGTTATGACACAAAGGTGAGCCCTGCAGTAAGAATAGAACCTGATTTTCAACACACATATAGTATAATTGTTAATATTGGTCATGTTCACACACATCAACAAATGTAGTGGACTTCAGACAGCAACATACTGAAAGGTCACACTGGGCATGCTCACACACGAATAAATGAGACAAATGTCAGGCAACAAAACAGTGAAAGGACAGACTGGGCATGCTCACACACTTAGGCCATGTCTGAGTACAGCAGTGGACCACACATATCCGGCAGTTGCATGTGTTAACCCAGGAACATCTCAGCATTCACCAATCCGCCTTGTGCACACAGTTATATGAGAACAGACACATATATAATATAATGGAACCCTGTCATAATAAAATATGTTCTGCAGATACTTAGGTTGTCCATAGAAAGTGTGAAAGCAAAGAAGATAAAAAACCTGCAATCAGTATCATCAATAAACAATGTGCATCCTGAACATTACCATAAGTGCATAGGTTGATACTAGCCTATCTGCCCTAGGGCATGTATAAGCCTAGCCAGAGTGTGTTTGGCTTTCACAGCCCTGTTAGATTAGTAGACTGTGCCTGTGTATAGTAGGTCACACAAGATAGGCCTTTTACGTTTAGTTTATTGTGCCTCTGTTCAGCAGGGACCCAGAAGTGATTCCAGGGGTAAACATACGATCACCCATCCACTTGTCAATATGTCTCCTGTAGGGGGTCAGTGGGGGGTTCTGCCTATGCGGGACTGGGATCCCATTCCAGAGTGAGGGGAGCCTCTGGGATATGAATGTGTCCCTCCAGCATGTCCTATAAACATCTGTGCTGAGGTGTAAGTCCCTGGAGCGTGTAGCTCTATGGGATCCAGATATACTGAGGTGGAGCATGTCCATTAATTCTGTGTTGGACATGGCTGTAAACAACAGGAAGAGATCGCATCTGAGTAGGCAGTAAGCAACTGAGTAGAGCTGGAGTTACTTTAGCCGAACATCACAGGGCATCTGTGTGAGTCCCTAGATCCACTTGGTGAGGTTCTTTTGTGGCCAACACAGTTGCTGCAGGTGTCGGGTAATGTACAACCCAAATGGGGCATTGATTTCAATCATGGGCCTCATGAGTATAGGGGCACAATGACTTTACTTGATCTAGATGTGAAACCTGTTGGGATAGGGTGGCCTATATAGAATGTCTGTCTAACCACTATGGCAAAGTGATTGTCAAAGGCAAGATTACAAACTACTCGTGTCCCCATATCCCTAACAACTTCTACCGTACTTAATGTATTAACACCTATGTGGTAATGTGTGGGCACTTTGTTATTCCCAAAGGGGATGACTATGCATTTAATGGCATTCAGCTGTAGGCCATGGCTCTGGCACCAGTTATCCATCTCTGTGAGACCCTTTTGGAGGAAGCTTGTGCCAGCTGGAGAGTCAAATATGGCACCCAGTTTGCAGTCATCTGTGAACATGGTCAGCCATATTCCCCCTGTGTTAGCCTGTATGTCAGAGGAATATATACTGAACAAGAGAGGCCCCAGGACTGAGCCTTGTGGGATGCCACGTGTAACTGGTGCAGAGTCAGACATGGCACCTGCAATACTTACCATGTGGGTGCTATCCCTGATCCACTTAGCAATCCAACTTGTGACATATGTGTCGATATCTAAGATGGTGAGCTTATGTATGATGCCCAAGTGGGGTATTGTTTGGAAGATGTTTGGGAGGTCCAGGTAGGCTGTGTGGACTACCTTCCCTATGTCTATGGACCTGGTAACTGTTTAAAGAAGTCGACCATGTTCAAGAGGCAAGATCTGCCCACAACAAAGCCAAATTTTGTAGGATCCAGTGTCTGTAGGTTCCCGATGTCTGTGTGTATGAGTTCCATGATGATACGCTCCATAGCTTTGCAGACCAGGCTAGATAGGCTTATAGGGCGATAGTGTCCGGGGTCTGTTGTGGCACCACCTTTGGATGAGCAGAACCACTGTTGCTGTACGCCATTCCTTGGGTACATATCCTGTAGTAAGTCTGATATTGAACAGTGACGTCATGTGAGGGTTACGTTTGTCATGAAGCTTGGGTAAGATGCAGGCCGGGGCACCATCTGGTCCCATTGATGCTGTGTTGTCTGCTTTGGAGAGGGCAGCACTCACCTGATCATCTGTGATTTCAGGGAGGCTACACTCTGTTGGGATGGACATTTGCTCATTAGGGGGGATGGGGGGTGACATTTGCTCTGAACCTGTTTGCCAGGATGATGGCAATGTATTGTCATTTTTCAGTAACACACAGCATATCTGGGAGTTGGCACCCAGGTTCATGACATAACTAAAGAGGGCCTTGTGATTGTCCTTAGTGTGTGGTGCAATTTACCTTTCGATGCGGGTCTTAGATGAATTCATGAGTGAACGTAGCTTCTTGCTAGTACTGATCAGAGATGCCTTCCCTTATTGGGATTGTGCTCTACCATGTAGTAGCCCCATCCTTTTGTTGTATAGCTTATTTATGGCTGTGGTCCACCAGACAGGTCCCCTGCCTTTGGAGGAGTGAGTCTTGTTCTTATTTGGGATTGCACGATCCATGCATTCCAGTAGGTGTCAACAGAATGTGTTTGTATAGGATTCAGTGGTCTGAGCCATACTTACCTCTGTCCCAGGGTCTTTGAAGGATACCACCTTGGTTTAGAGAAGTGTGACATTTGCTGTTAGTACTTACTTCACCAAGAGAACCTAGGATGGGGATGGGGATGGGATATGGATGTCCAGTAAGATAAATGTATGGTCTGACCTTACCAATGAGGGGCATACCTCTGGTGTGGAACATGGAGTCCCCATGTTGGTGATGATCAGGTCCAATATGTTTTCCCCTCTTGTGGGTGTGGTGACCAGTTGTGACATAGCATTTGGGTTTAGAAATTCTAGCAACCGTTGTGCGAGGGTGTTGTGGCTTGAGTAGTATTCCCAGTCAATGTTTCTGTAATTGAAGTCACCCCATATAATGGTGTTTGTTAAGACCGTCATATCCTCCAGTGTTCCCAGGAAAGCTGAGTGGGGTTCCTGAGTTTGGGAGGGTGGTCTGTAGCAGGCTACAAATTGAAAGGCAGTTTTGCCCGCTGTTATTTGCACATGTATGGTCTCTGATGCTTCCTGCAGTGCTACTAACCTGTAGGTGTGTGTATCTGTGATGTATTCGGATACTCCCCCTAAATTTGTTGGTCGGTCTGAGTCTTGTGGCCGAAAAGCATGGTATGAAGTATAACCTGGTAGTGCTGGTGTGCATTTGTTAGCCTGAACCAGGTGTCTGTTACTGCACAGATATCGACATTCTCCATACTGAGGAGAGTCTTGATTCCGTGCATTCTGGGGTCTCGACATCTGGTGTTGAGCAGTATTACCCGTACTTTCTTTTACCTTGTGTTGTCCATGGAGGTGGGTTTGTCATTTGAGCCTTGCCCAAAAAAGGCACAGTGGAGGTGGCAACAGCCTTAGCCAGTATTCGAAAGTCCAGGGGTGACAGGTGCAAGCTGTCCATAGCGAAGCTACGTGGCATGTCAAGCATGTCATCCCAGGCTGACAGACACTGGACCCCCTTTGAATGACACCAATATGTTAGCCAACTGTTACAATTGATCAGCTTGTCTGTATACTGTGCCATCATTCTTGGTGAGGGTAAGATGCTACACAAGGTCAGGGTCATACTGGCCTGGGTTACATGATCAGAGAGCTCCTCTATGTCCCTTGTCATGTAGTCCAGGGAGGAATGTCTGAGGTAATTCACACCAGCATGGACAATGATGGAGCCATATTTGCACTTGCTTTGGAGTGACCTGAGTGCATGTTTAATGTGGCAGAAACTGCCACTAGACAGACAGCTCAAAGTGTCCTTCTTGTTCAGCCTGAAGAGTGTGACGTCAGTGTGTCTGACAATAGAGTCATCTATTACAAGTGTAGTAGGTGTGTTTTTAGCCCTAAAGGCAGTGACTGTGTGGCACACTGACTTTGTGAACCATGTGATATGTGGGTAATGTCATGGGGTAGCAGTTGTCTGGGTGTCTGCTTAGGAGTTCTCTGCTGCTTAGGCAGATATAATTTAGAGCCTCTGAGTATGTATTGGTGTGGTAATGTATTTTGTTTGCTGTCGCTATAGTTCTATGTGAGACTGGAGTTGTGGTGTGTGTGGTTACCTTCACCACCTGATAGACTGTGCCGCTCATGGGTCGAGAGAGCTCAGCCTCCCGTTTGTCTATATAGTTGCATCTCCCACATATATCTGAGTTTGCTGGGAGGAGGTGAGGGTTGTCTGTGTACATAAGGCAGTTGTAACATTGCCTCAAAATTCCCATATTCACCAGCTGGACTGAAGAGTACACACAAAACCAACCGTTGGACATGCCAGGATATTATGATGACATACTCTCTGTTGACTGATCAAAAGGGATCAGTAGGGTGTTAAGTGTGTAAAAGAGTATAACAGGGGTTTAGTGGTCAGGTTTGTTGGTGTTTTGGAAAGATTATCTGCGAAGGAGTCCAGACAGAACCATGACACTTCCTTCAGCTATGCCATACACAGCAATGTACACTCATATATGTCCTGAATCAGGGCCAACTGTACCTGACTGACAATGACAACATCCTGTCAGACAGGCCCATACATACATACCCACCTCCCACTGACAAATGTCCCTATCATCATACCAGGAGATATCACATGTAGAATGGGTAAACAGCTCCTTCCAAAGCTGAAAACATGGCATCAGTTGGATGACATTGTTTCCCTATATGTGTCATAAGTGAACTACAGAACAAACAGACCCTGCACCTGAACAGTCTGTTGAGCCACACCCTCTCTACAGGATCTGAAGCTGTTGAATGTGTTACAGCAACATATGGCACACCCCACAAGTGTTGGTGCACAACGGACCATAGGAACTATAGTCCTATAAGCCTATGACGTCTGATCTGCAAGGCCATTGAGTCCATCATGATTGAAGTCATAAACAGAGCTATTGGAAGCCAACAAACACACAGCCCTACCAACTGTGGTATGATCATGGGCAGATCATGGTTCCCAAACCTGCTAGACTGTTTGCAAGGCAGCCACCCAGGACACACATCACTGAAGGGAGCTACACACGTCCCACATAGACTCTGAATAACCCTTTATCAACATCACAGACACATGATGTATCCACAAAATCAACAACCTGTGCATAAATATGTATTGTCATATGAAGGAATGGCAATTTGTCCACAGAGAGATCACACAAGCTAAGAATTGTGAAGTCCTGTACAAGCTGTTAACACCTGCTGATCCACATGGTTCATTCTTGGGATTGCATAAAACAAAGTGCACACACATTACCATGTCCAGTCTGATGATGTCAGCATCCTACAAATATAGCAGGAGAAATAAAGCAACCAGTAAAGAATGTAGCGCGCCGTGTTAATGCATATCTCTGTAGTATCATAATATAGTTAGTTAGGAGTTTGAATCCTGCAATTGCTATGTGTGTGTGTGTGATTTCCTGTTAGAAGAATGCCCATTTTGGAGACTAGGAAAACACATTAAAAGAGGTAGATTCTTCTTTGGCAAGTCTGACGATGTCATCATCCTACAAATATAGCAGGAGAAATGAAAACTCATAAGAAAGCGTATAGCGCATCATGTTCATGCGTGTCTTTGTAGTATCATACCATAGTTAGGTAGGAGTTTGAATCCGGCAATTGCTGAGTGTGTGTGTGACACTGCTGGTCAATGTGTTGTGGGTTTTGCTTTTAACATATCAGTAAAACAACAGTATGTGTATTGCACACTTCAGGTATCTGTGTGGCACATACATATATGTACACGTGACCACAATTGTCATCTGTGGGGCGAATACATATATGTACATGTGACCTCAATTAGTTAATATGTATGTGTGTGATTTCCTGTGAGAGGAGTGCCCTTTTTGGAGACTAGGAAAACACATTAAAAGAGGTAGATTCTTCTTTGGCAAGTCCGATGATGTCAGCATCCTACAAATATAGCAGGAGAAATGAAAACTTGCAGTAAAGTATATAGCGCATATGTGTGTGATTTCCTGTGGGAGGAGTGCCCTTTTTGGAGACTAGGAAAACACATTAAAAGAGGTAGATTCTTCTTTGGCAAGTCTGACGATGTCAGCATCCTAGAAATATAGCAGGAGAAATGAAAGCTCGCAGGAAAGCATATAGCGCATCATGTTAATGCGTATCTTTGTAGTATCGTAACATAGTTAGGTAGGGGTTTGAATCCGGCAATTGTTGAGTGTGTGTGTGACACTGTTGGTCAATGTGTTGTGGGTTTTGCTTTTATAACTGTATGACATATCAGTAAAACAACAGTATGTGCATTGCACACTTCAGGTATCTGTGTGGCACATACATATATGTACACGTGACCACAATTGTCATCTGTGGGGCGAATACATATATGTACATGTGACCTCAATTAGTTCATATGTATGTGTGTGATTTCCTGTGAGAGGAGTGCCCTTTTTGGAGACTAGGAAAACACATTAAAAGAGGTAGATTCTTCTTTGGCAAGTCTGATTATGTCAGCATCCTACAAATATAGCAGGAGAAATGAAAACTCGCAGTAAAGCATATAGCGCATATGTGTGTGATTTCCTGTGAGAGGAGTGTCCTTTTTGGAGACTAGGAAAACACATTAAAAGAGGTAGATTCTTCTTTGGCAAGTCTGATGATGCCAGCATCCTACAAATATAGCAGGAGAAATGAAAACTCGCAGTAAAGCATATATCGCATCGTGTTAATGCGTATCTTTGTAGTATCATAACATAGTTAAGTAGGGTTTTGAATCCTGCAATTGCTGAGTGTGTGTGTGTGACACTGTTGGTCAATGTGTTGTGGGTTTTGCTTTTACAACTGTATGACATATCAGTAAAACAACAATATGTGCATTGCACACTTCAGGTATCTGTGTGGCACATACAGATATGCACACGTGACCACAATTGTCATCTGTTTGGCGAATACATATATGTACATGTGACCTGAATTAGTTTATGTGTATGTGTGTGATTTCCTGTGAGAAGAGTGCCCTTTTTGGAGACTAGGAAAACACATTAAAAGAGGTAGATTCATCTTTGGCAAGTCTGATGATGTCAGCATCCTACAAATATAGCAGGAGAAACAAAATCTCACAGTAATGCATATAGCGCATTGTGTTAATGCGTATGTTTGTAGTATCATAGCATAGTTAGGTAAGGGTTCGAATCCTGCAATTGCTGAGTGTGTGTGTGTGACACTGTTGGTCAATGTGTTGTGGTTTTTGCTTTTACAACTGTATGACATATCAGTAAAACAACAGTATGTGCATTGCACACTTCAGGTATCTGTGTGGCACATACATATATGTACACGTGACCACAATTGTCATCTGTGTGGCGAATACATATATGTACATGTGACCTCAATTAGTTCATAGGTGTGAAGCCTGCTTTCTACACAAATACATCTGTTACCATTGACAGTCTGTGCTGCTGCTTCTCAGACCTTAGGTCACATATGTATGTATGTGGCAAGGTCAGGCACTGTAGTGATCTGTGGCCTAGGTCATTTGTGTCACACACACCCATGACAGTTTCTATAGAATAGTGTGAGTGAGGGTTCATGCCTGGGGTATATGTCAGACATGTTCAAACTCAACCCAATCTGTCAATAATGGCCATTCATTACAGGTGTACAACACCTCCGTGGATATGCATACAGACCCCTTCATGCTTATGTGATGCACTGAGAGACATCAGCATACCTTTGGAAATGTGAATACCAAAGGACAGATGACATAACATGTGGCTGTATGTACACATTGGTATCCCTGCTACATCTTGTGGGCTACTAACAATGTGGTACTGTCAGGATACTATGTATTGTAAATGTGGATGACTATGCTATAGTTGGCTTATAGCTTTACAGCATGTGTTGGTCAACAGGTATCTGTCTGTATGATACCCTTGTGGAGGATAAGTGTCTCATCCGGAGAATGCATTGTAGGCCACTGTATGCATTACCAGATCTGTATGGAGATATCCCCAGTGTGTTTGCTTGTACCTGGGACAGCTACATGCCAAACAGGAGTGTTCCCAGGAATGGGTGGCGGGCAATACCACTGGTTACTGGTATAGTACACTACTGGAAGGACTCAAATGCTACTGTGTATCCTACATCTGTGTGGCAGTTGTCAAGACATCAGCTAACGATTGGGTAAAATCAGGCTGTTGAGGGTATGTATACTACCAGAATGCAAAACAATGACCGATATAAACAGTATCACCCACAGCATAGTGTCAAGCCATGTCAAACACACATGTGTACCCAAGCCGTAACATATGTGTAGTAAAATGTATATTGACCACCAATAGGAAATATGAAGTGTTAACACTGTGTAATATAGGGCATGTCATCCTTCCCATGTGTCCACTATGCACATACATGCAGATGGTGCACCTCCACCATGCTCACAAATGTACACCTGAAAATCTGTACTGCACACATCACACACATACCATCCACTCACCAACACATGCTGCCAGTACCGCACACATCAGCCAAGTTGCACATGGGTGGACAATACAGTATTGGAATTAACACTGGTGTAAGCAATACTACATTGATAATCATAGCTTTAATGAATCATGCCTGCCCAGATATACCTGCAAGGATATCAGTACACCTTGCTGTTGACAACATGCTAACATTGCTACACTGCTATTAGGTCACCCTGTGCATCAGCACCATGTAAGCCTGTCCCTGCATCATTGTCACAGATGACAGGAGGTGGCACAGTTTCATCATATGCACAGGGTGTGTTATTGGTTTGACAGAGGCTGACAATGACCCATTCAATTGACATGTGTGTGTGTGTGTGTGTGTGTGTGTGTGTGTGTGTGTGTGTGTGTGTGTGTGTGTGTGTGTGTGCGTGTGTGTGTGAGGGACAACAGTACAGTATGGGTCAATGTTGGTGTAATGTGTGTGTGTATGTGTTAGCCCTAGGTGTTTGGTTTATGTGTATGTGTCTGCATGCACACAGTTCCACCTTGTGACTGCCACATAGAGGAGATTGTGGGACAGCCACGGACTGTACCTGCCAGGTTGTACAGATCACTGTCTCCGGCCATAGACACAGTACCTGTGCCTGCCAGGGGTGCCACGGACAGTATCGTGTACCAAGCCAGACTGGGTACTATCATCAGAGATAGAGGGATGTCGACTGGACCCATGTCCGTGCTGGGACTGGCCAGAGCCACATGCACGTGGTCATCTAGGATGGTCTATTGACAGACCAGCCCCAACATTGCTGGGGCTGGTACTGCCACTACAGGAGCGGCTGGGACTTGTGTGTCATCAGCGACGAGTGCCAGCTAATGGTATTGCTGGCATACGTCCACGTTGACATCTCAGCCATCCTGCACTGTCCTGGCACATGGACATTACATTGCGGAGGACATCTAGTGTCTCCCCCCAATGTCTATCAATGACCTCAGTGTAATTACGGATGGCACCGGCAAGGTCATGGATAATGTCATTGATAGCAGTGTTGTGAGCTCTCTGCACCCTTAGTCCCTGCCTGGTGTACTGTTCCATACGTGACTGTGCCTGCATTACAGACCAGAACATAGCTGAGGTTGTGAGACCTGTGGGGGCACATCTGCCAGGGGCATTATGACCAGCAGTGCTCCCACGAGCACCCCTGGACATATGCCTATGTGGTACCATTCCAGGTGTCTGGGTATGGCTGCTGTGTGGGGTTGCAAGTGCCATAGATACCACACTATCCTGGTCGATACCTACTGTATGCTGTTCCCCAGCTAAGGCCATTGGTGTTGAGGGATGTATCAGCAGTATGAATGTGCACATAGATGGGGTGGACAGCTGTGTACTGTCGATTGGCGGACCAACGACAGACCCTGACAAACCTGCCTGTGCCACTACACATGTCATTATGCCCACTATTTGTGGCAGTGACCTCAGGTTCCCTGCTGCACTCATCCAATACCTCAGCACCTGTGAGAGGAAGACAGGAAACACACTTCACAATCTGTAAAGGATGTTAGTACACATGTACACATGCACACATGCACTCATGAACACATGCACACATGCACACATGCACACATGAACACATGCACACATGCACACATGCACACATGAACACATGCACACATGCACACATGAAAACATGCACACATGCACAGATGCACACATGCACACATGCACACATACACTACTTAGTAAAGTTGACACACACACATACAAACAGCAATACGGAACATATTCATTAGTGGTTGATGGTGCAGTACAGTATCACAAGCCAAAGAGTTCTTTCACATGTGTCAGCATGCAGGATGTGTGTTGCTCAACAGCATGCAGTGCGAATGTGGAGAGTCCTTGTTGATAACAGTATACATGTCTTTGATGCATGTGTGTTGTTCAGTGATTGGCCTCACCTTGGAACACAATGTGTACATGGACACAACATTGCTGTGCAAGTCTGAAACGCTTTCCAATGTCTTGTGCACCATCACTCATAGGTATACATACCATGGCCAGATGCACACAACTGTCAGGTGTATAGCAATGAATGCTATGTGTAGTACTGTAGTTACTGTAACTGGATGTAGTGTAGTACCATGAGCCATCATCAGGCAGCATCATGTGGTCACTCAAGGCCACTAATGTATGTCACACTGGCAGCTATTTTGCTGTACCTGACCTGCACCACTTTGGCTACATTAACCATTTCACAGCCAGTTGTTACATGGGTATGTAAGGTGTTCAATAGGGAGCATTGCCTCACATGAATGTGTTGTGTGTTGAGGCGTGTCACACTGCCCCATGATAGTCCTCTACCCCTCAGGTATAGTATGTGTGCTGTGTTGATGACATTTGGGATACTGGGGTATGACCGTACAGCAGGTGTCTACATACGCCATGTGTATCATATTAACACTAACTGCATATGACAAAGTGGTGTATGTTGTGTGCATGTATATTGACTCTTCCTATACAATGTCCACTACAGTGTACCACAATTGGTTGGGATGCTCTGTGTATTGCATGTGTTTGAGGCGGATACTCATGTTACTGGGATGTGCATAGTCCCACAGAGAACAAGCAGAGCATGCATTATGTGTAGGTGTTTTACATGTGTATATGGCCTACAAGTCTCCTATGACATGCACATGTTATATGCTATATTAAATGTAGAACACTCAACAGCATGGGTTTGCTGTCTTGCTATCACACCAGAGGGACCTACAAGGATATGAGACAGTTTGTCAGTGTCAACAACTATGGCATTGCTGCTGTGTGTTTGCAATTTCACAGTAGTACAAGAGGTGACAGTCACAGGCATACAAATTATGTTCCAAATTATCAGTATTGCATGACACCAGGCTCCACATCTTCTGAATACACAGTACACATCTGGTAAATGCATGTTCTAACAATTGATCTAACAGTAGTCTACGGATATGTCATGTTACTTGCATGCTCTGTATCTACGTGCTGGGTGACTCCAGCCTCCATGATGACACATGTTTGTTGTACTGGTTGGCCAGGAGCCACCATGCTGAGGAGCAGCTCTTCCACTCCTGTGAGGGGGGGGATGTGTTGATGCACCACCACCTGTGGCAAGCTGTTGTCTGTGGACATCGGAGGCATGCTGCCAGACATGTCTGATTAAATCAATGCAGTGATGGCGTACCTGCTCATAAGTCCAGTTATGCATGCCTACATCATTCACCCGATGGACACCATCCTGCCACAGTGCAGTGCGTCTATGCTGGTCCTGGCTGGATCTGGAGAACAGCAGGTTATAATGATATACCAGGGCATCAAAGATGATCTCCTCCTCCTCAGGGGAATAGGCAGGCTTCCTGTTGTGAGACATATTCCTGGAAGACAATAAAACAGTAATTGTGAGCAAGTCACGTGGCACACTTAACATGCTAAAGTATAGACATCAATGCAATGCCATATATAGCAACCTATTGGCTGTCAGTAGATACACACCTTTAATACCACATAGGACTGCTCATCCCACAACTGCCTGACAGTGCCTGGCACATGCTATATTCCAAACCATGTTCTGCACAGCAACAAAGTGAAACCAGTATGCAAGACTATACAACAGTACATGGCACACTCTATGTGACACAATGCACCTCCTAGCCACAGGGGGTGTGTATGAAGCTAATGCATGCAGACATTTGTCATCCATTGAAATGAATGTAAACTACAGCTAAAGTACTACCAGTACACCACGCTACTTGTTGATAGCAAACCCCTCAGTAACAAATGTGCACATTCATCACTATAGGTGGCATACTGTTGTAATACACTATACATGTTGCTAGATATGCACATATATCCTGTGATACACATACCACCAAGGCCATGTTACAGGCATACCCATACCTACAAGACACAAAGGTATGGCAACCCAAATTAGTTTTACCTGTGTAACATACAGTACTGTGTATCAGCACCTACAAAACCTCATGCCTGAAGTATGTAATGTGTGAGGACTACAGGTAACAAACAAAACAGTGTGTCCAAGCAGTGTGGATATAAACCATACTGTGCTGTTTATGCCTACAGCTTCAAGTAGTACTACTGTTCATATGGAATTTGTATTCACTAATGTTAACAATCAATAAGCATACATGTACTGCTTAAGCCTACAATGGCACACTCTGGTCAACACCATGGGCTACGTCACACCGTATGCCTTACTGCTTTTCCTGACTAGCAATAGCATACGTATCTTTTGCTGGGATTAGAGCTACAACACTACATACCATGATATACACAGTTTCCCACTAGGCTATCACACATATACACAACTTTGACACATTCGCCTACACATTCACCATCACACCCAGTCAACCTCACATATCAAGTAATGCAATAATTTCATGTGTGTGTGTATCGGGTCCTAGGTAGATAATAGGCTATTATCCGTAGGGCCTATGGAAGCATATCCATATGGTACCCTGCCCTTCAACACCCATGTAATGTAGGTTCATGTGCCCCTGTCATGCAGAGCCACAGAGGTGACTCTCAGGATGTGTTTCCTATCTCACACCCACTCATCATGATTATTCATGACAACTGCTAACGAGGACCTTCAATTGCTATTGATAGGTGGTTAGTTTCAGAGTATGGTATGTGTCTGAGATGATAATGTACCAGTCCAGCATGTTCTGCTTTCTGACATTAGAGGGTTTAGATCAGTACAGTGTGTAGCTTGTATGGAGTTTAATCTGTATATATGGGGCATGTCAAACACCTGTGGGTTTGGCATAGCTTTGTATGTTAGGCAGAGGTTGCCTCTGGGTAGGCGGTATGTGACACAGTGTAGCTGTGGTTTTGTAAGACAGTCTGCATAGGGCATCTGTTTGAGTCTGGTAATACTCTTTGTGAGGTATGTGTCAGGTGTCTGCAGTCACTGTGGATGTCTTCTGAGGTACATACCGACAGGGCCAATGTACTCTATGATGGGTGTTATGACTGATGAGTACAGTGGAACACTGACCTCTTTTTCCATGGATGACACACCTTTTCTGATGACATGTGGACCGTACTCAGTTTACATGACTAATCTGGCACAGTGATTATCAATAGGGACACTACTGTCCACCTTTGTCCCGTAGTCTCTTATCACACTTTTGGTGTTGAGTAGACTACCACCTATGTGGTAGTTCATGGGTACAGGGTTTTTAACAAGAGGGATGGCAATATGTTTACAACATTGTGCTTGAGCGTACATATGAACATCCATTAGTGTACATATAGATATACATATAGGCACATATACAGTCCACCTTTCATGGTGGGAATATCAATTATGCAAAGGTTGAGAGGGATGCAGTTATGTAATGATATTGCACAGTCTTGTGCAGAATGCATGGAAGGTATTTTCAGCCCATGTACCTTTAGCAGGACCCCCTATCTGTAAGACTAAAACCTAAGGAATCATACTCATGGCGTTTAAATGCCACATGTCATATGCCAGCACTGTATGCTGTCTTGTTTGCCACACACTACAACCTACATATAAAAATGCACATAATAACCTGCAACAACATATAATTGTCCACCCTTCACAAACAGTTGCAGTATGTCCCTTGCTCTATGCACATGTTCAGATGCTAATTTATCAGACACATACATATCTCTCCATATGTGTGTGCCATACACACAGGGTCCACACTGTTGTAAGTCTGTACACCTCACGGATGACCTGTTGGGCCTTGCGACAACATGGGCAGTTGTCACATGTGTGCATACAGTAATAGTACAAGGAGTAGATATAGCTGCAAATGCTAACATTACTATACTAGCCTGGTACAGCAGTTGCCAATGCTAAGCTACAAATTATGTTACTATCATGCATGTCTTACTCTGTCACATCCAAGTTTATATAGGTGTTTGCACTACTCCCCCAAACTGCCATTATACGCAGTACTGCACAGACCATAGATAACATGTTCAGATGTTCGACATATAATGCTGAGATACATATGTCACAGTTATGTCCCAATGCACACAGCTACACACTAATTTGTCCATGGCAGTAGTTATGCATGGCATCACTGCATTCATACCTACTGCTGCCACTTATGCATGTTTCTGAGTATGTACAGTACTATTCACAAACAACTACTACTTGCCAGTAACTACAAATCTGTTACATACCTGTTACTCACTGTCAGGTCCATCTGTGTATGCTTTTCAAGGTTTTTTTTTTATTTATTAAGTCAAGTTTTTTACTTAGTTGTTATTATTGGTTATTAATTAAGTTTTTTTTTCTTAATTAATATATTTAGGTTTTAAATAAGTAAATATAATATTTACTTAAGTAACGTTTCTTTATTAAGTAATAAAGTTTGTCACTAATTGCTGACACGTGCAATGTAATGATTGCATGTGGGGATAGCAAGTACAGTCTGCTTTTATAGGTATCTGCGCATGTGCATGTGATGCCCTCTGCACCAATTAGTGCTCAGCATTTGGTAAATGCATACAGCCTGATGTGTGGTAATTGCAGGACTCACTGTCATAGCAACCCAATGCTATAAATTGCTAAGGTATGTATGCGTTTCCAGAGTGGGGCCCATGCTTGTTTGCTGTGGACACTGTTGTGTAAGTCAGAAGGTTGGTATACTTCTTATATCTGAAGCTAGAGGTGTAGACAGTGATGTACATGTTGTACTCAGGCCTGACTGTTGCCACTTGCAGTACAGAGCTATCAGTGTAGAGTTTAATTCACCCCTACAAATGCTTACAAAACATTTATGTGACTATGCAGTTTCTTTTCTACTCATATAATTAACTGCCATACAAACATAGTTATTGAGAAGTATTCTTTTGGCACATGAACTGTTTGTGAACTGTTATACTGTGAATATTAATGTACTCACTTCTGCAGGGTTTGTGGTTTTATTGTTGACATTAGCACAGGGTTCACAGGACAACTGGACAATTCCAGTACTGTGTATGCCTACCTACATCCTTGGTAGACCCTAATTACACAAGTGTATTTTAAGTGTGTGGGGGGGGGGTGCTGACATACAGAGAGCATTATGTATTATTGTGTGAATGTTATCTTACTGGACTTAAAGGATTGGTGTGTACCTGTTAGTTTATCAAGGCAGGTGGTCTGTCTGCATAGTTCCCAACTGTGAACCTACCCAGATGGTAGTCAAATGTTACACTGTTATTCTTTGTCTGTGCAACCCACAGGTGTCTTCATCAGTAGTACAATGGCATTATTACAGTCAGTTGCTACCAGTACATGGCTATGTCCTTTGGTATTTCTGTGTTGCACTCCTACATAAGGGTATGCTTGTGGAAGTCCTACCAAAGCTATTTGCAGAGTGTGTAACAGCAGGATAGCTGCTATGCCTGTGTGTTTGTGCCTCTGCCAGGCCTATGAAACACTCAGACACATCTTTGCATGGAGTCAGGGATAGGTAGTTAAATGTGAAGTACACCTTGTACATAACAGAGACAGTAAGTGTAGACTTGTGTGAAGGAGTGCATATGGATTTGTACTCTTTTTATGAAGTACAAGCGGTGTCTACTGTTATTATTGTCAGTATTCATTGTGTAATACCCCACCATTCTGACTGACGTCAGTACTTTTCAGAGGGATTCAGAGGGACACAGCTTAAATATGTTTCACAATCAGGGACTTCCCTGTAAAGCAGTCACAGTTAGGTAGTATGACCTCTGCCCTAATCAGATTTGCCACTGTTTGTCCTGCTATGATACTATGTGGGGGTTGTAAAGTGCCTCTGTAACATTATTTGCTGCTAGAATGGCTGCTTCTCATATCACACTCATGTAATGCATTCCACAACAATTGCTGGTAAAGATCCACAGAACAAGCTTTGTGTTATGACCTCTCTATTTTTCCTTTACATTCAGTCATTGTAATGCATGATATAGTTATTTGAGCACTAGGTTATTGTATATTAGCTGTGGCTTAGTGGTAATTCATGCAGTTTATTGTGTCAATGGTCTGGGGTTCGAGACTGGCAGAGGTATTTTGTTTTGCTGCTGAGCAGAACAAGGGCCGTGACATAGAGTGACTAAGGCACTTTTAAGCTGTTGTAAGTGGGTTTGCGCAGGTTTGCATGATGCTTAGCGATACTTAGTTAAGCGCACACTCACTTAAACCAACTTACTACTGCTTAAAAGTGCTTACTTCTGCTAACCCCAGCGCTAATTTCTTTGAAAGAAAAGAAAATGGGGAGATAGGAAAGTGGTGAAAAAGGGGGCACAAAGAGGGAAAGACAGCAGGAAAACAAGCTCGGGATGTGCAGGATGGGTGTATGGAAGGTCCATAGCTGCCCATTTCTTTACCAGCAACAGCTGTGCATATGCAATAAATTTGGAGTGACATTTGAAACCTTCCACCCCTGGGAGAGGGGTGAGGACAACAAAGTACGTTGTCCTGCCAATTATAATTATCAGTTTACATGTTTAGCGGACATGTGTGTGAAATGGGCAGCTATTTATGGGGCGTAATTTTGTTGTGGGTACAGATTACCCTTTTTTTTTTTTCAGGTGAGAGTAAAAAGTGAGGTAGAGGAAGTAGGTATATTTGGGGAGGTATGTTGGGGAGGTAAACAGACAAGACAAACAAGACACATACAGAGGCGATGTATGACATATGGGGTGGGTGAACATAATTGATGGGGACGGATGTTTGGAAATCGCAAGCCCATGAGCTCACAGATGGTAACAGTGGAACTGAGATCCCCACCCATGGGCAGTTACCACTGCACCTTCATAGCCCCGAGGGTGGCTGTGCTGGGGGCTGCGTAGGATGGGCAGGCTCACCCCTGAGATGCGCCACTCTTGCCTCGAGCTGGTGTAGGGGATCAGCGACTGAACACTGGATCTCCCCATGCACCACAACCCGGACCCTTCGAAGGGTGACAGGTGGCCCTTCTCTGCCCACTCTTGCACAGGGGGGACGAGCCCCATCCCCTGCAGTGCTTCCACCCAAAGGTGGCACAGGACCAACGGAGGAGGGGAGCCCGGGCTGGGCACCTGCCCTGCTGGTGCCAGGTGCACTCGCCAGTTGAGGAGGGGCTGGTGGGTCCGCTGGGACCAGCCTTCCCATACGTTCTGTGACTAGGTGTGTTTAATTACACACATAAACATAAACAACAGCATTCCAAATTAGTTGTAACAGAATGCAGTAATATTCCCATTAACCCAACACACCAAGGTTCCAACAGCTGAACAGCAAGCATAACACATGCATAAACTGAACAGTAGTGGACATTCCAACAGCATGCAGGGATGATTGGTGGCAACAGGCCACCATGATTGTGGTGTTTGAACAGGGCACATGCATCAAAGTGAATGCAGATATTTATAGAACAATAGGACATATGTCCCAAAAAATGTTTTGAGATTACACATACCCATTGAGTTGTGGAATTGCATTGTTTATGCACATACAGTAGGATGTAGAAAGAAACCTCAATTAACATCTTATAAGTACTTTTAGTCTACACTACATTCCTATTGACTGCAGGTATATATCCCCTACATGTATTATTACACTTGGCAATATGCATTAGGTTGTGTAATGGGTTTGGCTAGCTCATTATATACCTGACCTATATCTGACATACTAACTGTCCAGGATGCAGATGTTACTGCTACATATTTATTGATTGTTTTTATATTTCTTTATCTACATATCTGGATGTGTTCACATGACATTTTCAGTTAGATTTGTACAGAACCCTACATGTCATATAGCACACTCACATTTCTAGGGATATAATTAGCAAGCTACTCGTGTGCCAGATTTACTTATGCATGCCAGCCAGTAACTGACTGTTGAGGACTATATATATGCTTCACAGCTACTAGCACTTCCATAAACCACTTTAGATGGGACTGCCCAACTTTGGGTTGCCAGCACTTATTAAAACAGTACTATTTGTATAATGCAAGGTTACAACAACATTTCAAAGTAAGTGACACAGACACAGTCCAGGTTTTATACCTTTATTAATTACATTATACACTTTTCCACATGCTCTCTCCTTTATTTGATATTATGGTGCATGTGGAAGACATATTCAAGACATATTATAACTTTATTAATAGGTTAGAACACTCTTTTTCAGGCTCGCTCACTTATTTTATATGACAGTACCTGCAGAGATATTATTCCAAACATATATTACCTTTCTTAATGGGTTACTACACTCTTTTTCTGGCTCTCTGACTTATTTTATATAACAGTACATGCAGAGGACTTATTCAGGGCATTTTATGGCTGTATTACTGGGCTACAACACTTTCTTTCAGGCTCTCTCACCTATTTTATATAACAATACATGCAGAATAATCACTAACCTGCCTGGTGGTGCAGCCTTAGCAGCCTATCTGCATAGGCTTGCTGATTTGCAGCATGGGCACCTGCAGCTGTGAGGTAAATGAAGGGATATTGAGACATACCTATCCATTATACAGAATCAATTAGCATTTCTTACATACTGCATTCCATGGCTACCTACTCAGTATTGGGGCATCTTGCATCCCACGGGCCTCCTCTATCCATTGGTTCAGTAGGTCCTGCTTCCATCTCTTCAGGTCTGCATGGTGGTGATGGACCTGCTCACCAGTCCGAGGAACACCTGTGACACTGGTGAGGTCATGAGCTAACTGGTTCCAAGCCTCTGCCTTGTACTCCATCCCTTGGAACTGGCCCTGCAGGAGTCTTGACTCATGATGGTGGACAAGAAGCCAAACCATGTATTTCGACTCCTCGATGCCCCAACGTTGCACTCGGAAGCATGTACCCTCTCCAGCACCAGCCATTCTAACTGCAGATGTGAGCTACAATCAGTTATGCCGAGTATTCCCACCTATGGGGCTTAAATATGTCACATTTCCTGCACTTTTTTGTGATTGGCTTTTTTTGTAATTTCTAGGCTGACTGCAGACCTGCTTAGTAATGGTTAATCTACCATTTATAAGTATATATATGTTAACAGTGGCTGTTTATAGTAAGCTGTCATGGCTTAGTGGTTCAGTATTTTGATTATGGTGCACAGAGTCCTGGGTTCGAACCTTTTCATTGCATTTTATTTTACTACTGTCCAGACAGGTTAGGGGGTGTGGCTGTGTTTAGGCAACTTTGCTCTACGTTGCTCCACTGGTTGGCACTGCGCGCACCTCCACACAGATTGCGCTGGGTAAAGCACTGCTTAACTACGGGCACCTATATTGCACTGGGTAAAGCGCTGCTTAACTACGGGCACCTATATTGCGCTGGGTAAAGTGCTGCTTAACTGCAGGCAATTATATATCAGGATCCTTTATAAATATATATTTTGTTCACTGATACATAGGCCATTTCACTGCTTTTTAGTACAATTTAATCATATATGTCAGGTATTATTTCATATACTAATTTAAAACATAAATAGGAAGGGGAGTGGTGGGACTCGAAGCGTGAATGCCTCCTCTTTGTGCAAACGCTCTACTATTACGTATTGCTATTTGGCGTAATTTGCATAAACATTCCTTCTTATGCTCTTCCATGTCGGGATTGCTAACTGCAGCTAAGCAATGGGCACACCCATGCACACACGCGCAAATACAGGTAACTATATCGGGAATTAGAAAAAAATAAAATTAATGTTTTACTTTTTATAACTGTGCTGGGGGTTTACAATGTCAGGGAGTGTGGTGTTGGGTACATGGACATTTGGCCGGACTCGCTCTTGTGTGTTTACATTTTGCATTTCGGACACTTGCAGAGGCGTGGACATTTAGACTGCTCGGCAGTCGGACACGCCACCTGCTATCCAGCACGGTCCGTGTTAGACTTGCAGTTGAGTCAGCATGCCCTCATGAATATTCATGGCACGCTGACGTCATACCGTTCAACTGCAGCCTCTGAGTAAGACTTATTTAGTCTTACACGGAGGGTTCGTGAATCCGGGGGTAAGTATTTTTTGCTGAGGTCTTCTAATTCTTTTTCTGAGACTAAGTTGCCTTTATGAATATTTAATTTCATTTTGTCTATTTTAGTTTTGTAGTTCTGCCAGTTCTTTATTTCATTTTTATACCAGGCTACCACCTTCCCGTATAAATATGCTTTCATTGCATCCCATATATATATATATATATATATATATATATATACATATATATATATATACATATATATATATATATATATATATATATATATATATATATATATATATAAATATATATATACATATATATATATATATATATATATATATATATACACTACCTTGTCTGTGAGGTTTAAATATAGAAATGTTTGCATCTCTATGGTATAGTATTGTTTAAACTCTTTAAGGTTTGCTATATATGCTGGAATTCCTATGATTTTTTTTCTCTTAAAGTTAAAATCTATATCAAAGTTATTGCATTATGGTCTGTGAAGGGCAGGTGATTATTTTGACTTTGCTCATTTTTGTGGTGAGATCTTTTGTTATATACACTCTATCTATTCTGGAAAAGGTGTTATGTCTATTTGGGTAATGTGTGAATATCACTGAATCTTGTTCAGCATATGTGTTAATGTCCATTAAGTTATATGAGTCAGTAAATTCTGTAAGTATTTTTGATAGTGAAGATTTCTTACATATGTTTTTAGCATTTGTGTCCTCTTCTTTCATTGTACAATTAAAATATCCTGCAATTATTGTATTACCTTTGGAATGTTGTATTATGTTCTCTAAATGTTGTTTGGCTGCCCTGACACCCAGTCCATGTATCCAATATTTGTTTACCAGGGTATAAGCCAAATCATTTATTAATATTGACACAAAATAAACCATTCCTGAGTTATCATTTACTGTATTTATGATCTTGGGCATCGAGGTAGTCTTTCTCCATAATATTGCTACACCTCTTTGCTTTTTATTATATAATGAACTTGCTAGTAATGTGTAATTATGCATATTAATGTTATTAATGTTTTGCTGTATAAGATGTGTTTCTTATAAAAATACTACCTGTGCTTCACATAGTTTAAGATATCTTTGTATGCTTCCTCTTTAAAAACTGGTATTTAATCCACTGACATTGATAGAAATGCATTTCACAGTTGGACTAACTATACCTTTGTATTTAACCATTGCCCTCCTTTTGTGTTTGTATCTAACCTTGTATGTGTGCTGAAATTTTTTTACCATTCATTTCATATATGTTATAAATGCATTGCATAGACATCCATTTAAAAGTACTAATAAAAACTGCTTGCATAAAAAGTGGTTTTCAAAATATAAACAACCGATCATTCCCTTCATGGGAAAAAACATCCTATCCTTAAATATGTTTACCATTCAAATGACCCCTCTTATCCCTAGTCAACATCTTCCCTATGCTTTCCCAGCAACATCAAATTCTTATTGCTTGTGTGTCAAACTATTAAACTGTATAATATTCAATTAAACACTAGTACACAGATTGTTATATGATATTGCTGTCCGTAGTTAAATAAAATAGTGTAACCAACTTTAAATACAACATTGTTCTAGTATATACATCTTATATTTTATCTCACTGTATTATTTAATGTCCTTCAACCAGTATCTGTTTTCACTGTAAGACTATCTATTGTATAGTTTCAACATTTTATTTAGACAATGCATTATCAATGCATTTCTTGCTTCATTTATCACTATTGTATATATATATATATATATATATGGATCTATCTTACAACGTCGACAAGTCAAAACGCCGAAAACGAAATCACCGACACCACATAACTGACATTTCACAAACACGAAACCTCACATGCCCGACACACCATAATCCCGACAAGCAACAAACAAAACAAATCCCCGGTCCAAAAAGCACACACACAACACAAGCACACCAAAATCCTTACAAACCAACACTAAACCTCACATACACAACTACCTACAACCTTAACCCAAACCCTAACCCTAAGGTCCGCCACTATCGCACACTCACCTAACCCGCCCTAACCCTAACTCACTTAACCCGCCTAACCCACAAACTATCACAGTCGCACTTACCTAGCCAGCGCCCTAACCCTAACTCACTTAACCGCCCTAACCCACAAACTATCACAGTCGCACACTTACCTAGCCAGCCCTAACCTTAACTCACTTAACCCTCCCCTAACCCACAAACTATCACAGTCGCACACTTACCTAGCCGCGCCTAACCCTAACTCACTTAACCCGCCCCCAACCCACAAACTATCACAGTCGCACACTTACCTTACTCGCACCCTACCGTCCGTCACTACCGCATACATCCACAGCCTTTTCCCATGTCGATGTTCTCAGCGTCGGGGTTTTGATCCGTCGGTCTTCTCCGTTTTCGATCTTCTGGCGTCAGTGTTCTCGCTGTCGGCGTTCTGACTTGTCGACGTAGTCAGATAGAACCATATATATATATATATATAATATATATATATATATATATATATATATATATATATATGTATATATCCTTTTGCCCATATGTATATTTCTAAGTAACCATTTTATTTTTAATGTTTCTTTACAATTTGAATTGTTTATAAACAGCTATTTTAAATAATTTCAAGTGTTGTTCAGAATTATATCAAGGATTTTTTTTTTTTAATTTCAAACATTTTCCTGTCAAAATCTTATCTGGAAAATCATTTAAGCATCTAGTCTGGAAATGAGTCATACAAAAGTAACTTCACAAGACTAATTATTCAAAAAGTAACTTCAGTCAGTTCTCACTAACATTCAGGAGGTATCCTTGAAGATGGATAAAATGGACATTAAATTAGATAACGTCAAAGAAAATTGTTCAAAACAAATGGATCAAATTCAAGAAGTTCTACAACAACAGAAGTCACAAATACTTAGTACCGAGGACTCTTTAAATGACATAGAAGGCAGACTAAATGAAGATGAAAATAACATTGAATTCTTAGTGAAACAAAATACTCTTTTGCTGAGCAAAATTGATGACCTATAAAACAGGTCTTGTAGAAACAATGTCCATATCTTTGGCTTACCAGAAAAAAAAGAAGGAAATAACATGGTAAGCTTTCTGACATCCTGGCTCCCAAAGATACTGGATGTACCTGAAGCAATGCCATTCAGAATTGAGACAGCACAAAGGTCTTAAACTATATCCTCCTTAAAGAGTAATTCCTCTCCAAGATCTACAATAGTGAGATTTTTTTCCTCACAAGACAAGGAATTAATACTTAAAAAAACTGCATGGGCAAAATCTTCGCTCAAAATTGATAACAAAACAATTTGTTTTAACAATGATTATTCTGCAGCAGTCATCTCTAAAATATTTTTTTTTGCCTTTAATTACAGAACCTAAGAAAGAACAAATTAAAGTTCATCTACAGTTCCCTCCCAAACTGAATGTTTTCCTCCCTGATGATGTCAAGTTTTTGGAAGATCCTGATGCTGCTTTGTCATATCTATGAGCAAAAAATATTTAAAAAAGTGGAAGGCATAGATTGGAACGATGTTTCCTTAAAGAGATAGTCTAGAAAATCAGGATGGAAGATTAATGAAAAGAAGAAGAAATTAAGGGACAAATAACTTAACATTACTTAATTTCTACTAGGCATAACAATGGTTGTATTTTTTTCCTTTTCTCTCTTCACTTCAATTTTTATCCTTTCTTAAAACGTATGAGTAAGCTGCATTCAACTGCTTAATATAGGGAAAAGAGAGCCTGGAGATTCCTTACACTAAGGTAACTTAACATTCTTTATAAAATCATTTATATCTAACTTCAGTAACTTTTAACTATTTATGATACATAATTAAGTAATTCTTAATACTCATAAATTTCTTAAATAACACTTACTTCCTTTAACAACAATATATATAAATAGTTATTTGCTGTCCGGGTCTTCTTTGCTTCAATTTATTGAAGTTTGAGTTGTTTGTCTTTGATTTTTGCAAATGAATACATAGGGACATTATCAAACCTAATATTGAACTTCTACTTTGCTGTCACAAGTTCCTTTTGCTTGGTTTATTAAGTAAAATGCAAAATATATACTTGTGTAATAGCTTGATTTAACATAGCCTTTATTTGTAAAATAAATGTGTAATAGCTTGATTTAACATAGCCTTTATTTGTAAAATAAATGAGTAGATCTGTTTACTGATGAAGCTAATAATTTATCTGTTTTTGTATAAGCAATATTGTCCCCAGCACGTAATGAGTCTTTCATTTTATATTTCTTTTTTGCTTTGTCCTCAAAAGGTTGTTAGTTGTTTGGCTGCTATGATTTCATTGACACTCAACAACATTGTATCTAATGGGAAAGTTGCTTATTTAAGAAATCGTCTTTCTCTTTGGTGCTGTGGCTGCTTTAATATGGTCCTGCTGTGGAGCTTTGAAGGGTTTATATGCATTAATGTTGGGCTTGTTGCTATGGTGTGAGTGTTTGACTTCTTTGCTCTCTATTAGAACAACAAGATATCTGACTGGTCTGTAGGTTAACAGTCTTTTTTTTATTTTTACATAAAAGAGTAAAGAAAATGTTAAGGGAGCATTAACTGAAAGTGTAGATCCCTATTGTTTCTCTTTGTGAACTGTTTTGACAGTTTACGCTTCCCGCCAAGGACTCAAGAACTTTTAGTTGACAAGTGAGTCCTGAATACTTTATAGAGATTGTGCTGTCAGTCAAATTGAGAAGTTGGGTCTTATGTATATTCATGAGTTGCTATGGTTACATATGGTCTTGTTAGTTAAAGGGGATAAAATTTAAAAGCTGTTGTCTCTGATAAATGGAATCATTAAAGAAATTAATTATAAGTCACAAAATATACTTATTTATGTTTTTCTCCTTTTGGCTGTTGTGCTTGGGTTACATCATGCTGCTAATGAAATATGTTTATGATCTGGATGAGGAATGTTTTGACATGTGAGCCCTTTGAGGGATGGGCTGATCTTGTGATGTTGAGTGGGGGTTGAGGATGGATTGGTCCTTGTATATGTTTGTGATGACTGTGTGGTCTCGGTTGCAGGGGCTGTTGGCTTTTTTTTTTCTCTTTGGTGGTGTGGCAGTTCTGATGTGGTTTGGCTGAAGCATTTTGAGCATTGTATATGTACTGATGTTGGGCTGGTTGCAGTGGTGCAGTTGTTTGGTATTTTTCTTTTCTGTTGTAGAGCATTATGTTTGCATGTGTTGTAGTAAGAGGGAGGGCGACTGCTGTAGCTTGACAACTTTTATCTCATATATGTAGATGTTTGATGTTTGGGGGGACTGAGGTCTGCTTGACTTGGGTGCTGATTAAGAGTGTGGATCTTGAATGTTTGTTTTTTTATGTGAGCTGCCTTACTAATTTAAGCTTCATGCAAGGTCTTAGGAACTCTAAACTAATATTTGAAACTGGAATATGCTAATGAGACTTTGCTACCAATAAAAGTACATAGGATGGATGTCAGGTTTTTATCCACTAAAAACTATGGTTATACCATGTAGTGATGGCTAAAGAAAAAAATATTAGAACTGTTAATTTTGTTAAAAGAATTAGCAAAGAATAATGGATACAAATAATAAACTAAATCTATGCAGGCTCTCTCCTCTAACTGACTCTCTTATCAAAATGAGAGATCACTCAGTTGAATAACATGTTTTACTTTGAACAGCTACTTTCATATTTGCACTGTTTGATAAAAAAAACTCAGTCTGAAACTTAATTTTTCAATAATTTGAAACATACATTTAAACTATGTTTCACTCAAAAGCATTACAGCATATCTCAGAATAATAAGAAATCAGATGTTAAATGATCTGAGTTTGCATATTACATAGAACATTATTCTATGAAATGTTGAATGTGATATTATAAGAAACTATTTGACTCAGATTATTAGCTAATAAATATGAATGTATTCATATATGTATTTCTATATATGTTTATAATAATATTTAATAGGAAATAGAAATAATAGAGTGAGTGATATAACATTTCTGCTTGAATATACTGAAAACTGGTTTGTTATTCTGATTTTTAGACATATAATTTTATTTAAGCAGCAGTGTGTGGGTGCTCACACTGTTGTTGATGAGTGGGAATGTTCGGGTAGTTTGTATATCCAATCTAGGAGTTTTAGACTCCATGTGGGATTTGAGGGATTTTAGATATGTACGTTTCACACTGTGGGATACATTTTATTCTTTTTGGGTGGTGACTATTGTTATTAATATTTATATAGTTAATAATCTAGATATTACTGGTATATAATGGGATTTATAATTTCTAATATTAAGTTCCTGGTTTTAAAAAGTAGTTCAATGTTACTATTATCATTTTGAAATTATGAAAACATCTTTAGTATATTTGGGAAACCTTTGATATATCAACTCTTAAGTGTATTTCTATTAACATTAATTTTTTAAATAATGATTGAGAAAGAGGGAGTTTAAACAGATACTTAAAATGATTCAGTTCCCAACTTATTTTTTTTATAGGAGAAGCATTTATTGCAGACAGATAAAGATAGACTTAATACCAAGACATATACTGTGTTAGTTAGCTCTCATTATAATCAGGAATTGAGAGGGGTTGCTATTTTATGGGAAAATACTCTGCCCATACTTAAGATGATTGGATCATACAATGATGAGAAGGGAATGTTTTGTTCAGTAACATTAGAAATCATTAGAAGAATATATAATTTCATTAATGTATATTGGATTCCAGGAATAAGAGATAGTACTGTTAGAAATCAAGTGAACCAAATTGTCCAGATTTCAAAAGGTAGTATTGTATTAGCAGGGTATTATAACTGTATACTAAAGGCTGATGATACTAATTCCACTAGAAAAAAGAAAATATTGGCTTCAGCAAAATAATTAATAAAATGCATCAACTTACATAATATTAAAGACATAAATGATTTCTCAGACTCAGATTCACTTTTCTTCACTCATTCAAGCAGACATAGAACTCAAGCTAGAATTGATATATATCTCCATTGAATTACTAGATAGATAAAGCAGGGTTAAAGTAACATTGTGTACACTTTAAGATCATAATGCTATAATTTCTGAGCTGATATTTAAAAATAACAATAATATACCTATTAGACACATCTCTGCTTATATAATTAAGTTGAAAAATTTAAAGATTTTTACATGAAAGAAATATAGACTTCTATTGAAATCAATTATACAGATAACATCTCTGAGGTTTATCTTTGAGACTCTTTTAAGGCCTATTTATATAGTCAAAGTAATGGTACAAGGAACTGATTGATGTTACAAGAAAAAAATGATAAATTAAAACTAGATAGTCAAAAGACAAACATCAATATGACAAAAGAAATTAATAGCTTAAATAGTACATATTTAGAAATTGTATATTATAAGGTAAGACTTCATTTGGAAATGATTAAGATTGTGAATTTCACTGTTAATCCTAAATATATGCATAACTTAGCTAATAGAAGAAAAAATCTAGTCATATCAAAGAAATATATTCTAATAAGAGAAAGGAAAATGTCACTGAAATTAAGGACATTCTGAAAGAATTTAGAAATCATTTTGATGCAATTAACAAAACAACACATTAATGCACTCTCGGGAAGAAATTAAAACATTTATTAGAAATAATATTAATAAATTAACTGAAGAATAGATGAAAATAATTGATAAACCTAGTACTTTCTCAGAATTTAAGTCTCAAATTAACAGGTTAAAACAAAATAAGGCTCCTGGTAATGAGGTACCATACATGAACTCTATAGATTAATGGCAAATGAAGCCTTTTTCCATTTTATTTAAAGTCTTTTCAATTGTTAAGGATTTAGTAAATGTTCATCCTTCCTGGTAATATATTCTTGTCTCACCAATTCTATAAACAGGTAAGGATCCTATTAAATGTTCCTCTTACTGACCAATGTCTTTAATAAATACTGATTATAAATTATGTATGGCTGTTCATGATAATAGAATAAAACAGTTTCTACTATCTATGGTCAGAAATGATCAAATTGGATTCATATTAAACAGGAAGTCATGTAATAAAATTAAAAGAATACTGACAATCATTGATTATGTAACTGAAACAAAATGCAAACTAACATTAATAAGTTTAGATATTGACAGTACTTTTGACTGTGTAAGTTGGAATTATCTCTCATTAGTATTAAACAAAAGTAACTTCCCAATCAACTTTATAAATCTTATTAATTTTCTTTATGAAAACTCTCATGCATATATTAAAATAGGTACTCATACTTCAGAGTCAATTAAGCTTTCTAAAGGGATCAAGCAAGGATGTCCTCTCTCACCTTTACTTTTTACTTTATTCATAGAACTATTTGCTAATTTTATAAGATCAAATTCAAACATAAAAGTTATCAAAGTAGGGAAAATCATTGTTTAAGATTCAGCTGTTTGCAGATTATATTCTATTGACCTTAAATGAATGTAATAGCTCACTTGCAGCTGTCTTTAATGCAATGAAAATCTTTCAAAGGAAATCTGGCCTTAGTTTCAGTGATGGTAAAACAATGATTTTACCCATAAATTTTAACATTATGCATATAAATAAAACTTTTACTAAATATATAGTTCAAAAAATAAATAAATAATTTAGGGATAATTATTATTGATGATATTAATGATATAACATCTCTAAACTATAATAATAGTTTAACTTTAATAAATGACCTACTAAAAAATTGCAAGACATATATCTTCATTATGGAAGAGAGACTTTCCATAATTAAAATGATTATTTTGCCAAATATATTATATACCATACAATAGTATCTTTACCACCACCAGAAAATTGTGTAAACAAATTAATTCTTTAATGGTAAAATTTTTATGGTTTCCTAATAAATCTAGATTAGCTTTAATTCATCATACTAGAGACTGGTCTTTAGGCGGTATTGATCTACCAGGCTTAGAGCTATATTCATTAGCTTCAATCATTTAAGACCGCAACACTCTGGACAAGTAATCATTATACTGCTAGATGGAAAGAGCTCCAAGATTAGAAACTATTTCTTTTAAAGATTCAAACCATAATTCAATTTCAAATACAAAACAGTGTTTTTCAAATAATACTATTAAAGCTATTAGTTCTACTTATCAATCCATTATAATGAATACATTAACACATTTTATTTACAGAAGTCCAATATATAAAGCATGTTTTTTTTATTTTTCCAGTAGTTTATACTTAGAATGATATTTCCACTTTTGTCACCCAGTGTTTACTTTTAAAGAAAATAACTTATATTGGTTTCAGTTAATGGACAAAGGCAAATTATATTCTCTTGATTATATAATATACACATATGATTTAGATAAAGATATATGGTTACTTGTACAGAATTGTAGACGGTTCCTAAACATAACACTAAGTTAATGCAACAAACTGTAAGAAATTCTTATATTTCTGCATTCAACAGAATGCAATTGAGAAAGGTCTTTTATCTAAATTGTTTCAAGTGATTAAAAAAGAAACAGAATATAGTAGAGATAGTTATTAGAATTATTTTAAGCTTAGTAATAGTAAGTCTCCAAGTGAAGAGGATAAAAGATTAATTTTACTGTCACTAAAGCAAACTACATTTTCACTCCAATGGAGGTAATTTTCTTGCAAATGTATCCATAGATCTTTCTTTACTCCTCATAGAATTAAATTAATGTTTAAAAAAAGATGGCTTGTTGGAGATGTAAATTAGGGGTTAATCAGATTGGTAACATATGTTCTTTGACCGTATTCTGCTTAAACCTTACAGGCTCTATTTACAGACAAATTTACTTTAACAAAATCTATAATCTTATTCCCCAATAAATGATTGTGTTTCAAGATTAAAATATCTGCTTATATGGAGCATCTTATCAATCTCAAGAAAAGTTATAACAAAAATTGTAAAAATGTATCTATTCCTTCTTTTAATGAATTTGTTAACATTACATCAGAAGTTTTCCAGTTGGAACTTATTACCATTGAATCAATAACTACCAGAATCAATTCATCATACAACATATAGAACAATCTTAAAGAACTGCTAAATAAATAATTTGTGATTTTTTATATATAATATTTTGTTAACATTTGAAATTTATTAGAACTTTCATAGTTTATGTAGACACTCCTGTAAATAGTTGCTTTGTTGTTGTTTTTTAATCAATTGTTTTTCTTTTTTACACAATTTGATTTATATTTCTATTTAAATTAAGTGTTATGCTCTTAGTTGTTTAAATCTTATTTCTTTTAAACAAAGTTGCTAGAAGATCAGGCTTTGCATCATTATGCATTTTCTGAAGGATATGAAGTCTGAAGCTCAAATGTCTGTCATTATTTTGTAACTTCAGCCTTCCATAATTTTCATAAAACAAATTTTATGAGAAATGGAACAAAAATAGATAGCAAAATTCTGAGCATTCGATTAAATTTTGGACAGCTCAGGGGGTGTGTCTGGGGATATGAACACAGTATAACAAAGCATTTTCAGTGTATAATAAATTACAGTTAGTAAGATATAAACAGATCATATACTTTGCATATTTCAACATGCTAACTCATATAGGTCATAGGATGATGGTAAATGTGAGTTAACTGAGACACCAATTATTAACAGCTTGACAGTACCTACCATTAGACCATACCTTCTCTCTCAAGTAGGGATGGGCAGGCCAATCATATTGTGAATTTGAGAACACCCATCCAGTCATCCAGATTCCTATTGAACTGTTTAAGTTCAAGAGGAGTCTGTTCTAAAGATGTAAATAATGCTGCTTGATTAATCCATCTTTGTCTGTCTTTCATATCTTATTTATTTGTTTGCAAGGCTTTACAGCCCTCATTCTGGTAAAAGTGGAAGACTTCAACATGTGAGATATTGGAAATCTGGTAACACTGAGTTCATACTGGGCCAGAAGGAAAGGCATACATTACCCTCTCAGGAGTCTAGAAGATACCTTAAAAAGGGAGAATACCTCCAGTCTTTCCTAGTGGATTTGGGTTATTAATCCCATGATCATATTAATCAGGAGCCTGTGAAGTCTTTCTAATAGTTTAATATGTTTCAGTGAGTTAAATTACATTGAGGGCATTGTACTTGGTAATCGGACTAATCAATGTTGAGTATAAAGGAACAATGTCCTCATTAGATCTGTATGTTATTCATTTTGCAATTTGCTGCGCTGTATAGGACTTCCTTTCCACTTGTGTCACATGATGATCAAAGGTGAGGAAATGGTCAACCATGTTCCAAGATCCCTAACAATATTCTCATTTTGAAGCAGAGTATTGTTAATGTTTTCTGCTGAGAGGATGGGCTGTATGACAAATGTTACAATATTGTATTTGTTTGCATTTAATTTGAGTCCATTTTGTGATCACCAGGTATCTACAAATGTTACTTAATGCTGAAAGTTTTGAATGACTGAAGGGAATTTAATAATTATACCCTGCTTGCAACCATCAATGAACTTTTTCTTAGCCAGAGGGCTGTGCTTATAGTCTGAAAATTAGAAAGTAAATGCTAAATAGGAGGAATTCCAAAATATGATTAATAAAACATTCACCATGATAAATTGTGGAAGAAATTGGAAGTTGAGTGTTGCAGTAAGAAGGCTGTATTGTCTGTGTGACAAAGAAAGATGGGGCATGCTGGACTTTCATGAATATATATTTATTTATTTTATTTATTTTGTTTGTTTACTGGGTAGTGTCCGACTGAGCATGAAGCCCATTTTCAGTGGAAGCCTGGGAAGAAAAGCTCCATACATACAAACAGACAGTATTAAACAATCAAAATGAACACATAATAATCAACAATGTACAAAGCAAGTCAGTAAAGAAATTAGTTGTATAACAATAATTAGCAAATAATTAACAAATAATTAATAAATTTAACAAAAATGTCACAGTTAGTGATAAAAAAGCAGCCACATGAGTTAATAGTGAGAACAGTGTGATACAGTAATTACAAGATAGAGAAATGTAGTCTACCTAACAGTTAAAGGCAAAGTAGTATATGTGTATACAATGCTAACTGAAACTGAGTGTAGAAACAAGATAGCCTTCAGCAGTTAATATTTGTAGCTGTGAAAATGAGCTAGTTTAGGGTAATGTAAGGGAGTAGTAGGTAGCTTAACCAGGAGTATGGCAGGAGCAGAGCAAGTGTTTTGCTAGATGTTCCTTAAACTCATGAATGCTGGGGTTTTATATAAATATATATATATATATATATATATATATATATATATATATATATATATATGTGTGTGTATATATAAAATGTTATGACTGCATGCTTTGATAACATGGTAAGGTCTATAGCAATATATTTGTGGCAGATGTTTTCTGTGGTTGTCAAACAGTGGCTTATAGGCAGGGAGCATTCTGTCGGGTAGAGCTGAAAGAATTAGAACTGAGTGATATCCCAGCACTGAAATGGGGAATTGGTAAGACCACAGGTTCAGTAAGAGTGGAAACATGTTTGTAAAGTGTAACAATCCTCAAGGATGGGCAACAGCTGATAAAATGTCAGAATTAGATCACTGAGGACTATTTTGAGGAGCAAATTGGAAGGCAAAAGCAGAAGTCTGTGAATGACTGCCAATTAAGAGTGCAACAGTGGATGACTTTGTGAAGCATTCTGTGTGGAGTTCGGTCTCCTATTTAAAATACAAGAGACACTCTCACAGAAATCTAAGGAAATACTGACTGGCATCACAGTGGATAGTGTTGCTGCCGCATAGCAAAAGGTTCTCCAGTTGGAGTCTCAGAAGAGGTGCCTTCTGTGCGGGGTTTGCTTGTCCTCTCTGTGTTCATGTGGATTTCCTCTGGGTGCTCCAGTTTCCTCCCACATTTCAAAGACCTGCAGCAGGTGGATTGGACACTCTAAACTAACCATAGGTGCGCATGTGCATGCAAGTGTATGATGTGGAAGAACTACCGTGGTAGGGCTAGTCAAATGATGGTATAAACCTTTGCACTAGATGATTGTCGCTGGTGAAGTGACACCCTGATCCCATGTGCAAAAATGGGAAAAAGGGGTTGTGGATGGATGGATGAATGGAGACACTTGCACAGAAAATGAGAAAGATAGATATATAGGGATGTTAAAATAGAATGGAATATACTGTCATCCACAAGCATAGAGGAGAGGGAGGTATGGAAGCCCTGAAACTGACAGAGGAACTAGGTAAGGGCATTAACTGTCCCCAAGGTATGTTTGCAAACATTTGACGTAGATCTATGTCACTGTGATGTTTAAGCCCCAAAGGCTGTACAGAGATGGAAGAAAATGTAACACCATGTCCTGGAGAAGTTGTCAGGCTGGTGCTGGCCTAGATCATATGATTTGTAAATCTGAATGGGTGAATAATATTGAAGAAGCTGAAGCAATACTAGAGCAGCAAATGAGGAAAACTAAAAAAAATAATTCCCAGTAAAACCTGGCAACAAAGTTTGGCTTTAGCAGCCTGAGACTTAAGCTACATAAAATATGGAAGGGTGAGAATTCTAGCACAGGGCATATGTGGATGAATATATTTGCCCTTTAATCAAATCGGCTCAATGTTTGAAACATAGAAGTTACTGAAAGCCTCAGGTGGTTGAGTTTTATGGAGTCAGCCAAGAAGGTTTAATTAGAACAGTTTCTAAATTAAAAGAATAATAATACCCCACTTGTCTTCAAAGAGTTGGCGTTAAGAGAATTCTCTATAATTGATTTTTTTCATCTCCATGGGGTATCTCTGCTGGACTGTTGGTGGCATAAACTGCCACTAGGTGAAGAGCTTATTTCCCCTTAATGCACTTGCTGAAGAGAACCTAGGAGTAAGAGACTAGGGATAGAAAGACTTATAGAAAATGATTTGTGCATTTGCTTTTGGCTGAAAAAACTTAGGGTCTCTCTCAGGTCATCTAACTCATTCTTTTCTCTCCATACACCACCTTACTAACATGTCCTAGTCCTAATCCTGTCCATAACCCTAACCCTGTCCCTTACCTTATTAAATACATTTCTATAACACTAACACTACACAAGGCACTCAGACAATTGCACACCGACCAAAACACATGCACAACACATGTCCTTACTTAACCCTCACTCTAACAATAACCTGCTATGCTCAGACAAACACTCCTACACCTTAATGCCAAAATGTACAGAATATGTGGACGTTTTGGCATTAGTTCCCTAAACTCATACCTTCCTTACCTCTATGCATTATTTTGTTCATGTGAAGTTTTAAAACATTGATGAATGGAACTCTGTACAGCATTTCAACATCATTTACTACTTTAAAGAGTAGCCCATTTGAAGGAGAGAATGGTACCGGCATATATCTTTGTGTGTGTGTGTGTGTGTGTGTGTGTGTGTGTGTGTGTGTGTGTGTGTGTGTGTGTGTGTGTGTGTGTGTGTGTGTGTGTATGTAGTTATCTAGTTGTCATTCTAATGATCGATCAGTTAGTGTGTCAAATGTACTAAGCTGTTGATTAGTGGTTAAAGCAGCAAGTTTTTTTTTGTTTTGTTTTTTTTTGTGTGTGAGAGACTCCAGTATGCTCCAGTACATGGGGAGTGTGAATTTTCCCTTTCCCAGGTGGATCTTGGAGTTGGTTTGTATGATTAGCAGGGGGCATACGATGGTGCCAGGGGATTACCACCATACAGAAAATTTTGTTGTTTTACTTTTTAAGTTTTGATAGGGTGTGCTTTGGTGTGTCAGCTTTCAATCAATTTTTATGATTAATACAGACACCTGTGGCACTAGTGCATTTCATTCTGGTACCCTTTTATGATTAGACTCATATCTATCTATCTATGTATCTATATATAGGTACACACATACAAGAGCTCGCGCACACACACGCACACGCACACACACACACACACACACACACACACACACACACACACACACACACACACACACACACACACACACACACACACACACACACACACACACACACATATTTCACTTCTGCACTCTAGACTTGGTGAGTATTGCACTGAATACATAAAATAAATAGCAAGTATATTTCAATGTCTAAAATCGTATAATTAGTATTTTTTTTTAAATCTAAGAATGGACTTATGTAACAAGTCTACATTCTGTGTTGTCTGAATTCACCCAGGTCTTTCTGAAAAAGGGCCTAGGGACCACTTTAGTTACCTGTTTATCAAATAAATGCATATGTATATAGATGCTTTTTAATATTCCTATAAATCTTTGACTATTAAGAATATTCCTCTGTTAAAATAATCAAGCAGTAAGTTCCAATTTTCAAGATAAACTATTTTGGAAAAGGACATGAACAGTTTAGACAGACACAGTTAAATGCATTCCTTTTTAACTAGCCCACTGAAACATGCATATTATAATAAATCTTCTACAATGTATTTTGTATAATTGTTTTGTTTTAGCCTCATCCATAACAATTACTTAAATTCTGCACATATTTTCCATTACTGCATGACACATTTATACAGACTATTAAACTAGCCATACATATTAAAAGCACAAATGATCATAGAAATAATATATCTTGGAGAATAGTACAAGAGTATTTTATTTCTGTATTCGTACACTTATAAATGAAATCAACTGCCCTTTAAATGTACGCTTTTAACTCTTCGCAGCTTAATGTCAGCTTTAGATAATATGCCATTATCAGCATGACTGGCCTCTGAGTGAACTTTCTACAGCAGCAACATTATACTAAAGCTATAATTAATGTAAGAAACAGTCATTTAGTGGAGCTTATTCAAATACATTATAATATACTAGCATTAAAGAGGTAGCAAAAAGTGATACTTAAGGAATATTATAATCTTCTAAACAAGTAATCAGCAGAGTTAAAAGCAAAGTTGATTAAGGCAAAATTCATTGCTTGAAAGGAAGAATAAATCTGAATGAAAATTAACTTAAATCCCAGTCATTTTGCTGCTGTGGATTATGTGTGACTTCAGATTTACCCACAACATACATTATCCCCCTAAACAAATTATTGTAATTGTTATAAACAGACTCGTTTGATAATGAAACATTGAAGAATGCATCATTTGTACATCTTAGCATTCTTATGGACCCGAAGACTGATATATTAGATACTTTAAATTTTTTTTGTCAGGGAGTGTACTTCTAATACAGATATACATCTGGCCTGGAGAAAAGTTGCACTTAACCTTAATCATTATGATAAAAATCTCTTAAATTACATTATGTCCAATATGTAAACTAGATGGCAGGAGGACATCTCTTTCTGTTGGGGGTTGGCACAATGGTTAAGATGTTTACCTCACAGACACAAAGTATATAGTTGATTCTTACCTTTGAGCACTGTCTGGTTGTTGTCTAGGTACTAGCCTGCAGATTATTTACCTATGTAGCTATGAGTTATTTTCTGGACTTTGCTCTATCATTCCAGCTAACCTAAGACAGCTGCTCCCTATCGTCTTTCAGGAATTCCAAGCTGCCTTAAATTCTCAGATGTGTTTGGATCTTATACCAGTTCTAGAACAAATGCCACCTCTCACCATTTATCTCTGTACTGAAGTACTTTTTCTTATCAATATTTAATTGCATTCCTTTTAGCTGCTGGTCCTGCCCTCGTTCCAGCTTTAACTTTCTTTTGCAGGTTTATTCTATTATATTTTCTCCATGATGACTTTTGTGAATATATCGTATCCTTTTTGTCGTTTTGGGTTTGGAGTGAAAAATGTCAGCCTCTCATCACTTTTGATGTGCCATGCCATGCTATCCCCTCACTATCCCAGCCACCTTCTCTGTGTTGTCTTTAGCAGCTAGACCTTACTGCCGTATAAGGCCTCCATACTGCACACAGTACTCTAGTTACAACCTAATTAGTACCCAATAAAGGGACATTATCACATTCATGCTGGATCTGTGCAGCTACCTTGATATATATACCAGATCATATGGTTATTCTTCACTGACAGTCTTTCTTACTGACTTGATTTTCCTTTAACATGATCCCAGGTTCTCATTCTGCCCTGGACATTCAGTCTGATTCCTCAGTTGCATAGACTTCTCATAAATTGTCATTCCAAAGGTGCAACCTCATATACCAGAATGATTTGAAGTGTGTCTGACACCTTTCCGTCCAAGTTGCTAGTCATGTTCAGTTTCTCTTTAGCTTGCCCCAATCTCTACTACCCAGCTAACTCAATCTTAGTGTAATTTTGAGTGATTAGGTTTTCCATGTCATACATGACATTAAAGATAACTGCATTCAGTAAGGCTAAGCTCATTTGGAACAACATGTGTTACCTTTTTATGCATGGAGGTGTCCCCATCCTTAGTACCATTTTCTGCCTCTAGTCTAGGCTCGTCTCCAAGAATTCAAATGTCTTCCCACACACAACCCTCCCAACTTTCTAATGAGTGAGTGTTATTGATCCAAGATAAAGAATATACTGAAAATGAAAAAGATCCCATCCTTATGATTGCCTTTGACCACTTCCACATTATTTTTTATATGTTTGTTTATATAAACTGGGTAAGTAGACTGATCCAGAGAACTTTTACAGGCATGACATGGGCAAATGACACCAAAAAGAGGAACCAATAGTTTACATGCAGACAACATTCTACATATAAATGTAATCAGTAACAGTCATAAGAAATAAAATAATAGAAAAAAGCAGTGATTGGTAAAGCATTCAAACTAAATATTTTTTGAAAATTATTTAAAAGGAATTTAAAATGCCTTCATAATCAGTTTTTAGCCATTAGCTAACCCTGTGGTTGCTGGGGGTCCCCTGTTCCTGGGGGCCTCCTGCCACAGCAAGTTATCTTAATATTTTGTAATATGTCCATCAACCTAACAAAGGCTACTACAGCAATCTTTTATATTTAATAAACCAGGTGGATAATAACTCCTTTAAAATTTAAGGATATCTCTGGTTATAGTAACAGTGTTTTATCAAGTAACAGGCTTCACAATTCTATTAAATATTTTACCAGTGACCTGCCCCTGGCTTAGTTAAACCCTGCTGGTGGACATTCTCTCTATTAAAACCAACATCACAAGGTTTGGTGCCTGCAATACCTGTGTCTGCAAGGGAGCTCCCTTAATCATCCTTGACTGTGTGCAAGCCCCACAAAACGTCCTACATGCTACTGGGAAAATGAGGAAAATGTATTAATTTCCTGATTATGCTTTTTAATTGCATGGCTGTGATATGACCCTGTTTGGATAAAGCTGATAATGAACATAAGCAAGGTAAGCACTAGAGATATCAGCAGCCCAGAGTGACTCATCTCACATCAGACCTTGAATTTTAAGAAGAGACGATGCAGCCAATCTTCAGAGATGTTTCTTTTCTTTCATGGAGTTTTATAAATGCTGGTAGAACACCAGATACTATAACTCTCAATTTCTTTGCTGAAGAATTCAGCAAAATACAAAAAATAATAGCAGAATAAAGGCTCAAAATTAGGAACACATTTAAGTATTACTCTAATGCACTTAAAAAAGTTAATAGAATAACACCATTTGCATCAGCATTGCATGTTTTTGGTCAATAAGAAGTATAAAATTCTTGATGTCTGTATTTATTGACAATCTGTAATCCTGAATGATTTGCCAGCAAATCAAATGTTTTACAAAGGGCAGAGCAAAATCATGGGCAAAACCAGGGAAGGTCTGTGAAATCAGAGACAGTGATAGGTATGCATTACTGCTTCCTGAGGTAAATAAACTTGACTTATCCCTATTGCTGTTTGATCTATGCTAAACAACATTAACTGATTTGGTGTGGCAGTACCAGTGTTCCACTATGTATTGCTATTTACTGAAATAAGTACAAAACTAGTATTGCTATGGCTTTTGTGTGTGTGTGTGTGTGTGTGTGTGTGTGTGTGTGTGTGTGTGTGTGTGTGTGTGTGTGTGTGTGTGTGTAAAAATGATCACTGATTTTTATCTGTGCATACACCCAATAAGGCCAGGACACATACATTATTCTTCTTGGTATCAGTATAAAATGTAGCTATAGAGCAATTATATTTCAAAAGTAATGCATAAAACATATCACAGAACATTCAGACACTTTGTTCTTCAAGGAGGCTGGGGGCCCCTGCTCCCCAGACTGCATAAATTGATACAGAGGCTCCATTAATTATCCTTGACTATGCAGGGCTCCACAAAAGCTGTTACTGTTTGGGAAACATGAGAAAAACATGTATTAATGTTCCGATTATCATCTTTAACTTGACCCTGTTAGGATAAACCTGATAAAGGCCTTTGCTCTCAATAGCAACCATTCTTTAACCAGCCCTGCTGAGATGTGTATGTACAGGCAGCTGCTATAGGTTATGTGCAGTGGCGGCTGGTGACTTCAAATCAAAGGGGAGCTGCAGGAGACAGCTGAATGGGTGGGGTCTATGGGAAGGGTGCGGCCAACTAGAAAGGGAAGGAGCTATGCTCAAAACCACAAAAACTAAATATACTGCCCTGGGTGCCAAACCGTCATTATGAGAGTCCAATCAAGACAAAATGAAGTGTAGAAGAATAAAAATAGTTCAATGCATTGGCTGCATGACAGCTTAATATCTAGATGGAAACAAAAAAGGTTGTGAGGCATGACGAAATAAATTACTTTTGTTTAAATACATTAATGGAATGCCAGTCAAAATCAAGTATAAGAAAAACAAGCAGCACTCAACTCAAACCACTTCTTGCACTTCAGTTCTAATTATAATTTATATTCAGCTTTATTAAAGTAGGAAGTAACGTGCTGAAAGTAGAAATCTCTGATGCCCCCACTTGTAAAAATGTTCCTTATCCAAAAAAAGATCTGCTGCCTGACATCTACTTGTTTCATGGGGAAAACATGATCAAAGTAAAAAATGAAAAGCAAACAAGAAATAAGCTCAAGATACATTGCTTAAAAGGATTACTGTACAGGTTATGGACCACACTAAAAGGATTACTGTACAGGTTATGGACCACACAATTGGCATTCTGTTTACGGGTAAAGCCTGCAGAGATTACTGGAAGTCTTCAAGTGTAATGAGACTCTTAAAATAATGTAATACTGTCCTTTATTACAAATACTGGCATATGCATTTCAATACCCAAGGCTTATACATTATCTAGTTAAGTATTCTCTACATGGCAACAGAAAGGCTTTCAATGTTGGCAATTCTTTAACAGTATGATTATTAAAGCTTACTTGCATCTTGCAATCTCAGCCAAGCTTACCTAATGGTCATTAAAGTATTGCTACTTAAACACAGAGCAACAGGCACTTTGAGTAATAAGCATAAATCAACAGTACAAAAAATATGACAGAAACCAGACCATTCTGTAAAAATCAAGGACAGATGAAAAGCCACTCTAGTACTTGTGTCTACCTTGGATGGGGGGGACAGTCTGCACATTTACACTGCATAACTACTCCTTGCCTTGCTTCGACACATTCAGAGTGACTACATGGGGGAGTGGGGTGCAACAAGTATGTCACAGTTTGAAATGTCTCTGGCTGACTTGTGATGGCCCTGACACATTTGTCATACCTCTCAACCTCAGAGCAAGAAATCTGGACAAAGCCATACAAAGAAATGGGACAAAGGCCCATAATTAAGGACAATTTTTAAAATATTGCTCTTATAAACTTAGAAAGATAATAGAGGTCTTGCATTAGTATGAATTTTCTGAATGGTATGAAATCTGAAACTCAAATGTCTGTCATTATTTTCTAACTTCAGTCTTTAATGATTTGTCACTAATTTGCCAAAAAACGCAATTTTCTGAAAAATGGACCAAAAATGTGATGTAAAAATATAAAATAGCAACACAATACAGCTGGGAACCTGTCAAAGAAGGGATACTTTAATATTAGTACTGCTAACTTGAGCAGCTGACAAAATAAAAGAATCTACATGCATTTCTGAAATAAAAGTAATCTAACTGATTATTACAGTTATTTCTTAATTATAAACCCTCCATGTTTCCTTCCAAAATTGCTATTTTGCGGAGGGATCATTAGGGGAAGAGCAACATTTTGAGCCAAAATCAGGGACAGTTGAGAGGTTTGGCTATGCCTAATTCTATAAAGCAATTTATTTGCATGTACCTCTCAACCTGTTAATGCAATAAATCTGGACAAGGCCAAATATATTGGGGGAACATATAAACAGTACTAAAAAATGCTCTTGTATAAACTGAGACAGTTGATAGAACAGGTCTTATATTAGCATGCATTTTTCTGAAGGTTATGAAGTCTGAAACTCTGTGTCATTATTTAGTGACTTAATTCCTAAATGATTTGCCAGAAAACCACACATTTTATGAGGAACAAACCAAAAATAAGAAGCAAAAAATCTATTCATTCTTTGAAAATCTGGACAGTTGGGAGGTATGGTTCAGCTGGGGCTGCCCAAGTTTGCCGCCCTACCCCCTTACAAAACCATGGTCGAATGGAGCCTCCCCCTGCAGCCATTCCAATGATCCATTACTTGGCTATTTCACTCCATTTACCATAAACACTAATGTGCATACTGATTTACTTCTATGATGATTTGAACTTCATTTGAAAGTTTTATTTTGAATTTTACAGCACAAACACTAAGACATCTGCTAAACAAACTTGGCATTAAAACTTCTCTGCCATTGAAACTCACATTCATTGAAACAACATTGAAACCCACATTCAAAGAAAATACATTTTACCTGTGGCAGATAAAGATTAATTCCGGGCTGTTTTCAAATCATAGGCCCCTTGCATACGAAACATACATGTGCTCTTTGATACACCTTCCTATTGCTTTGAAAATTTTTCCAGTAAACAATGAAACAAAACGCATGCACCAATGACAAAACTGTCCAATTCAGAACATTTCCATCATAAAAGTCTACTCAAACTTCTACAGTCCACTATTATCAGTAAATATGCACAATCTCTGAAGTAGTAAAAAAGTAATCTAAATAATTTCACGTTAAATAAATCTGTAATGAAGAGGTTGCTGCTAGCAATCACCTTTATATTTCATGGTTTCATCGAAAAATAAAGTGTCTGATGCCCCTGAGGAATAAATTGCCTAAATTACATTAAAAATAAGCTAGTAATATTGCAATAGGAAATGGATGGCAAACTGATAACAGGCTCATAGTTAGTATCTTAACTTTCAGTACGGCAGCATTCACCCCTTATGGGAGTAGAACCAACAACCTCTGCATCAAAAGCAAGTACACAACCTGTTGTGCTATTAGCAATGCGAGTGGACTTAGCATAACCAGCACTAAACTTCTCTTCCCCTGCAGCTCTCAGCTCCTTGTAAAATCTACTCAATACTCAACTGCATCTCAACTTCGCAGCACAAGAAATCTGGAAAAAGCCAAATTTATTGGGGTGGGTCAAAAGGGCAAAAACCAGGGACACATTAAACATTGCTTGTATAATCTTGGAAAGCTGCTAGAATAAAATGCTGTGTTACCACCATACATTTTTCTGCCAAGGTCCCTGTGCAAAACTGTCAGAGCAACATACCACTACGCCAAATCAGCTGCTTTGTGAAAGAGAGGAAGACTGAAACTTAAATGGCTATCATTTAATAAATTCAGTTCTCTCCATAGCTGTCAACCTCTTAGCACAAAACACCTGGACAAACCCAGTAATGAGGGAATACAGCCCTCAAACATATTCATTGAATTCAGTTCTTGCCATAGCTGTCGACCTTAGCACAAAAAACCTGGACAAAGCCAATAGCAGGGTAATACAGTCCCAAAAATAAGGACACATTTCAAATAGTCATCTTATAAACTTAGAAAATTGCTATAATAAAAGGTTGTGTTACTATATATTTATTGCTAGAATAAAAAGTTGTTTTACTATGTATTTTCTGAAGAATATGAAGTCTGAAATTCAAATGCCTGTCAATTTTACTTCTGACGGAACAAAAAATTTTCAGTAGAGGCCCAGGGAGAAATACTGTAGACACATGTCTTTGTAAAATGGCAGGACACCAGAGCAAATCCACACAAACACAGGAATAAGATGCAGACTCCACACAGAAGGCACCCCAGCCAAGAATCAAACCAGAAAACCTATAGCTGTGAGGCAACAATACTGTCACTGCACCATCAGATATGTAAGGAATGAAACATTCAGAAACCTGAAGTCTGAAATTCAAATGCCTGTCAATTTTATTTAACATTTGTTAATCAGGACAGTCTGACTTGGAACAAAAAAACAATTTTCAGCAGAGGCCCAGGAAGAAATAATGCAGACATGTCTTTGTAACATAGGAGGACACAAAAGCAAACCCACACAAACACAGGGAGAAGATACAGACCCCACAAAGACGGCACCCCAGCCAAGAATCAAACCTGAGAACCTGCAGCTGTGAGGCAACAATGCTACAACTGTACCAAATATCAACCATTGCAACATTTACAAACCACAGATATTATGAGGAACAGATCAGATCAAATATGAGGCAAAAATCTGCAATTTTTTTACAAATGGTGGTGGGTAGGGAATTCAGGTCTTTAAAACCTGCATACAAGGTACAGGGTTCAAGCCTGAGGTATTCCCTACCACACCACCATGAGTCTAACCACCAGTATATTGCACCTGGGGCATTCACACACACACGCACACACACACACACACACACACACACACACACACACACACACACACACACACACACACACACACACATACCTGTAGTAGATCTTTCCCTGTAGCAAACTACAATAAATCCCTGTCTGAGTAAGCTACGAAAACCCATGCAAATCCACACCAGACCCCGCCTGTCACGAGATCTTCCCCCGACGAGACTGCAGCAAACTACAATCCACACCAGACCCTGCCTGACGAGCAAATTCCAGACTGCTGACGTTGAAGTCCAACCCCGTCGTGTTTTCCCAGTGAGTTCCAGGACAGTTTATGCAGTTTAAAACTGCATAGACTTCTGGGAGCTCCGTTCTTCATGTTTACCAGTCAGGACTGCTGCTGAGACAATCTGCGCATGCTCCAGACTGTCTCAGCAGCAGTCCGGACTAGTGCGCATGCGCAATTTTTAATTTTTTTTTTTTTATTTTTATTTCTTTATTTTTCTTTATTTTACAGTTGAGGGGACTGCAGTCCAGCAGTCCAATAGCACGGGCCACCCCTGGTTATGTGGAGGAGGGGGATTGTGTGATTATAATTTCTTTCATTTTCATCACAGTCAAATCATATAGGTGTGCGCATGAGGTTATTATTGCTTGTGTTTAGGCTGAGGACAGTGTGATCCTTTATTCTTTTATACTTCTCACAGACCTCAGAGGTGTACAAAGAAGGTTACTATAGCTTATGTAGGTGGAGCATACTGTGTAGGTGCAACAAGGTAGAATACATTACTGTCATCATTATTTTTTCACTTTCACATAGGGCATGTAGCTGCCTTTGACGGTTAAAGTTGAGGAGTGAGGAGGCATGCTATGAATATGAATGTCAGCAGTCACTTGAAATACCTCTGCTTTTATCCCAGTCTAATACCAAAGGGATCCATAGGCAGTGACTGTCTTTTTTTGGGGGGTTAGGGAGGCAGGCAGTATTCTCAGATAGGACTTAGTAGCTAGACAGCAACTGGCTTGTTTGTTAATTGTGAGCTACTGTTTTGTCATCTTTGAACATTAAGCATTGGACACAACTTATGTCATCCTTGAAAGAAAAAAAAAATAAAACTGCAATTATTTTCTTACTCGTGGTTTTTGTTTAGGACATCATTGGATTAAAAGGTTGAGAAAATGCTTTAAAATGTATTCCAGAACACCTATAACTCCATGGCTTCATGTACCTGGCTTATCTGAGTTATTCCCTAAATGGTTATTCCCATACCTTCTCGGTCAGGAAAAGTGTGTTGGAAGGATGCAAAGAAAACCAATGCTGAACAACAACACTGAATTTCTTTCCGTAATCTTAATTTCTGTTCAAGCCATTACTGGATAAAAAGGCTATCTAAAAAAAAAAAAAAAAAACTTTAAAATGCACTTCAGAGTATATGGATGGTTATGGCTTCTCAAAAAAGCTGAAGAGCAAGGGAAAATGTAAGACAGGGAAAAAAGTGTAATGTGCATGGTATAGGGAGCCCAAGATGGGGAAAAATACAGGGGGGGACAACAGAGGTCCCCAAATGTTAACACTGGCCCTAAATGCCTTCATACCTGTAACAGGTCAACATAATTTGCAATCAAATGAAAGTCAAAAACCAATGAAACACAGAGGACTAAGAAAATTATACATCAGTAAGTGGTATCCTATATTAATTACTAACACATAATCTGTCATTATATCTCTCACCCATTCTTTTTCCAGCATTTGACAGTGCAGCTTGGAAGTAAATGTCCATGTGATTTGGAGTTGAATATAATTCATCCGGTGGTAAGTAACTCCACAAGGCAATGTCTGTTTTGCTAAATGACCTCTCTAGTTCCTAGACAAACGGCCACTGTTGACAGTTTTAAGACATCTTGACTTTGTTTTCTCAAAGAGTAATGAGTAAGCAGGATTCCCAACTTGTGTCCTATTGGTGGGCCGCGGTACTAATTTGAATGTCAAAGTTAACAGTAGTACATTAGTTGCATTACTGAGTTAGATTTTTGAAGTAATACACAAGTGAAATGATATGTTATGATATGAGATGGAAGTTTAAGGACGGTAGCATTCTGTGGAGGATTTCATGTATTATCATCTGAGCATATTCATTCTAACATTGGAAATAGTAATTTCATTTTTATGGCTCTTCTGGTTTTAATGGTAAGTAGGTTAGTGAGGTTATAACTCATCTTAAGCTGCTTACAAACTTTATTCACATGATTTTCTATGTGCTATTTAAATGTTTCCGAAGGAATTTAACCAAGAACACAGATACTTATAAAGGTTGACCGTGTCATGTATCTATGTGGGTGCAAGATCCTGAACATATCTTCATCACTAAATCTCAATCTCGCAGGTAATAAATAGCATTGATTTAGTCATCTAGAGTTTATCACTAGATTGTTGACCCTCAAGCCTTATTAAACTCAACCTTCATCCTGTTTGGTACTTCTGAAATTTTTCATGCTTCCATGAACAAAATATGATCATCTGTGTACATACAAAGTTTAGGTCTAGAATGGCAAGGCCTAAGTCACTGATGAAAAACAGGTGTAATATAGGCTCTAGCAGTGATGCCTGGTGAGCACTTGTCTTGAACATTTTCACTTCTGAGGTTATAGGTCATAGGGAAATACCAGGCAATGAGCCAGCAAGCTATTGTATGTCTAGCCAAGAACCATACAATGACCAAAGGTGAAAATCAAACCCTGTGCATCCTGCCTGTCAGGGAAACATCTTACCCATTCAGTCAAACCATTCTGGCTCTTAAGCTTGCATTGAAGTGCTTGCCTTTTACGTTAGCCTTTAAATCATTTGACTGGTCCATCTCAAAAGTCATTTTTTCCTTTAACTGAAAGAAGTGCTCCAATAGCAAATTCGGTTTTCTTACTACGACAAATAGCATAACTTGGGATTGATTGAAGCATGTCAACTGGGAGTTTAAATTAAGTAAGTAAAGTGGCTGTATAGTGTTAACATTAGTTGTAATAGATTATTAATAGCAGTTCTGGTCTCCAAAGTCCTGAAACTTTTTATTCTTCAAGTGCAAATTCAGATGCTCACAAAACATTAGTTATATCCAGATTACAATATATAAAAATCCATTTTCTAAAATGTTGACTGAGAATATAAAGAGAATATTATCCATAAATGGACACGTTTTTTGCCCTGCTGTAACAATCTGGATAAGTAGCCAGATTTTGGTTTCATCATTCTAGAAACCATTCTTTTTTTAACTGAAATGCCTTGAATGGAATTATTATTGAAAATAAGGTCACTCCTCAGATTTTTGACTTAACCTGATATTGTTGAACATAAAATAATTTTAAGGTTTGTAGGTGAGAAAGTATTTGTCATCTTCCAGCGAAGTTTCAGTAATGACTTTATCTCCCTCGTTACCTTCCCTATCAAGGATTGATATCAGAGTATAGGCAAATAGAAAGAAATAGGGGGGTCCTAACTGATAAACCAGCACTGGTAGAGTTTTTAGTAGAATCTAGAACAGGAACTGCTGTTAAAAAAGGAATAATTAGTAAAGCATATAAAATATTGCATGAAAACTGTAAGAATCAATCAGGGGAGGTTAGAAAGTATTGGAAAGAGAGACTGGATAAGCAATTCACAAAGAAACAATGGGGGATATATGTATGTCTCCCAAATATGCAACAAAATCTAGAAGATTTAGAATCTTTGTTTCAAAGTGTTTACATAGGTATTTTTACACCCTAAGTAGACTCCAAAGAATTTTTCCTCAGGTAGGCAGCAAATGTTGGAGATGTGATAGGGAAGAAAGAGATAATTGGTAGCATATTTTCTGATAGTGTAATGAGTTGGCCAACTTTAAAGATTCCCTGCAGACCGATCTGTTAGAGATACTGGGTGAGCAAATTGGTGTATCGAAGGAAGTTATACATAGTAAGGCCTTGCTGACTCTAATTATGGTGTCTGCAGAAAAGCAATTACTAGAAAATGGATATCAAAGTCTAAACCAACTTTACAAGCAGTAGTGAATATAGTAACAGATATGAACCAACTGGAAATGGGATCTTTATAAAAGGGTAGGAACAAATTACATAGGAAACATGGGAATTGTGGGAATAATACATGCAGAGGAAGAATGAGGTTTAAAAGAAGGCAGGAGTTGAATGGGCTATAAATGTTGGACTGACATTGACTGGACGGATTAAAACTGGTGTATAATGTTTGCTACTACAATTATGTCAACAAGGTTTGTAATGAACAATGCCTGCAACTAAAATTATGTCAACATGGTTTGTTTTCATTTATAAAAATGTATAATTGCCAATGTCATACGTGATAATTTAATAAAAATGTTTCTTGTTTAAAAAATAGTACATTATTGATACAAGATAAAACTACAACAGCTATCAAATAAAAATTATCAAAGTACGCAAAGAAATAACGTTGAGAGTAAAAATTTCAAATGTATGCACAAAAGTGTGTATGTATATCTATATCAATATCTATATCTATATCTATATCTATCTATATATAAATAGATATAGATAGATTAGATATAGATATATATGTATATATGCATGTTTGTACAAGTAAAAATAACTAATGCAGATTTGACTGAAAAGTTTGTGTGGATATAAAAAAGAATGAATGCACAAATGATTGAATTATTAAATAACTGAATGCACAGATGACTGAATGCTCATTTCTATAGTGTAGGTATACAGAAGTGTGCAGGAAAATAATTGTTGGTCTAAAAAAGTTGTAGTTATTGTATATGTGTGAGTGTTTGCAGATTAGGGTTAAAGAAAGAGTTAGGTAAGGGGATAGATTTACTGTTCCACATGTTCGGTGTTGCATGTGTTATGTGTCCTTTTACCATGTGCAATGGAACTGTTAGGGAATGCTTTTTTGTAATGTAATATGTAAGGATAGAGGAAGGGTGTGGTTAGAACTAGATTTAGGGTTCGCACACATGAGTAAGGTGGTGGGGCTAATCCTACCCTGCACATTACATTAGTAAAAGCCCTTTCCCTATCAGTACAAGTAACAAGACAGCACTTGATTTCAGTTTTGTAGCTCAGGTTTCTGATGTAGAGCATTTTAACTTGGATAGAATTATTCAATATTTTGTAATTCAATATTATGAGTATTCAGTGTTTTGTGCATTCAGTCTTTTTTTTTTCAAAAAATTGAGGTTCAGCATTTTGAGTGTTAGATATTTAATGATATAGTCATATAGGTAGACAGATTGTATAGATAGATAAGTAGATAGATAAACACAGATTACCGTAAAACAGTCAACTCCCCTTTAGTGTACACTCTACGGGTTGACAAAAAATAATATTCAAATAATCAAACAAAGTCACACAAACAAATAACTTTAATAACAATAAATTTTTGCAGGGATGCAAGCACCCCTGCTCTCAAATACCCCCTGCTACTTAATTATTCCAAGTACAAGATTGCACAATACCAGGGAAATTCATATTTTCCATCCTTGGTATTGCAACACTCTCTTAGTGTAGGACCACCTGCTCTGTCAACTAAACTGAGTTGTCAGAACAGGTGTGGACCAAACATTACTCAATCAATTTAATGAAATCCATATATGTGTGTGTGCGTGTGTGTGTGTGTGTGTGTGTGTGTGTGTGTGTGCGTGCGTGCGTGTGTGTGTGTGTGTGTGTGTGTGTGTGTGTGCGTGCGTGCGTGCGCGTGTGTGTGCGTGCGTGCGTGCGTGCGTGTGTGTGTGTGTGTGTGTGTGTGTGCGTGTGTGTGTGCATGTGTGCATGTGCGTGTGTGTTTGTATTAAAATTAAGATAAGTGGAATATGGTGGGAGCTAGAGATGATGAGTGAAGAGAGGCAGCACACAAATGGAATATAAGGAATTAATTGGCTTAGGAAAGGCTGTAGTGAAGATAAAAAGAAGAAGAAGATACAGCACATGGAAAGAGAAGTACATACCAAAGACTAATATAGTATTAACGACGAAACAACTACATGTAGTCATGGGATACTGGAACTAGTTATCTCACACCTTACTTAGGATATGGTTAGATTCTATTTAAATGCGATCTAAGTATGCTTTTAAAATATGTGAGATATTAACTATGTCTTGTACTTTTATAGTATAGAGATCCATGAGTGGAGCAGGGTGTAACAATGTGATCAGTCTCCAAACTTAGTTGAAATTTTATTCAAAGCCAGTTGTTTTTTATTGGATGATCTTAAAATGCTCCCAGTTTTGTAATTTATTAAAAGAGAAGATAGCAAGAGACATTTAAAATTGTACAGAATTTTGAGTTTTACATCTAAGCTGATATGTGGCGGTTATGAGCTGGCTGAACTATAAATTTAGCTGTTTTGCATTAAGATGTTTCAACCCAATGGGATATACTTTTACTAAGGTTGCCAGTAGCTACCATCTCAATGGTCTGTTTTGATGGTGTTGCCAGACAGTTTTTTTCCAATGTAAGTTTATAGTTTCATTGGTCCGTAAGTATATATTAGGTTAACAACCACTGAGCATTTATACGCCTAGTCATGCAACCCAAATGTATCCCACTAGCTATTTTGCCATGGGGATTATTTTAAGGACTGCATGTCAGCTAGGGCAAGATTAAAGTGCTGTATCTGTTTCAGGGGTGAATTTCCAATTTCCCATCCACTGGCCCTAATAGGGTTAGGGAAGGGCTCTACTTCACATGGATGAGAAGCCTATTCCAGAGAATGGGAATTCTATTACATAATTACCTGACCCCTGATATAGCCTATTTAAATCACAAGCAACATTTAAATCCCTGGATCTCGTGGTGTTGATGCTGTTCATTTTGTGGATATGGAAAGAGTCCATCATGGCGGGATCTAAGGACGCCTTGTATGCCAGGCATATATCACCTGCCAGTAGTCTGTAGGAAACAAGAGTATAGGGATAGGGCTTTGAGGCAATCTGCATAGGGCACTATGTTCATTTTGTGAGGAACCTCTGTGGAAGTTCCAGTTGTTGCATGTGCCTGGTCAGGTACATACCAAATAGACTGTTATGTTCAGTGATGGATCTGATATGGGATGAGTATAGTGGGACAATGACTTTTGTAGACCTCAATGGCACAGTCTTACTTATAAGTTAAGTGACAGAGAATTATCGTCTAACTGCATTAGACACATGTTATTTTTTAAAAGCCAGTTATGATCAACACAAGTCCCTAAATCCCTGACCACTCTATCTACTTTTAGGAGTGTTTTATTGATGATGTAGTTTCCTGGGATGACTGACTTCCCAAATGGTACAATTATGCATTATCTTGCATGAAGTTTTAAGCCATGGCTTTGGTGCCAGTCATGTGTCTGAATTAGACCTTTCTCTAAAATGTTAGTATCTTGGGGAGGTATGTAATTACTCCCAGCCTGCAGCCATCTCCAAACTTGATAAGACAGAAGTATTTGACATCGGCTTAGACTTCCAAGAAATAGATGCCAAAAAGGAGCAGACACAGGACAGAACCCTTGGAGAGTGCCCTGGTAACTGACCTCCTTGTATAAGTGGTCTCTCCACTCCTAACCTCCTGGATCCAATCTGAGAGACAGCTAGCTATCCAGTGGGTTATATAGGGGTTTATGCCTAATTTCATGATTTTATTTACAATTCCCAAAGTTGGATATTATATCTAGTGTCTCAGCTAGATCAAGATAGGTACCATTGCCTTGGTGAACTTCTAAAAAGAGTCCATCAGGTTCAGTAGGCATGACTTGCCTTTGAGAATGAAACTGGCTTGGGTCCAGTATTTAAAAGGCTTCCAATGCCATTTGTAATAAGTTCCATGATAATTCTTTCCATGATTTTTAGTATGAGACTAGTCAGACTAGCTGACCTGTAGTTCACAGGATCCATTTTTTACCTGCTCTTGTACAGAGGGATGATTGTTGTGGTCTTCTATTATTGTGGCACAAAGACTGCTTGGAAGCTATGGTTGAATAGTGACTCCAGTGGTCCTGCAAGGTCATTTTTCAGGCTATTTATGAAGCATCCTAAGATATTATCAAGGTTTCTTCCATTTCCATAGTAACCACCCTTATTATCAGGAAAGAGGGGTGGTTAAAGGACAGTTGGTTAGGGCATCTAAAATGATTTCTAGTGATGAACAATTTTTCAAGGAATGTGACAATTTAAGGAAAATGTTTATTAAGCGTGCATATTCAGAAACTCTTATAAAACATTTGATTATTGAGGTCAAAATAAAAAGAAAGTCAGGTCATTTTAAACCAATTCTAACAAGAGGTTATATTATAGAATAAATATTCTCTAGTCCAGTAGGCATTAGGGATTCAGATGAAGTTATGAATAGTAATCTATCTAATAATTACATGTCCAGCTTTTTAACAGATTTTTCCACTAATGCCATAGACTTTAATAATGCCCTAATAAACAATTGGGAGTTTATTTTAAAAGACCATTCTATTGCCAGTATTTTAGGAACAAGACCTTTGGTTACTTTCAGACGAGGACTAAATTTAAAAGCTCTCCTAGAAACAAGTAAAATTAATTATAGTCAAGCTTAGGGTGTGTACAAATGCGGGCGATGTCATTACTGCAAATATATCTGGACAGGAGCATATGTGAGAATTAAGGGTATTAAATACAACATAAAAGGAAAATGGAATTGTGAAAGCCAAGGTATAGTATACCTGGCCTCTTGTAGCCAATGTTTGGCTTTTTATTTAGGTAAGATGGTATGTCGCTTCAAGAAACGCATTTATGAGCATTTATACAGTATAAGCAGAAATGCTAATACCAACGCCCTAGCTAGGCATATAGTAGAATACAAGTCCCATAGTTTCTCATTTACAGTGTTAGAACAGGTAGATAGGAATATAAGAGGAGGCCCATGGGAGCTTAAGCTAAAAGAAAATTAATTAAAGTGGCAATTGTTGACAAATACACAAGTTTTTCCAGGCTTAAATGAAGTCTGTTCTATTAAACGTCTTTTAAAATTAAGAGCATTAGAGAGAAAAATATTTATGTTTATTAAGTTTTTTAGTGAAGTCTGTTAGAAATATAAAATGGCCTGAATAAGGCTTTTTATTTTTGTTAATATTATACATTATATTTCATTTAATTATTGAGAAAGTTTTGGTTTTCATATATAATTAATTTTTGCATATTTAAGAAGCATCTTGTTTAAGGACAAACATATAAGTATAAATACATATATCTTTTATAAAATGAATTTAAGGGATGTAGTAATTACTATCGTGTTTTTTAATTAATGCATTCAATTTGTAATTAATTAATACAGTGAACTGTAAAACATTTTGGGAGTAATTAATGTCTGAAGAAGTGCATGTAAAACCGTGTACGAAAGCGCTAACATTAAATTGTGTGGATTATTACTGGTTTGCTTTTTTTGAGTATGTTTGTGGAATTAGTTACATCAAAAAGTACACATCTTTAAACGGGGAAGATCATAGGTGTGATTATAAGAGCATGAATGTAAGAATATAAGGGGGCTGGGCAATTGGGGGTGTGAAGCAACTGATGTGGGACCATCCTCCTACAACAGCAAGAGTGAGTCAGCTTGCACATGAAGCTGTGAACCGGTGAGCAAGTTAACTAAACTACAGGATAAAATAGCAAAACAAAAACAGCTATTAACTCTAGGTAAGTGTAAGTGGCTATTTTTTAACTTTTTTACTGCAGTTTGATAACCAGGTAAGTGGGCTAGTCAAAAGACTTTTTTGGCCGTGACATGGTCTGCAACATGTTAACATAGAATGAGTAGCAACAAGCTGAAAGCATGCAATAATACAATGTAATAGAACAAATGTACATAATAAGTTCAAGTGTAGCTAACAATGTAACAATGTAAATTTCCTACAGTAAGTACAGAGATAAATGGCTATACAATGTTGAGTTAGCTATTGCCCTGGAAGCACATTCAGGAGTCTTTACACAGATTCTCCTTTGATTTTATTTCTTGAAGGAGGGTAGTGTTCATTGGTTTCAGATGTCAGAAGGAAGATGGTTTCAAATTACAGGTCCTAATTTTGTGAGTGCAGTTTTTTATCAATAAATGTACTAAAGCAGGTTCTGATCAGGATAATGACTTCTTGATTTTTCTCTAAGGGAGTAGTTTTGATCTCTGATGAGTAATTTAGTTTTGAGTAGTAGACAGTTCCCGTTTTTAAATTATTTTAGATAGCATGCAGCTAAGTAGAAGATTTACTGTGTTGTTTACTGACATTCATTTAAATTGTTTTAGTAGGTCGCAGTGGTGAGTTTGGGCATTTTCAAGAAGGACAAATCTACATATCTTATATTCACTCATTAGTATTTTGTGGGCATTAGAGCTTGAGAAAACTGTTGGGAGTGGAAGGCTATGTTCAAATTTAAACATGAGGACATTTTTAGTGATGTATGACATGCTAAAGGAGAAAGGAGGTGGGAGATCCTACAGCATACCTTTAATTGGGTCATGGTTGAAATGACCACTTTGCCTGTGTGTTGGTTGAAATGGTGGCTTCTAAAATTATCCAGGTTTCTTTGCTCAGTAATATATAGGATTATGATTTCTGTTGTTGTTTGTCTTTCGGCTTTTCCCAGTTAGGGGTCGCCATAGCGGAACTCCAGTCCGCTAATGATTGGCAGTAGATTTTCATGAACGCCGAGGTGCCAGTTCGACATCCAACCTTCAACAAAGGCAAGCCCATTTACGCATGTCTTTCGAACGTCACCCAGCCACGGGGAGGACATGAAGACTCCACACAGAAGGCACTCCCCACACTCCAGCCGAGAATCGAACGGGAGAGCCTATTGCTGTGAGGCAACAACGCTACCGCTGCACCACCACAGTTTTTTAGTACTGTCCTTTAATACTAAAGGGGAGAAGTGTTAAAGCTTATAGAACTAGGTCTCTAGTGCAATTTGAACATTTATATCAGTAGTAAGAGCAGTGAGTCATCAGCATGCATGTTTACATTAAGGTCAGATGTTCATGTAGTAAGTCATTAATAAAAAGAGAAATGAATATGTAGCCTAGAAAGAAGAAGTACTCTGGCACTCTGAAAATCCCTTGTCTTGAGAAGGAATTATTGCCAAGAACCTGGAAGGTTCTGTTTTGAAGATAACTTTTAAACTAATGAATGTTATTGTTTCTAAGGTTTAACTTTGTATGTTGATTTAGAAAAAGAGGGTGCCTCATTTTTTCAAAAACCCTTATAATGTCAATAAAAAGGCCATCAGTTAATTGGCTCATAGGTTCATAGGTAGGTACTAGGCTATACAAGCCCAGCCAAAAAGGTACCCTGGCTTTTGCCACCCAAGAAAATTATTTTCCTGTGCCACTGTCAGGCAGAGCCAGAAGTGATCCCCGGGGTGAATTTCCTATTTCCCATCCAATCATTAAGATTTTTCTTGAAGAGTGCTAATGAGGAGCTTTGTTTGACAGGAATCTATCCCTCCAGAATGTTCTGTTTATTGTGGTGACAAGATTTAGGTCCCTAGAGCGTGTAGCTTGAAGGGATTGGGATTTATTTAAGTGGAGCATGTCCAACAGCTCTGGGTTTGACATAGCTGTCATTCATTTAGTTGTATATGGTATCGGTAGCTGAATAAAGAGTGGTTATTATGTATGCCATCTGTCTCTGAGTAGACCAGATTTGTTAATGCATTCAAATAGTTGTTTGTAAATTATCTTTTCAAATACTTTTACCAGTGGGCACACATTAGAGATTGTCCTTTGTTCCTTGTAATGTTTTGGGGAAGAGGCCTTTGGAAGTGGGATGATGATGAAGTGATTAACTTGGACAGGAAAGCCACTAGAGGATATGGAGAGGTTGAATAAGTAAATAAGGGATTTGGTAATAAAAATGGATGCCACTTTTTAAAAGTGTGGGAGAAGAGGGAAGGTTCCAGCGCTGAATTTGTCATTAAGTTTGTTTAATAATTTGTTTGTTTCTCTCTCAAACTGAATGACTGGGAAAAAGCAGACAGTGGTTAAAGATTGTCAGTATTATCATAAACTGGGTTAAGAAACAGACGAAGTACATGAGAGAAAATAATTGATATTATTAAATATTGTTAGGAGGAAGTGCTTGCACGGTTTGGGAAAGTCCAGGTTGTTTTTGAATGTGCAGTTGGATGAGGGAAGGAAATTGCCAGTGGTTCTCCCAATTAGGAGTTTCAGTTCCTTCCAAAAATGCTTATGAGAGCTTGGAAGGTACTTTTGTTTATTCTGGAAGCAAGTGACTAGTATTGTTAGGAGCAGTTCTAGTTAATTTTTATAGTGCTTGTTTGGTATGGTGTAGGTTATTATCTTGGATGTTCTGTTTCCATTTAGACCAAGCTTTGGCATATGCAGACATTGCTTGTTTTAGTTGTGATATTAGCTAAGGGCATTTCTGACCTCTTAGTTGTCTTTGTGAGCTAATGAAGGTTGTGTTTTGGATTCACCATAATTTGGATAGGATGATAGTTAAGGGACTTGTGCAGTTTATATCATTATAAAGAGTAGTTTAGCCAATGGCAAGGAAAGATGGGTTTGTTCCTGATTTGTGATGGCATGTTACTATTTTGGGAGGCCATTTTTTGTGTTCTAAAGGACCAAACAAGGATTACTGGACAGTAGTCAATGAGGTGTTTTGGCAGAAGGGACACTTTTAGGCTTCGGCTATTTATGTTGGTCAGGATATAATCTAATGTTGTGTTGCTGCCTTTATGAGGGTTTAGTCTAGTGGGTTGTTTGACTATTTGATCAAACCCCTGTTTATTAAGGAATCTGTTCAAGTGGTTGTCTGTGATTGGGCTACTATTTATGTTGAAATCTCTCAAGCTGATGAAATGCGGATAGATGCAGGTACAGTGCATGTCAAGTAGGACCTGATGCAGGTCATGGACTTAAGAGAAAAGTGTTGTGTGTGTGTGTGTGTGTGTGTGTGTGTGTGTGTGTGTGTGTGTGTGTGTGTGTGTGTCTGTGTGTGTGTGTGTGTGTGTGTGTGTGTGTGTGTGTGTGTGTGTGTGTGTGTGTGTGTGTGTGTGTGAGCGCTCATCCTTCAGGTGTGATATGGGCTGATATCCAATTACGCACCTTGTCATTTGTGGTATTAGTTTTTGAGATTTGAATTATATTGAGATAAGAGTAGAGGAGAACAGTCAAACAAGAGAGAGATCACCACCATGGTGCTATAAATCAACTAAAGATTTAGTAAAAGATAGAAATTCTACAAGGAGATCTCATAACTTTAACAGTGTACATGCTAATAATAGAGCTGCAGCAGTAACTTATGTATACCAATGCAATTGTATTAGATAAAGCCTACACACTGTACACTAGTTTTGTCTTAACAGATTACACAGAACAAGGAACAGAGGTCAATGCAGCATATGGAAGTGTGCTGTGCTCCTATGAAGTTTGAAAAAAGTCAATGCCAGCTATTGGAACATCAAGAAAACAGACCTCAGTGATCAATGAGCTGATTAAATTAAGGGACAATATGTTGCATTGTAACTGTGTAATGAAAAGAAGGAGGACACAAGGGATAGGCATAGGTACTTGAAAAAAGTAAGAGATAGTTAATTTAGCAGAGTATAGGTATGCACCAAATATGCCAACAGTCTTTACTGCAGCACCTACAAATATTTCACTGTGATGCATTCAACAAAAAAGTGTGGGATTCACTGATCTTACCATTTTCAAATAAGAAAACTTTTAAACCTTGACCTTTGGACTGTCTCCATATTTTTACCCACCAGTGAAATCAGACACATTAGTGTGTAAATTCCTGGGCTGCTTCTGTCCTTATCATTGCAGATTGGCAGCACAAAACATGCCTCTGGGATCACCCCTTTTCTTACGGACCCATTGAACACTTCTGTCACAGTTCTTGAAAGGTATCAGTAGTCCTTCTAATGATCCTTTGTGACAACCCATCTCATCCCTGGGTTGTTGCTTTGCCTTTTCAAACTCGTCAAGTATTATCTTCCTATTTGTCTGTTTTCCCCCTTGGTTCTGTTTTTGATTTCCACTATTTATTGTTGATCTTTTATTTTTTGGTAAAATCTACTGCAAAATATTTCTTTGGAATTTTATATTCTTGCTATAATCAAACCAGTTAGCAGTTTCAGAGTCCACCTTTTTTGTTTCCCCTGCATAGCTAGAAGATGTGATCTTTCCTTTATTCCTCTCAGCTGCTAACATTTATCCATGTTCTTTCTAAACTTTCTGTTGATTTTCACTGTCCTATTTCTAGTCTTCCTGTAGTCTTCTTAATAATTCCTCTCTTTATTTTTCAGCTCCTATAGCTACTTTTTTGAATGCCCTCATTTCATTAAAGAAGCAAGAAAGCTTTATTTTATTTTTAATTTGCTTTTTCACCATGATGCCTATTTATGAACAGCCCCCATTATATCACAATTAACACCTGTGTCATCCTAGTTCCTAGTTACTGTAGGCCTTCCTGAGTGTTCCTTTGTGACTGGTGTGCACCATACTATTTTATAACTACTGTTGGTAAGTGGAAACCTGATTTGTAGTTACATGACCTTGTTTTAAGCCACCAGCACACATACACACACACAAACACACACACACACACACACACACACACACACACACACACACACACACACACACACACACACACACACACACATTATAAATTTTATGTCTCTTTCTTTTCTGCCTCTAGCCAATACTTTTGTTTCAAACCCTTCTAGACTGTGTAACTGATTCAATCTGTTTTCTTTATCAGCCTTAGAAGATGGGATACTTCGGCCCACCCTTAGCAAATTGAGGTCTTCAATATCATTTCTATCTTCTTCCTTGTGTCTCCATTGATTCTATCCCTGACTAGTTTGTCATTCATTATACTTACATTAGGTGACCTGTAGCAAGTCTAATCATTCCTTGTACCTACATTAAATGACATGTAGAGGGTCTCAGCGTACCACCTTTTCCCTTTTACTCCAACCTGTTTTATTGCTATGAAGGTTACCTTTTCTATCTGCTTTTTTAACGTTACCCTCATGACTCCTTTCTGCTTCTTCCTTACCATAGCTTCTCTTACTCTATTACATCTCTTCCCATCCTTCCCTTGGCTACACTGTTCCTTCTCCACCATCCCCGTATTTCCTGTCCTTGCTGAACATATTGTATGCTGCTACTACCATATTCCATCTACTCATTTCATTGCATCTTATCTATATTATCCTGACCACAGTGGCTTAACTTCAGTATTGGCATTTCTACTTCAGCCACCTTTCTTCCTAGGCTTCTGGCATTCTGCCATATCACTCCAAAATTCTTCTTCTTCACCCTTTCCTATTTTCAAATTCCCTTGACCTCTTAATTCCTCTCTTCCCAGGTTTTCCAAATCACTTCCTTCCTTGATTGTGTTCTTTCTTTTGCACGTTCTCTTAGTCTCTTCCTCTCCAGTTTTGTGCTTTCAATAGTTATCCAAAATTAATATCTACCTCCTTTTTCCTGACCTTCTCCACCCAAAAGATTAATAATTTCTATCCTTTCCTTCAAACTCTTTCACCTCATCTCATGTTTCATCAACAGGTCATGTTTTTCCTCACCTATTTTCCTGCAATCTGTTAACAGGTGTGTTCTGCATTTTCGTCAGGTTGTGTGATACGACTTTTACTATTTCCTTTTTCACTTCTAGAAATCTCTAATTGTTGCTACCTTACTTTGCTTTTCTTGAATAGCCTTCACAATAACTACAATGATTCCATATTGGCTTAAAGGATTTATTATCTTCATATGTTTTCCAGTTCCTGTTTTATCAATGCATTTCCAAATGGACCAAGGAAAAGCATGTATCCGGTGAACAGTTCCTCATCCTGGTCTTTCTTACTGTCCCAGTCCTGTGGTCTCCAATGCACATCTTGAGCCAGCAGTCAATCAACCTAATTCTCTCCTTCCACATACTGCTAAGCCTTAGTAAGTGTAGTGCGCTAATAACCAAATGCCTACCTGTGCACTAATAACCAAACTCCTACTTGTGCACTAATAGCCAAACTCCTACCTGTGCACTGATAACCAGACTCCTACGTGTGCACTAATAATGAAACTCCTACCTACTGCTGCTACTTCTTTGCTCATTGTCACTGACTTCACTGAAGTCCTTTCCTTAGGTCATTATTCCTCATATGGACTACTAAATAAAAGCAAGCACTTTGTTGCCTAACCACCTTGATCAATGACAGGCCCATACTGATGATAGTTAAGCTTAGGTCATTGAACACCTTCTAGTGTCTCTCACCTCTACCTGCCTCTACCTGATGCCTCTAATGTGTGAATACCCCACCAAAAGTATTATCTCTGCACCTACTTGGCTCTGCCTCCTAACCCCCAGCCCACTGTGCTGTGTTCACATGCCACCTAACACTTAGTGCTATTATTGTATAAACACAGTCCTTTACTTGGACCCACACAAAAAAGTTGGAAGAAAATCACATATCTAGTATATAACATGTCAAGTACAGAGCGTAAGTATTAAAATGTCTGTACATTGATTACATGATCCAGAAAATATCTGCAAGTTAATTTCATCATCCCAAGAAAAGTAAACAACCCAAGCTAGATTACATTGTCCTTAGATTATAATGGAAAAGCTAAACATATGACACTACTGAAAGATAATTCAACTGTACAGCACTCCAAAACAGTAAATCAAATCATAGTATTACAATTTAATCTAATATCATACAAACACTCAAAAAGGAAAGGAGTCTTTCCTGTTTGCTACCGTGGAAAAACAGTAAATACATCAGTCATAAAAGAATCGGAAATATACAAAGTATCTCATAACTAATTAAGACTCAAAACACATAAATATATCATGGAAACAAATAAATAATGACAATTAAGAAGAAGAATGCTTAAATCAACAAATGTAGGCAATCCAAATGTGGAAGAAACAAGTATACTACTCATGTACCAATACACTTGCCCAGTGTTTCCTGAAATCCATTAATTCAAATGCCCTGGACCAGCTCATTCTTACCCCCACTAGAGGTAGCAACATTTTTGAACTGGTCATTACTAACATGGGCGACCATTGCTCTACACCAATAGTTAACTCCTCTCTGGTTAGATCTGACCACAGACTAATAACCCTGAAAATCTAAGGCCATCCTGAGGGCTCAGTCATCTCTGTGTCTGTTCTCTTTTTTTTTTCTCTTCTGGATGCCCTAACCTCTCTATACCCTGTCTTCCATAATTATTGATTTGTCTGAGGACTACTCCCATCTTTGGGCAACATCTCCCCTAGGACACCATTATCAATAAATGGCCTGCCACCCAGGAATGACACATCCATCCGTCACAACTCTTCCAACAGTCACCCAAACTGCTAATCTAACCATGCTTGACTGAGCCCTGGTGGCCTCTCCCAGTAAAAATTATAATTTTTTGGTAGAGCCTTATGAATTACACTATACCACTTTCCAATTTGAAAAAAACAGCTAATTTTATCACTAATAATGTATTTATTCATTAGATAGTGAGTTAATTTATTCCTCATTTGAACCCTATGGTTATCACAACATGGACATACGCAGACCTTCTCAGCTATTACTATGTGTCTGTCTGAGTCTAATACTTATTCAACTTTCTGTCATTTCATCTCTTTTATTTACTCCTTGGTGGAACAAGATTTGATGTGTCAGTTTATTATACCACTTTGTGTTAATTTATCACAATAAGAAATCAGGGCACTAGCTTTTTAAGTGCTACATGGACTCTGTTGGATAACTAATTAGGAAAGAAAATCGTCGTAAACAAAAGAAGGGAGATTGAAAATAAAGGAATAAAAATTAAAAACTACACAAAACTTGAATTCTTTAACATATTAAAATAGCAATGTGATGAAATGTTTGAACGCAAAAAAATGCTGTTAGCTGATGCTGGTGGTGAACATAAACAAAACATAACACAAGTCAACCCACTAGTAACTTTGACACTGGTTGTTCTTTCCTCTTACCTTCCTAGGAGACAAACAGCTGGTCATCTTTCCTAAAAGGCTGAGTTTTGTGTAGGTAGTATCTGAGCTGCCTGTGCAAATCCAGAGAGTGAATAACCCATTTTCCCTTATTCTTTGGTTCAGGAAAGAAGACTGGGAGATGAATAGCATGGCTTTAAGTAAAGATTTTAGGGACAAAAGTAGGGTTTGTTCTCAAATAATCCTTTCTTTTTGAAAAATGAAGTCTGACTCACCAAAAGTGCTTGTAACTCAGACTTCATGTTTCAAAAAGACAGGATTTTTTTATGAACAAATCCTACCTTTGTCCCTAAAGTCATCTCAGAGTTTATTAAAAGTTAGACATACTCACCTTGTAACTCACATACTAACCTTGTAACTTTGTAACTCACATACTCACCTTGTAACTCACATACTCACCTTGTAACTTTGTTACTCACATACTCACCTTGTAACTCACATACTCACCTTGTAACTTTGTAACTCACATACTCACCTTGTAACTCGCATACTCACCTTGTAACTTTGTAACTCACATAATCACCTTGTAACTCACCTTGTAACTTTGTAACTCACATACTCACCTTGTAACTCACATACTCACCTTGTAACTTTGTAACTCACATACTCACCTTGTAACTCACATACTCACCTTGTAACTTTGTAACTCACATACTCACTTTGTAACTCACATACTCACCTTGTAACTTTGTAACTCACATACTCACCTTGTAACTCGCATACTTACCTTGTAACTTTGTAACTCACATACTCACCTTGTAACTCGCATACTCAACTTGTAACTCACGTACTCACCTTGCAGATGTCAGAGCAATAAGTAGCACCATCCTCCATGTTAAGCAACCTCAACTCATTCTCATGAGCTGCTTCAAATGAGGACTTTGTAAGCTTTTCAAACAAAATTGAGATCCTAAGGAGAAGCCACCTGTTTCTGAGGTGGGAAGATATGTTTTTCAAAAACTGCTTTACTTCAGCATTGTTAGAAAAGTGCAGATCTAAGGGCAGACAAACAGAAATCACTGAAAATGTACTTTGAGGGAAGAGTACAGCAAATCATGCAAACCATTGGACGGTAACTTACACAAATAATCAAGCCAGATGCATCCATGCACATCAAGGATCCTGGTTTCTGTTGTGGAATCAACTAGAAAATCTTCTCTACTTATCCAGATGTGATTTCCTATTAATAGGTTTTCTGGCCTACTTCAGTGTCTGCTGTGCTTCTTCAGAAAAAAAAGGTACCTAACAGGTATTAAAATCTTATCATACAGACAGATAGTTGAAACATTTCCATAATGAGATGTATCAGACTCTTCCTGTTTTGTATGAGTTAATCCAGTCTTTGGGGAAGCTTGTGGTAATTGCCTCTGGCCAGGGTGAAGAGAAGGGAAGAGAGAGCCTCTATTGCCTTGGTCAGAAAGGAGTCGCCACCACAATTTTTGGGAAGTTCTTCTGTATATTTAGTAGAATCTTGGTAATCAGTGGAAAAGGTAGAAAAGCATTCAAGAACAATCCTATCTGTGTGAATGCGAAGCATCTGTCTTCTATGCCTGTTTGCAAGAAATTGCATTACAAAATTTCTCTATTTATTTGTTCTGAATTGAGGTGAACAAATCTATGTGATGTGCTTCCCACATGTAAATCAGATCTTGGAAGATCCCACGATGAAATTTCTGCACATTGTGGTTCTTTCCTGGTCCTGTTGAGCTTGTTTGCAATAAGGTTTTGCTCTGATGGAATATATGCTAAGTGAACAGTGAAGCTGAGTTGAATTGCTTCCTCCCTGGCCATCATAGCAAGTCTGCAAAGGGGATATTATTTTTTATTTATAGGTTCATAGGTTCATAGGTAGGTACTAGGCTATTGGCTCTAGGGCCTATACAAGCCTAGCCAAAAAGGTACCCTGGCTTTCGCCACCCAAGAAAATTATTTTCCTGTGCCCCTGTCAAGCAGAACCACAGAAGTGATCCTCGGGGTGAATTTCCTAGTATCCATTCAATCATCAAGATTTTTCTTGAAGAGTGCTAATGAGGAGCTCTGTTTGACATAGATAGGTAGTCTGTTCCAGAGTATGGGAAGTCTCTGGGACAGGAATCTATCCCTCCAGCATGTTCTGTTTATTGTTGTGACAAGATTTAGGTCCCTAGAGCATGTAGCTCAGAGGGATTGGGATTTCTTTAAGTGGAGCATGTCCAACAGCTCTGGGTTTGACATAGCTTTGTATGTTAGGCACAGATCGCCTCTGAGTAGGCAATATGTGATGGAGTAAAGCTGGAGTTTTTTGAGACGGTCTATGTAAGGCATCTGTTTGAGGCCAGTAATTCTCTTTGTGAGGTATTTTTGCGGCCTTTCCAGTTGTTGTAGATATCTTGTGAGGTACATAGCAAAAGGGGCATTGTACTCTATAATGGGTCTAATGAGTGATGAGTAGAGGGGAACAATGACCTCTTTTTTTCTGGATGAGAAACCTTTTGTGATGAGGTGTGCCATGTAGAAGGATTTCCTGACGACCGTGGTGATGTGATTATCAAAGGAGAGACTACTGTCCACCTGTGTCCCAAGGTCTCTTATCACACTTTCGGTGTTAAGTAGACTACCGCCTATGTGGTAGTTCATGGGTACAGAGTTTTTACCAAAGGGGATGACAATGCACTTTTTGGCATTGAGCTTGAGACCATGTCTTTGACACCAGGCATCTGTCTCAGTGAGGCCCTTTTGTAGGATGTCTACATCATTAGGAATTTCGATTATGGCTCCTAGTTTGCAGTCATCTGTGAATTTAGTTAGCCAAAGACCTTATGTTTTAGCCTGTACTTCAGAGAAGTAGATACCAAACAGGAGAGGACCCAGGACTGAACCCTGTGTTACTCCACTTGTCACTGGTCTGAAGTCTGATTTGGAGTCTGCTACTTTCACAGTGTGGGTTCTGTCAGTAAGCCAGTTGGCAACCCATCTTGTGACATAGGGATTTATACCTAGTTTAGTGAGTTTATCTATAATTCCAGAGTGGTGGGATGGTGTTGAATGCCTTGGCGAGATCTAGATAGGCTGTGTGAACCACCTTACCCTCATCTATGGCTTTGGTGACTACTTCAAAGAAGTCTATCAGGTTTAGGAGACATGATCTGCCTTTTACAAACCCAAACATTGTGGGGTCCAGAGTTTGGAGATCTCCAATGCCTTTGTTTATGAGTTCCATGATGATACGTTCCATGGCCTTGCAGACGAGGCTCATCAGGCTAATGGGGCGGTAGTTCCCAGGGTCTGTTGTGGCCCCCCCTTTGTGGAGTGGGATAACTGTCACGGTGCACCATTCAATGGGCACAAAGCCTGAGGTGAGGCTATGATTGAACATGGTACTTAGGTGGGGTACCAGTTCATTCTGTAGTTCATGTAGAAGGCAGCCTGGGATGTTGTCAGGTCCCATGGATGCTGTGTTCTTGGCTTTGGAGAGTGAGATTTTTACCTGTGCAGCCGTGATTACAGGAACTTTGCATTCTTCCAGTATAAAGACAGGCCCTTTAGGGGGTGAGAGGGGGGTAAAGTTTACACTGAACCTATCTGCCAAGGATGTTGGCAATATCAGTTGGTTCTGTATATTTAGTCCCATTGTGCTGTAACTCAGAGCAGATCTGAGTGCTGCCATTGAGATTTTTGACATAGCTATAGAATGCTTTGTGGTTGTCTTTAGAATCAGCAGCAATTTTGTTTTCATAACTAGCTTTGGAGGATTTTGTGAGGGATCTCAGCTTCTTACTGAGGCTGACCAGGGAGTTCCTCCAGCCGTAGGATTTTACTCTTTTTTTGCAACAGTTTCTTTCTTCTGTTGTAGAGTTTCTTTATGGCAGAAGACCACCAGATTGGCTTCCTTTTTTTGCCGGATAGCATCTTCATTCTGTTAGGGATAGTACAATCCATGCACTTGTGTAAGTGCTTATAAAATGCATTTGTGTAGGATTCAGCAGTCGTACCTCTATTGTCCATCTACATGGGTGTCGTGAAGTTTGCCCCTTCTGTCTTAAGAAGCGTGAAGTTGGCTTTGGAAAAGTTTTTACGGTTGTTTTCCTAATGGGGGGTGGGAGCGGGATGTGGATGTCTAGGGTGATTAGTTTGTGGTCGGATCTGACCAACGAGGAGCTGACCTCTGATGTGGAACACTGGTCACCCATGTTGGTGATGACCAGGTCTAGGATATTACTGCCCCTGGTGGGGGTGTGGATAAGTTGATCCAAGGCATTGAAACTGATGATTTCCAGAAAGCATTGAGCAAAAGAGCTGGTACATGAGTAGTTTTCCCAGTTAATGGTGGGGTAGTTGAAATCACCCATTATTAGAGTGTTGGGTTGTGCCTTAATATTTTCCAGTGTATCAAGAAAAGAGGAGTGGGAATCCTGGGGCATGGTGGGAGGTCTGTAGCAAGCTACAATCTGGATTGTGGTTTTGCCCAGAGTTAGTTGAACTTGGATAATCTCGGATGCATTATGCTGAGCAGCTAGCTTGGAGGTGTGGATATCCTTAATGAATATGGACACGCCTCCACCTTTAGTGTTTCGGTCCGGGTTTGGTGGCCAAAAGGTGTGGTATGAATTATAGCCTGGTAATGCAGGGGTGCTCTCTGGAGCTTTGAACCAGGTCTCTGTCACTGCACAGATGTCAATGTTCTCCATTTTAAGGAGTGCCTCAAGTGAGTGCATTTTGAGGTTTAGACTTCTAGCATTGAGTAGCATTACCCTCAGATTTTGCTTGCTTGTACCTGTTACGGTGGTGAATTTGTCATTTGAACCTTGCCTAAAAAAGGGGTGGCAAGAGCCTTTGCCAGTATCCGGAATCCTAAGGGCGACAGGTGCAGGCCATCTCCGGCAAAGCAGCGTGGTCTGTTGATCATGTCATCCCAGGCAGACAGATACTGGATTCCCTTTGAATGACACTAGAAGCTTAGCCAATTGTTAAAGTCAATCATTTTGTCCTTGTACTGTGGTGTCATTCTCGGTGATGGCAGGATGCTACTCAAGGCTAGGGTCATACCGGCCTGGGCTACAAGATCAGAGAGCTCCTCCATGTCTCTTTTCATGTAGTCCAGGGAGGTACGTCTCAGATCGTTCACACCAACAATGAGAATGACAGCCATATTTGTACTTGTTGTGAAATGACCTGAGTGCGTGTGTTATATGGCGGATCCTGGCACCTGACAGGCAGCTGACAGTAACTTTTTCCTTGTTTAGCCTGGTGAGTGGAACATCAGTGTGCCTGACTATAGAGTCACCTATGACTAGAGTGTTGGGTATGTTATGCCTTATGGGCTGTAGTATTTATTTTATTTTACATTTGTTGACCGGGATACTCCGACTGGATGTATGTACATTTTCAGCAGAGGCCTGGGGAGAAAAGCTCCATATTAAGACAATTTACAAGACAGAAATCTTGATCATATACAATACAGATAATGTCAGACAGGTAATACATTTCAAATACAGGAACATTTATATAGTACTGTTACAGTAATATACCAACATACCCGACTAAATAAGTTAAACATTTTGAGTAAAAGGATTAATAAAACATTTTTTTTTTAAATATTGTTTACAAAGTTTACCAAACCTTATGAGGTGAGCTACTACACTAGGAATTAATAGAGAATATCAGAGCACCTGAAATAGCATGTTAAAGATAGATAGTAAAGGATGGTCCTGCTAGGGGAGAAAGTGTCAGTCAGGATTTGTGCATAGGCAAAACCATTGGGCTTTAAGGAAGATTCTTAATTGCTTCTTGAAAAGTGGGGTAGAAGAAAGGGCTGTTAGTTCAGTTGGAAGAGTGTTCCAAGAGTTACCAATAGAGTTTGAGAACAAGCTATCTCCAGATTTGTTGTTGGACTTTAGGGTAGCTACTAGTACCCTATTAGCTGATCAAAGGGTTGTTAGATTTTTATATGGGCAGATAAGGGTAGAGAGTATGGGTGTATCTGTGGGATGGTGTAAGATCTTGTGTATTGTAGTAAGTTGCTGGAAAAGAATCGGGCTTTGCAATTCCAGCCATCCTAGCAATTTAAGATTTTGGCAGTGGTGGGTTCGAAAAGGGGCACCAGTGGCAACTCTAGCTATGTTATTATAGGGTGTTTCCAACTTATGAAGATTATTTTTGGATAAGTTGGTATATATTGGGAATGCATAGAGAAGGGTGGAGATTAAGTGAGTTTGGGCAATAGCAGTCCTCTCTAGAGGTGTGAGATAGGGTTTATGTCTGTAGAGGAAACCAAGTCGAAATTTAGATTATGATCAATTGTTACACCTAAAAGTTTGGTGGTTGTGTCCAGAGTTATTACAGTACCATTATTAGATGTAATTATGAAGTTGATAGTAGGAGACTTCTGAGTGGGAGAGAATAGTACCAATTTCATTTTTTTGGGGTTAAGAAGGAGACAGGGTTGATGGAACCAGTTTTCAACTAAGGTAAATACTGCTTGGGTACTCGAATGAAGTCCAGCAGGCGAGGAGGCTGAACATATTAATGTCGAGTCATCAGCATATTGTATGCAGGTGGTTTGTGGAAGGGATATTTTCAGATCATTTATGAAAATAGTGAAGAGGAGGGGTCCCAGAATAAAGCCTTGTGGGACTCCAAGAGTTATAGGGAGAAGAGTAGATACTTTATTTTCCCAGAGGACTGCTTGTTGTCTATTTCCTTACAATTTTTATTAATGCAGTCAGAAAAGGATAGTAGAGCAGTTGTAGTACTAAGGAAAGGCCTAAAACCATGCTGGCGGGTGGTTTTGGAGGAGATGATCAAGTAGCTGACGGTGAATACATCTCTCCATAATTTTTGCTAAGGGGGAAAGTAGGGCTATGGGGCGGAAGTTTGAGAGTTCATTTGAGTTCCCACCCTTATGCAGTGGGATAATATATGAAACTTTCCAGAGGGATGGGATGGCACTTTCTGTAATGGTTCTGTTAATTAAGATGGAAACAGGGTAGGCAAGCACTCCAGCTGCCATTTGAAGGTATTCAGCTGGGAGGAGGTCAGCTGATGGAGTGCATGGTTTAAGCTTAAGAAGTAGGGAGTGTATGAGAGATGTTGGGACAGGCTGCAGTTGTAATACTTGGGGTAGGGTGGTTGGCAAGGATGAGTCAGTGGTTGGCATGGACGAGTCAGTGGTGGTAACAGGTAGTAAGGTATTTGCTAAAGATTGAACAGTTTCTGAAAAAAAATTGTTAAAAATATCAGCAATTTGGTTGGGAGAATTATGAGTCAAGTTAGAGGGGGTAGGTGTTTTGGCTTGTCCAGGATGGAGTAATATATTATCGGTACCCCTTCATGTGTTTATGTGTCACATCACTATGGTATTATCTGAATACACTAGCAGTGGTCCTGCGGACCAGAGATCACACCAGGCCTTCAAAATATTAGTTAAGAGTCTACATATCCCTGCCATTTATGTACTTCTGTCGGTCTAATGGATCCCCCAGAGCTTGCGCCTTTACCCGTTTTGAAATTGCACCCCACACCAGGCCTGAAGCATCTGTGTTTGCTGACTTGAGGGGAATCACAAGGGAGAACTGAGGATCTGGACTGCATGCAATCTGGTCTACCCACCAACAAAACTCCCTCATTACAAATCCTAAGATAGGAATATAAAAAGTCAAAGCATGTAAATGCTGGGCTGGACTGATTTGAGGTACGACTGTATTTTCTTCATATGTAGTCCGGGAAGGGGAAGTATGAGACTCATGGATGCCCTGTACTCCAGAATCTGCAGAAACTAATTCAGGAACAAGTTTTAGAACATTTCTACTTTGGGTGGGGTGAGAAAGACTCTTCCCAAGGTCAAGTCCAAGTAGCATCCAAATAAAACTATTCTAAGTGCTACAAATTGATTTGAAATCCCACATTGAGTAGAAACTATTTTGCCATCGTTAGATACTCTTGACCACTGGAAAAAAGAGTCTTCAAAAATAAGACAGCTGTCCAAATATGCAGTAAGCAATTTCTGGAGCTAAGCATTTTGTGAACATCCTTAGTGCAGCAGACAGCCCAAAGGGTAAAATAGAGAAATTATTATATAAGCCAGACACAGCAATTTTTTTTATGCCTTTAGATCATTCTACTGCTTCGGCTCTACAGTGGTCCATATTCACACTAGGTTTACCAGACAATCTCCTGGTCCTCTGGACATACTCTGGTATTGCTGAGGCTACTCATGGATCCTGATGGTATCCTGGGGCTCACTTGTCTTTGTATCCATCTGGAGTTTTTTACTTTGTATGCTTTACCAACTCCCCTCCCCATCTCTCACACTATTGACTATGCCCAAGGGCAATTCCCTGTTTGGATGATGCCTTCCCTTAGGGAGCATCATCAATGAACACCATCTCACCCAGAATGGGTGTGCCCATCCCTCCTGGCACTTTTTCAGTTGCCCAAGATGATAATTGGACCTGGGTTGCCTGGCCAGTAGTCAAGGTTTGATACATCTACACTGTCAGTATGGCCAGACAGAACAAATCTTAAGAAATTTCTGAATTGTCTGGCAGTAGGATTATGGTTATAAGTGTCCATTACATCCAGCTTTACCATGAAACTAGACTTGGAATGAATGGAAAAAGATGTTGAATTCATAACATCTTGAACTTGGAAATCTACACGTGGAGGTTTCAAATCAAAATATCCAGTACTGGCATCCAGCAAACCTGGTTTGGGAACTAGAAAAATCCTTGAACAATAACCCTTGCCAAGAATGTTTAAATATACTGGTTCTATTAGTCCCTGTGAGAGTATGTTTTACAAGGTCAGAGGAAACTGAGCAGTCTGGTTCTCTGGGTCTGAGAGAGTATTCTGGAAAGACAGGAGGGATTCCCATTACCAAGAGTATCCTTCTTGGATTATCCTTAGACCCAAGTGTCTGAAATTATCTGAATCCAAAAGGTAAATTGAAGTCTGAGGAATCTGGAAAGGTTGCCATGGTGGTGGAAGGAAGTCTGAACCATCGGATAGTCATGCTATCTGGGAAGACTCTCCTTGATTTTTTGAAGCTTTTCCCTTGTTTTAGAGATATTTTTTCATTACTTATCTCTCCACATGACTAATGGTCCCTTGATATTTTAACTGTTTGTTGATGAAGAGGGAAGAGGATAAAGTAAAACTGTTATTATGTTTGAAAAAGGAGGCTTGAAAAAGCTGTGCCACTCCTTGTATCAGATTTACATTTTCCTCACACTTCAGCTGCAGAAGGGCAAAATACAAAGTCTTTATATAAGGGAGAATTAAAAATTTCAGATTTAACTTCAGTAGGGAGGATTTGAGAAGGAAACCATGTATGTCTTCTCAAAAGTGATCCAGAAGCAACTGGTATGAAAGCAGAATCAGTGGCATCATAAGCACATTTAAAATATGTTTACTCACCTGAGAAATGGCTGTCACAAAAGTATTTAAATAATTGTTTACCTCAGAAGCAGGAAGGCTAACCAATGAGTTTTGCATATTCTTGAACAAAGCCAGCAAATACTTTCACATATGGACTTGGCAGTTTAAAATCCTAAAAATTAAAGTACATTCTCTTCCCCAGTTTTTCCATTGCTTTCCCCTTATTATCAGAAGGTGTGCAGTCACAGTCAAGTCACCCATCAGCGGCTGAGGCCAGAGAAATCTTACAAGACATCTTCACAAATTGCTTCTTTTTATACACTAGGGAAGGTGATGCCATAGAGAGACTGCTGCTCTATAGGTATACCAAGAAAGAGAATGGGAAACGTAATGCAAAAGAATGGGTAAGGAAAAATAGCTAGTGGTTCTGAAGTGCATATACTGATAAAAGGCCACATAAGCTCAGTATCTTTTCATAACACAGTAATCATTAAAACTAAGTTTTCTAGTTTTAAGGCAAACTATTTTCCTCACAAAACTTCACAGAAGCATCAACAACTTCTATAAAGATAAATGGGTGCTAACTTTCTCTTTGTTTTACAAACACTAACACAAATTATTGTCAAATAAATGCAAGTTTTCCAAAGAAAATTAAATGTTAAAATGAAGGCTTTCCTCAGTGGGGACTTATCTGCACAGCTTGAAGATCACATCCATCTGTCAGGAAATATGGGAACTTCCAATTACAAGTGTTTGTTTTGGTAGCAGAAAAGCTCTCTAGCTTTTATTGCTCCTCATACCTTTTATATGGAGTGTCCCACGTGCTCCTGGTAGGTTGAGCACATGGAAAGCACCCAAAGCTTTGAAAAGTTGGCTGGAGCTGGATGGGTAAACTCATAGTTTGCCTTGTGAAAATGTGATATTTTGTGAACAGCAAGTACATATGTAGTATTTTGGTGGCCTTGTTAAGTCTAAAGAGGTAGAATAGATACAAAATGCAGATGAATGAAAGCATGCTAAAGTCTTTTCATTCACTAGTCTTAACAAACCAATTTTTTGTTGCTTTTGCTGCACAAATAGTAATACACACAAGTATTAATAATCAAAATGAAACAGAAGGAATGACATGGCTGAAATGTGGTATCATATTTAACAGTGAATAGGCTAGAATTTCTTGACTGTTTTGTGATCAAGCATTTGGAAAAAATACAATGAAGTGCTGAAAATCTAAATGGTCATTAGAAAAACAAAAGTCAGTGCAGATGAAATTAAAATGATCTGCAGACAGAAATAAATAATAGCATGCTTAATTGTTCTTTTAAAGAAAAGGAAAACAAAAGAAAATTGATATATTTAAAATATCCAAACTGTGTTTGCTTGCTAACAGAAAATAAAAATTGCTAGCTATTATTTTCTGTGTGCATTTATAGACCAATATGAATACAAATTCCTAACTTACATGCATTTCTATTGACCTAATTAAAGAGTAAAACCCACAAATAATAATTTCTGTTGTCATATTCTGAAACCTGTAAGTGCTCCATGTATTAGTCCACTAATTGTTGCATAAAAAAAATTGCCAGCACGTTCCATGTTAGTCATTGTATTTTGAGGGGCTCCTGACAATTAAATGTAGTAAAGAGAACTCCGTGGAAAAACAAAATAAGCTAGCCTTGAAAATAGTGACCTGAAAGCCTTTTTGTTTGAAGTAATCCACTGTTATATTTGTGTAGGTATTTTGTGTCTGGACTGCCAACCTGAGTAGAATATACAAGTTCTCAAAACTGAGCTTTAAAATTTCCAGTTTATTCAAAGTAATGAGTGCTTTTATCTATCAAACTTCTTCAGACACAAGAAGAAACATTGTAGATGGGAAGACATGTCCCTGCTGAAGTCCTATTCCTACCTTGAATGTATTTCACTTAACACTGAGAATTTGGGCACAAATTTCATTCCTGAATTACAGGAACTGATAGCCATATAGGGGCTGCCCTGGCCTCCATTGTAATGCAATTTATTTTTTTTATTTATTTAACATTTGTTGACCGGGAATGTCCGACTAGGTTCCACAGAGCCTGTTTTCAGTGGAGGCCCGGGGAGAAACGCTCCACATGCATGTCTTTGCAATGCTTCCAACAAGACATTTCAGGGCACATGATTATAGATTTTTCTATGTGCACAAAACAAAAAGTGACTCCTCATGCAAGAACTGGCATTAGAAATACTTGGTAGCATCTCAGATATCTCAAAGACCAACCTACAAATCGACTGTATTGAAGATTCCTAGTTTCCATTACATAAAAGAAAAAATTTCTGAGGTGAATTATTTGCCATACTTGTTTATTAGAATGATACTATTTTCCCAGCTAGAGCCCGCTATCTAACAATATTCTTCAGATTATGTTTGTGAAGCACAATTCAATAAACTGTCAATGTGCATCAAATGGATTCAGCAAGAAAGGTCACTTCACATCAGCATGAAAGTGATGAAAACAGTTTACATGACCATAACTGTCTCCGAAAGCAATTTTTCTCTAGGTGATCTTGAATTCAGTAGATGGAATACTGCATTAATGTGGCGCATAAATAAATGAGGTGGACTGACATCCCTCCAACTTTGGAAAGACATAATTTGGAATAGGAAAGGGACAATATAACTCAGTATTAATCTCTCAGTGTTTCATATTCCAGGTTTGCAAAATCTGTCAGGAGATGCTGTAAGTAGTAGGATAACCCTGCTATATGGATGGAAAGTGAATCCAGATGTTAGTTCTTCTAGAAATAAACCTCATTGTTATGCATTACAAAAAGCAGGTAACAAAATTATGTTCCCTCATCAAATAAATGCAAACACTTAAAAAATGAATTGTATAGAGTCAAATCAGTATCTGTTTATTTACCTATCTTTCTATCTGTGTATGCATCTATTTATCTATCTGTCTGTATATCTAGCTAGCTACACACATTTTAAAAAAACAGATGTAAACTTCTTTAAAGGAATGCAAGACAACAAGAGAATTGGGATAGTATTATTGTGAAAGTTGCTCTACTTGAAAGTATCTATAAAGTATTGGAAACTTTGCCTATATAATTGGCTTAGAATAAATTATACCATTTTACACTAAGCTGTAATGTCATCACTTTTTGTTGCCTCAAGCACAGGTAGTTCTTTTCTCTTAAAATACAAAATGAATGTGAAAATGTAAAATTCAGTGCAAAAATGTTAATCACAACTTGATAAAAAGAGCATAACACTTTTCAGTGCCCACTACCGGAATTACACTTAGCAAAATGTGAAAAAGCCAAATGCCTAAAGTACAGTTGTTGAAACTACCTATAAATAACTACTTAGAGATGAAAAAATGTATTTTACTGTTAGGAGCTTAATTTTCCACTTGACTTGTCACATTGCTTACTGATCTGAAATTTTGTTATGGTCATTATATTATGATTTCTTCTTTATTAAATTGTATGGAAGAAATAAAGCAATCATTCACTCAGTGATAACAATATTGAACAGATTAGTTATGTGCAGGAGAAGTTCTCTGTTTGCTCTTCTTCCTCCCTATATCTGTGGTGTGTGTGTGTGTGTGTGTGTGTGTGTGTGTGTGTGTGTGTGTGTGTGTGTGTGTGTGTGTGTGTGTGTGTGTGTGTGTGTGTGTGTGTGTGTGTGTGTGTGTGTCTTTGGCAGTAGACTGGTATCTTGTCCAGGGTAAGCTTTGATGTCTAACAGCAGCCAGTAACAAGTTCAAGCTCCCCCTAGAAGTGGATAAAGTGAGCATTAGAGAGTGAATAAATGAACTAATGATAAATGAATGAACGCATGAAGAAATGGCATACATTGTTGCCTTAGACAAATAATCATAACTTTGCTCTTACTTTTCACCATGGCATATTTAGGCATCTAATTCATGAAGTAAACAAATTACTTTTAGAAATTATGTTCTAAATATGAATTTGTACAGTGAGTTAAATCACCTTCTGAGAATTCATGGTGAATTAAATTTGACACAGTATATAAAGTAGGCATCAAACTAAGTATTCGGAAAATGCTACCCAAACAGTATTATTTTTGCTGAATAAAACTGTTTCCCAAACTGCAGCAGGTCAAGATATGCCAAATGCCATAGCAAAAGAGAAAGGTGACAGGAAGCAATGTCCTACAGATATTGAATATGGTAAAGTGAAATATTTTTTTTCAGGAAAAAAAAAATATTTAGATTGAATTTTGATGTTGAAGTTGGATGAATTTTTTTGGCAGTGGTATAGTATTCAGACGGTGTATGGGAGGTAGCAATGGGCAGATAATGCACTGTGAGTACATGCATAAATAAGTGATATTTACTACCCTTTTGACATCAGTAGGCAGCCTTATTGCATGAGATACAGTTGGGTTAGGAATCTATTTTTCTGCTCTGTGTATGGTTGTTTGTATAAAGCAAGGCAAATCTTACTTCCAAGTTATTCAGACCACTGACTAAGAATAAAATATAGGTGAGGTACAAGTTAATTACTCAGCCCGCCCATCATACAGCGCAATCTCTTAGCACAAGAAATCTGGACTAGTCCTGAAATAATGGGAGACAAAAGCCCAAAAACAGGGATGGCTTTTAAATATCTCTCTTATAAATTCTCTCATATAAACTTAGAAAAATGCTAGAATATCAGGTTTTGTATTAGCATATGCATTTTCTGAAGGAGTCTGAAACTTAAATATGTGTCATTATTTACTGACTGCAATCTTCAGTGATTTGCCAGAAAAACACAAAGTGAATGAGGACCAGACCAAAGATAAGAGTCAAAAATATGGACATTCTGTGAAAATCTGGAAAGTTGAGAGGTATGCCACACAGATTTGCACTAAACTGGTAATTAATGGTAACACATTTACTGAGCTGGTATACATGGTTAACCTGTGAGCTGACAGGTTTGATGAAAACTTCACTCCCCTGTCCCCATCACACGTACCTCGTGACATCCCTACCACCTGTCCCCTACCTTGTATCTTAAAAAGAGCAGGTCATAAATGCCCTCTCTAAGGCCAAACACACAGCATCAATGGGACCTGATAACATCCCAGGCTGCAACCCACATGGGCTCAAAGAAGAATTAGCATTACCATTGGGTACTCTTTTCAATCACAATCTAAGCACTGACTTTGTCCCAGCTGGATGGAAAATAGCCATCATTATCCCCTTGCACAAAGGGGATGTTTATACAAACCTGTTAACCTGACTAGCCTTATCTGCAAGGCCATGGAGAGAATCATCATGGACCTTATCAACAAAGATATAGGCTATCTCCAAACTAGGTCCTACACAGTCTGGATTTCTCAAGGGAGATCATACCTGTTAAACCTGGTGGACTTGTTCAAGATAGTCACCTGGGCCCTGGATGAAGAGAAATCTGTGCATACAACCTACCTAGACCTAGCCAAGGCATTTGACACTTTCCCTCACACAGGCATCATTGGCAAACTCTCCCTGCTAGATATCAACCCTTATATCATATGGTGGGTTGCAAACTGGCTCACTGATAGAATCCATACAGTCAAAATAGGGGAATCCACCTCTAACAACAGACCTGTAACCAGTGGTGTTCCTCAGGAATGCGTCCTGGGATGTCTACTGTTCAGAATCTATTTCTCCGAAGTACAAGCTAAAACCAAGGGACTGTGGCTGCCAAAGTTTGCTGATGACTGCAAACTGGGTGTGGTCATAGAATCTCCAAATGATGTCAACATCCTTCAAGAAGGTCTTACACAAACAATTGATTGGTGGCAAAGTCATGGCCTCAAACTCAATGCAAAAAAATGTATTATCATCCCTTTTAGTAAGAGCGATGTACCTGCAAATTACCACATCAATGGCAATAATCTAAGTACATACTCAGTGGTGAGAGATGTGGGCACTCAGGTTGACAGCAACCCTGCCTTTGATAACCATGTTTCCACAGCAGTAAGAAGGGCATTCAATACAGCTCATGTCATAAGTAAGGGCATTACCTCGAGAAAAGAAGTTATCACCTCCCTGTACATTTTACTCATTAGGCCAATAATTGAGTACAATGCCCCATTTGGTATGTATATTTCAAAGCACCTGCAGCAATTGGAGAGACCACAAAGTTTCCCCACAAGGAAAATTCAAGGTCCTCAACAGTTATCCTATGGGGATCAGATGAAACCATTGTCACTTTATTCTGTTTCATACAGACTTCTCAGAGGTGATCTCTGCCTTGAATATAAGATGATCTTTGACTTTGCTTTATTGGAAATTCTAAATATACAGAAGTCAAATGGCACATGGGTTGCTGCTCTAAGGACCTAAACCTGGTATGTGACCTCTATAGAACCTACTGGAGGGACAGATTTGTCTCCTAGAGGTTACAGCACCTTGGGAATAGACTCCCACTACATGTCTAACAGAACACCTCAATGGCCCTCTGCAAACGCAATCTGGATGATCGGATGGGTAACTATAAATTCACCCTGGGTATTCCACCTGTGTCTCTGCTAGACAGGGGCAGTAGGTCCTGATTGTGGTAACAAGGGTAAATTTGGATAGGTTTGTAAAGGCCCTCAGGACATTAGCCTAGTAGCTTCCTAGAATCCTATGATCCTATGATAGATGCATTTGTTTGATGTTTTTCATTGTTGTTTTGTTTTTAACATTTGTGTTTATGATCTGTCTTTTGTGTGTTTAGTTTTATTTTCTTACTTATTTAGGGTTTAATGGAGATTATCTTGATTTTTAACTTCAGAGAACTATCCGATATCTATTAGAAATGACTTTAATTGTAAATCTTATGAACCTAACTTTAATCTACTGTAGGCTTCTAATAATTATGAAATTTAAAGATTTACTGATTTTGGACCCATCTTTCCAAGATACCATCAGTGTGGACTCTATAACTATAAATGTTTGTTCTGTCTCTCCACAATTGCATCAAAAAAGCTGACTTTATCAGTGACCACGTCATTTCTATACAACTGCAAATTCATCATTAGGGTATTAGGACAGAAATGCAATAAGGCTGACACTTTCATCAGGGCTTGGCCTCTCTTCTACAGATACAGTGAAAGACACTCTAGAAGTAGTTGTTTGTGGGATTATGAGTAATGGGGACCTGGTGAATGCCTTAAGTAACAGCCAGAAAGATGATCATTTGGGGTTGTTTACTACCAAGAAAATGAATATATCTGCCATTTGTACAAAAAATCCATGTTATAATGAATATAACAATATTCTGAATCAAAAAGAAAAGCAGCAGTCTGCGCTGCAGAAAATGGATTGGCACCTGAGAGTAGATCTGAAGATAGTTGTTTTTTTAGAAAATGTTATCCCTGGCACAAAGTTCAGCTTTTCAGTGTGTATTTATAACAGATATGTTGTCATTACACACTGAGAAAAGGAGCACATCCAAATCACAGTGTTGTAAAATGCTAATCAGGAACAGAATCTGGGCTGAAAGCAATGACTTGCACTTCATTAGCTGAAAACTTTTTACAGCTGTCGTATGACCCACAGTGGCATGGAGTCACTATGTAGTGCTTTAATTTAAATGGCACTGTTTATTAACCTTTAGATAAAACAGTAAGCATGCTTTTTTATTCAAACGGGCATAGTTCTCAGCTATTTTTCTGTAGAATCAGGGACAAAATTAGAAAATAATCAGGGACTATGGCTCAAAATTTGGGATTCATTTAAAATGTTGTCAGCATTCACACAGAAAGTTGGCAGAAAATTAAAATTTGTCTTAGTATTCATTTTCTGAAAAACAAGTGTCTGTAACAGAAATGGTTGGTGTTATTAAATGATTTATATACACAATGTTCCTTCACAATTTCCACATTTTTCTAGGACAGTCCAACATTTTAGATATCCCTGAAATATAAAGAAAAATTGAGTGGTATAATTAATATTACCTAACACAGTAAATATTTTATTCATTAATAATGCAATGAAAACGGATATGCAAAATGTGACAAATGGAGGTAGCTACTGTAAAGAAAATGGTCAAAGGTACTGTTCAGTCATCAAGCTACAGAATCTCGAGAGTGGTGTGTGCAAAGGTACCCCCCCCCAGCTTTATTGCATTTTTTAATCAAGTTTAATAAGAAAAACAAATAAACCATTAGCAGTATAAAACATACAATGCAAATTATCCAGCATTCACAATATAAACTGCAATATATGGTCATACAGACCTTAACATAAGTTAAGTAATAAATGACAATCAAACAGGAATAAGCCAGCAGATGCTTGATGTACTGTCAGATTAACAATGTTACCAAATAGATACATAATACCAGCAAATAAAGACCAATAAAATTATTCACAGACTACAAATTCTACTTCTATGTAGCTAACAAACTGGAGCAATAAGGCAGATGGAGTTGTATACAGACCAGGCGATCCTATCAATGCACATACTCTTACTGGGCACTTTGCTTGAATAAAGTCCATTTAAAAAATGGTGTTACTCTACAGCCAACACATTATAACTAATCACTCTGCGAAGACCATTATTGACATATTCTCCAGATTTTTCTAATATGAGGCAATGTAAGCCATTGTGGTGGCTGACAGCTGTAACTATTCATATTCTTAACCAATCAGCTGTGCCATAGAGGAACAGGCAAATCATAAAGAAGGTAAAATAAATGGGAGATGCAAGCATCTTAATCCTTAATCACTGCAATGAGACCCAGTACAGAAAACTACAGTTATTTCCACCTGGGTTACGCAAATACAGCTTTGTCCGTATTGCTCTCAGGTTTAGGCCAAGCATCTCATCTATGCTAGGATCCAGCGGGTACCCAAGTACTTGAGAAGAGATGTAGACTACTTCAAGGGTACTTTAATGTTTTCTGAGATTTAGACCACTTCAAGGATAGTAGAACATTTTTGGATTGCATTTGCCTAGTAGAGGTGTTGATGGAAAATATTGCTGTTCTATCAGTGTTTAGCCACAAAACAGAAGTGATTGAAAGCAACTGTATGGACATAACTACTGGGGTGCTGTTTAAGGATGATACAATCACCCACAAACCACATAGTCATAGTATCAATACCAAAAAGTGACTAGCCAGTTCCTCACTATTATTCAGGGATCAGTTAAAGGTTCTATCATCAACACAAACAAAGTTGGAGAAAGGAGACAAACTTGGCATGCTCCATTCATAATCTTGAATGATACTGATATGAAGCCATCTGTGTGAACTGTCACTATAGAAGTCAAATGTAATGCTTTTATTCTGATATAAAGGATGCAGGAAAATGCATTTAGCCTATAATATATCACAGATACCTCAAGAGGATGGAATCAGAGGCATCTTCAAAGTACGTTAAGGTGGTTGCAGCTTGTTGTGGACCCTACTGAATGCCTCCTTTGTACAGGTTTTAGGGCACTTACGTAGTCTGCACTCAGTCCTCCAGACATGAGGTCAGCCTGAGTAGGTGACATGAGAACTAGTAGGTGGTTTACTAGGGTGAAAAGTAATGCTTTATATCTAAATTCAGTAATGACAATTGTCTATAATTTATCAGGGACACTATGTTTTTCCTTGACATTGGGCTGTGTGATGGCAGCAGTACCTGAAGAGGAACTCACCCTGTATTTCTCTTGGCTAGTGGTAAACAACTTTGCTAACTGATGTCCTACCAGTCCTTACAGTAAGTGGAATACCTTTTACAGATATCTTTAGTCACTTTACTAACCTAAGCTGCTGAGAAAGAAGCTGCAAGCAGCTTTTACTGTTATTTATATAAAACAGCAGTATTGGTATGCTCAAGAAAGTTCTTACTTCCGGATGTCACCTTTGACCTGCCTCTTGCCTGTCTGAATACAAAACTCTGATAAAAATTTACAAAAGCTCCATTAATGTCACATGGCTTGACAAGGTGCTTCTGTTCTTTTAGCATAATACTGGATATAATAGATTGCCTATTTTGTTGTGTTATTCTGTAGGCCTGTAGCTTCAATGGGCAGTTACTTAGAGCTTATTATCTAGTGGTTAACCACTTCAGTAAAGCAGAGGTTTACTGCTTGCAGAAAAATCAATCAACTTATTCAAGGTTTTATATTTTTTATAATCCTTATGAGGTCCTCAGCTCTAGTTCATTTGCATGACACACAGGCCTACACTACCTTCTTTTTTCGAATGTGCTACTTTTTGTATCTGTCTCCAACATGTACTTAGCCACATAAAACTGCTTTGCAATTCCATCTTCAAAGATTTCCCCCGATTTGGATTAGTAAGCTATCCACCATGTTTATTTATTTATTTGTTTATTTATTTATTTATTCATTTATTTTACATTTGGTTACCGGGAAAGTCCGCCTGGACACGAGTCCTTTTTCAGCAGAGGCCCAGGAAGAAATGTTCCACGTATAACAAGACAATACTACAATTTCACATGTACAGCTCCATACATAAGAAGTGATTGGTAGAATACAATTTCACAAGTACATTAAGACATTTAACATATATGCAATAAATACAGATTTTGTTAACAAGTCATTTGACAGAACTGCTTCTATGAAAGTATGAGAGATTTTACAAACATAGAATGTAGCATAAACAATTCCTTAGAAAAGAATATAGATAGAGTAGCATACCTCAGTTATCTGTAAATAGAACTAGGCATGAGTATAGGGAGGAAGAGAGAGGTGCTAGTAATGAGATGAGTCAGATGTGGAGGAAGTATTGGGATAAAGTATGGAAGTGGGATTACTGTAAGAGAGTCAGAGGAGGAGGAGGTAGAGTAACCTTCAAGGTTCTTGGTTAGATGCTAGAAGGTGGAGGGGTGGGCTAGACAGGAGAGTCACAGTTACAGATCCAGTTGGATTGTAAATGTGTTTTTAGAGAGTTTTAAAACTGAGTTAGAGGTGTGGGGGCTGATATAACAGTGGGCAGCGTATTCCAGTTTTTAGCTATATAATGGGAAACAGGGAGGCATCAGCAGAGTAGTTGGCTTTAGCTTCTTGAAGGAGCCAGTTGTTATTAGAGTGTAGGGTTCTGGTACTGGAGTAAGAATGTATGAGGGTTTGCAGTGCTGGGGTTTTCTCTGGGTGATGTAGAATTTTGTGGGCAAGTATAAGCTGGTGGTACAGGAGCAGATTGGGAAATTCCAGCCAGTAGAGTTTTTTTCAGGGCTGAGCAATGATGTGTGGCCTGTGAGCTATTAGAGGCGAATTTCATGATTTTGTTATAGCAGGCAACAAGTTTAGCTATGTCTGCTTTTCTTAGACTGGTAAGTATGGGGGGCATATAAGAGTGTAGATAAGAGATGTGTTTGTGCAATTTTTGCTAAGTGCTATTTGTGAGGAATTGCTGATTTCTAAATAGTCCCCCTAGTTTTTTTGTGTACTTTCTTTATGGTGAGGGATACATGAATGTCAATCTTCATGTTGCAGTCTATCTCTACCCCTAGGAGTTTGGTGTGAGTGACAGGGGAGATTAGTGTGTTATTGCTAGAGATGATAGAGAAAGAGGAGTAGTCAGGAGTGGAACGGTTAGTAGGATGGAATATGAGAAGTTTTGTCTTATTGGGGTTTAGTAGTAATTTAGTAGTAATTGAGAGTTGGTAAGCCATTCTTCCACAGAAATGAAGGAGGCCTGTGTTTTTGTAGAGTCATCTGCATGTTGGATGACTGAGGCATGTAGTGTGGAGGTTGTTGGTGAAGATAGATAAAAGTAAAGGACCAAGGATAGAGCCTTGGGGTATGCCGAGTGTGACTGGTAATAGTGGTGAGAGTTCTTGCTACCACAGAATTGCTTGCTGTCTGTTAGTTAAGTAACTTTGAAACCAGGAAATAGTGGGTTTGCTAAGGTACAGCTCTGAGAGGGAATCAATGAGTTTTTTATGGTTAACCATATCAGATGCCTTAGAGAGGTCTAGAAAGATAGCCGAGACATAGTTGCCATATTTTCTATGGTTGTTCACTGTATGACTAAAAGACGTATGGGATGTGGTGGTGATGTGGTAGGGCTTAAAGCCATCCTGAGTGTTTGTGAGGAGGTTATGGGAGTTGAGGTAATCCATTATTTGTGTGTGTACACACTTTTCAAGTATTTTGGATAGAGGTGAAAGTATTGCTAAGGGGCGATAGTTGGTTAAGTCTTTACAGGTACCCACTTTGTGGAGAGGGATAATGTGACAGATTTTCCAGATGATAGACGAGCCTCGCTGTTTTGCCAGAGATGGGTTGCAGCTGTCAGTCCTAGGTTTTCGAATACTGGCCAAGGCTCTTGCCGTCTCCATAGTGCCTTTTTTAGGCAAGGCTCAAAGGACAAACCAACCACCGTAACCAGCACAGGTAACCAAAAGCTAAGGGTAATGCTACTCAACGCCAGAAGTCTCAACCTCAAAATGCACACACTCGAGGCTCTCCTCAGCATGGAGAAAATCAATGTTTGTGCAGTGACAGAAACCTGGTTCAAGGCTCAAGAGAGCACCCCAGCACTGCCAGGTTACAATTCATATCATACCTTCCGGCCTCAGTTACCGGATCGCAGTACAAAGGGCGGAGGTGTATCCATATTTATCAAGGATACCCATATCTCCAGGATAGTAGTGCAGCATGATGCCCCAGAGATCATCCATGCGCAACTATCAGCAGGCAAAACCACATTTCAAGTCGAAGCCGGTTATAGATCACCCACCATGCCCCAAGATGCTCACTCTGCATTCCTTGAGACATTGGAAAATATAAAGGTCCTACCCAACACCATAATCTTGGGTGATTTCAACTACACTGGTATAGACTGGGCGAACTACCAATGTTCCAACTCCTATGCTCAGCGATTCATAGAATTTATAAATTCAAATGCCCTTGAACAACTAGTATATTCCCCCACTAGAGGGGACAACATATTGGATTTAATCATCACAAATATGGGCGCCCACTGTACCACACCCATTATCACTCCCTCCTTGGTCAGATCCAACCACAAACTGATAACCCTGGACATACTCACCCCTCCACCTCCCCCAGTCAAAAAAAAACATATTCCCTTGCAGAAGGATAATGATATCCAGTATGCGGAATCCTACACCAAGGCACTCTATATGCATCTTCAGGATTGCATGGACCATGCTATCCCAAATAAAACCAAGACTCCTTCCTCAAGCAAGAAGAAACCAGTCTGGTGGACCCCGGCCATAAGCAAACTTTACAATGAAAAGAGGAGACTTATACAAAAAAAGGCCAAATCTCAAGTAGAAAAATCAACCCTGATCAGCATTAGTAAGAAATTGAGGGCCCTCATCAAGTCAACTAAGGCTAATTTTGAAAAGAAAGTTGCCAAGGATGCCAAGGATAACCATAAGGCCTTCTATGGATACGTCAAAAACCTAAATGGCAATGCTCAGGTCTGTTCTGAGCTAGGACAAAATGGAACAAAATACACTGACCCTTCTGACATTGCCAACATCTTGGCTGACAGGTTCAGTGCAAATTTCTCCCCCCACCACCACCTACAGGGCCTATTACCATTCCAGGGGATTGTGTAAGTCCAATTATTACTGATACGTTGGTTATTAAGGCTCTATCTAAAGCTAAAAACACTGCCTCCATGGGACCAGATGGTGTCCCAGGCTGTGTCATACGCGAGCTCCAAAAGGAATTAACCCTGCATCTTAATACCCTGTTCAGTCTCAGCCTCTCCACAGGATATGTGCCCAGAGAATGGCACACGGCAATGGTGGTCCCGCTACACAAGGGTGGGGCCACAACTGACCCTGGGAACTTACCGACCAATAAGCCTGACCAGTCTGATCTGTAAGGCTATGGAACGAATCATTACGGAACTCATAAATGGAGAGATTGGGAACCTCCAGTCGCTGGACCCCACACAGTTCGGCTTCGTCAAGGGCAGATCATGCCTCCTGAACCTGGTGGATTTCTTTGAGACAGTTACTCAGGCTATAGATAAGGGAAAGGAGGTACACACGGCTTACCTTGACCTTGCTAAAGCATTTGACACCATTCCCCATTCGGGTATTATTGATAAGCTCACCAGCCTGGGCATAAACCCTTACATCACAAGATGGATCACAAACTGGCTCTCAGACAGATCCCATAAAGTAAGAGTAGCTGGATCTATGTCCAAATCCAGACCAGTAACGAGTGGTGTGCCTCAGGGCTCTGTCCTGGGGCCCCTCCTGTTCAGCATATACTTTTCAAAAGTACAGGCAAGCACGGAAGGGCTGTGGCTGACTAAGTTTGTGGATGACTGCAAACTGGATGCTATAATAGAGTCTTCAGCTGACATGGAGATCCTCCAGAAGGGCCTAAATGAGACTGATCCATGGTGTCAAAGCCATGGTCTCAAGCTAAATGCAAAAAAAAGTGTAGTAATCTCCTTTGGAAAAAACAGAGTACCCGCAAGCTACAACATAGGAGGTAATCCCTTGAAATCTGAAGAAGAAATAAGGGATCTAGGGACCCAAGTAGATAGCCAGGTTTCCTTTGATAACCATGTTGCCAAAGTGGTTAGAAAATCCTTCTATGTGTCCCATCTGATCATGAAAGGGTTTGCATCAAGATCTAAGGATGTAATGGTGCCCCTCTACTCTTCCCTCATCAGACCCATTATTGAGTACAATGCACCAATTGGAATGTACCTGGCTAGACATCTCCAGCAGCTGGAGAGACCACAGAGGTACCTAACCAAGAGAATTACTGGCCTCAAACAGTTGCCCTATGCAGCACGATTGAAAAAGCTAAGACTGTTCTCTGTTGCATACCGCTTTTTCAGAGGCGATCTCTGTCTAAGGTACAGAGCCATGTCCAACCCAGAATTGTTGAACATGCTCCATCTTAGCAAAACCAAATCGACTCGAGCTACATGATCTAGGGATATAAACCTCAACACAACAATGAATAGAACATGCTGGAGGGATAGATTCCCTTCGCAGAGACTTCTCTTACTATGGAACAGGGTCCCAATCTACATAAGACAGAGCCCCTCACTATCACTCTTCAAGAGGAACCTTGATGAGTGGATGGGTAACAGAAAGTTCACACCAGGGATCACACCAACAGCACTACTAGATAGGGGCCAAGGGTACTAGCTGCTAGTACAAGGGTCTAGGGAACTACTAAAGGGGTGGTGAATACCGCACAACGTGGCTAGGCTAATATATGCCTTCGGACAGATAGCTCAGTACCAACCTATGAACCTATGAACCTATATCAGGGACTAGCTTTTCAGACATAGATTGGTTCAAAGTACAGAAACTGAGTATGCAATGACATCAGCTGCTATTTTCAGGAATTCAGCTGGAAGTTTGTCAGAGGCTAATGTGGTAGGTTTTAGTTTTTTAAGGAGTTTTTTTTTAATTTTGCCAGTAGAGACAGGATGGAAGGTAAAGGAATTGTCACAATTATGATGATTAGGTGGTTGGTTTTGGGATGGAGAGATCGGTGAGTTGGCAAGTGAAAGAATGGATTCAGTGAAGAATTTGTTGAATTGGGTGGAGACACTAATAGAAGTATCAGTTAAGGATGGGGCATGGTTGTAACTTTCTTGGGTGGAGAATGCTGTTAATTGCTGACCAAAATTTTTAGGGTTGTTTTAATATCTGGCTTGTATATTTTGGCAGTAATTAGTTTTATCTAATTTAATGCACTTCTTTGCCTTGTTGCATAGTTCAAGATAACCTTGTTTGTCTTCAAGGGATCCTGTTTTGTGCCAGAGGTCCCAAGCATTATCTCTGGATTTCAGCAGAGACATAGTGTCTTTGCTCATTCAGGGGGCGTAGTTGGATTTGATTCTGATGGTTCTGGAGGAGGCCTGGGAGTTTAGGATAGCTAAGAAGATAGATGATGCTTCATTAAGTTTGAGGAATTTGAGAGAAGTCCAGTTACAGGCTTTGAAATTATTAATGAAGATAGATGGATTGAAGTTTTTTTGTTTCTGATTGTTAGGTAGTTGGTGGGCTTTTTTTGATATATGTGATGTCTCATTGCATATGTGGGTGAATGGTCACTCAGGCCATCATGGAGGGAGTCTGACTGACTGATGACTGTTGGTTTGTTAGAATCCAGTCAAGTATTGACGGTCTCTTTCTTGTTTTGTCAATTCTAGTGGGAGAGAGAATGACCTTAGAAAATCCATAGAGGATGGTGAAGTTGGTGGGAGTCTCGGAGTTACAGGTTTGGAAGTCAATGGTGAAGTCCCCCAAGATGATAGTTTCATGTTGGAGGGTTTCAGAGGTCCATTCAAAAAGCGTCTCCAGTGAAGATATGACTGCCTGGTGGTATATAACAACCTATTAAGGTGATAGCTTTTCTAGTGTTGGATTGTAATTTAGCAATTAGAATTTCTACGTTGGGTAGGTTTGGTGAGTTTGTGTCAAAGGTTTCTACATTTATGTGATTATTAAATAGTAAGGCTACATCAACTCCTTTTTTGGATGTGCAATCATTACGTAGCATGTTATAGCCTGATGCTAGAATTGCATTATTGGAAATCTCAGGTATAAGCCAGGTTTCATTTAATAATACTAGATCAGGGGATTATAGGGAAAGTGTGGCATGATGGTCTTATACTTTTTTGGTAATGCTTCAGACATTCATATTTATATGAACAGGTCATTAGTTTTGTTTGGGTGTTGGAAGTTGTTGTGGAACAGTTTGTTATTGTTAAGGTAGGAGCTGTTATTAGTTGGGCCAACACTGGGGATGTATATCATCACAAAGTGAGAGTCTTGTTGCAATGATTATTTTAGTTCTGATGAAGTTAGTTATGTATTTGTCATATTTAGTGGATATTTTAATGGTATTGTGGGAGGGTCAGATAGGCTGAAGGGTGAAATGAAGGTTGTATGTATGGTGGATTATTGTTATAGTGGAGGGGTTGAGAAGGGTAGGTATTTTGGAGAAAGTGTCAGAAGTGGCTTGGCAAGGTCCTGTGTTGGGAGGAATATTATGGTAGGATGTAATATGTGTCAGTACTATGAGGACAATTAGAAGTATAGGAGGTAAAGAACTCTTTAAGTGGAGCATCTTAAGTAATGCAGTGGGTGTAGTTAAAGTTTGAAATATTAGGGCTGGTATGTGGACTGAAAGTAGTGTATTGCATTTGTTAATATGAGTTGAGGGGGGTCTATATTATAATACCGAAAATCCTTTTAAGAGAACAAGAAAACACCGACACGTATTGCGCGAACCGCAATTATGTCAAACGTACGAAACCGCGAAATTCAAAAAGTCAAAGTGTCATGGTTGGCCTGTCTGCGGTACAGCTCCGTAAGGTAAGTGTGCGATAGTTATGGACCTTAGGGTTAGGGTGCGTGTTAAGGTAAGTGCATAGATAGGTAATGTATGTAAGGTTTAGTGTAGGGTTAGAATTAAGGTTTTGTTTAATGTATGTGTGTGGATTATTTGTTTTGTTTTGTTATATCGCTGTAGGGTAAGTGCGTGATAGTTACGGACTTTACGGTTAGGGTGCGGGTTAAGGTTATTGCATAGATAGTAATGTATGTAATGTTTAGTGTAGGGTTAGACACAGGGTTTTGGTACTTTACTTTAGGGTTAGGAGTAGGGTTTGACATTATTCCCTATTCCAACATCATACAGAAGCTAATTGTTTTAGAAATCAACCCATATATGGTAAGATGGAGAGCACTCTGGGTAAAAGATAAAATCCACACAATGCACATGTCTTATCAGAAAGTATGAAAGTGACTAAGGATGACCCTCAGAACTCAGTGCTGGAATCTCTCCTTTTAAGCATTTACTTCTCGAATTCCCATGCAGTGAGACAAGATCTATTGCTGACAAAGTTTGCAGATGACTGGAAAATAGGGGTGAGTGTTAATACACCCTCTGGCATCCACACCTTTGAGAATGAACTCTCTCTAGATAACTCTTGGCGTATTAAAAATGGCCACACAATAAATGCTAAAATGTATAGTAATATCAATTTGGTAGACCCCCCATCATATTGTATAGACAATATGCCATTACAAAATGAAAAGATAGTCAGGGACCTAGGAACTTGACCATTGTGTGATAGTGGCTGTCAGAAAATCCTTTTATTTAGTATAGCTAATTTCCAAATGGATATCATCAAATTAAGAGAGGTAATCAGCCCCTTCTACTTAGCATTGATCAGACCAATTATCAAGTACAAAACCCCCTTTAGGATATATCTCACTAAACATATCAGACAATTAGAAAGACCCCAAAGGCTTCTAACAAAAAAGCTCACAGGCCTAAAGTCTGTCTTATAGACTTTTGAGTAGAGAACTCTGTCTCACTTAACATCCATGTTCAATAACTTCATCAGTAATAGAGCCAGGGAGCTTACTCTTAAGTATTAGATAACTAAAACATGGTGGAGGATTGTGTTTATAACCTGGCATGTTCAAGCTTCTAGAATAAACTTCCCTGCATAATAATACTCACTATCTTCCTTTAACTATATTTTAGATGACTGGATGGGAAGCCACAAGTTTACTCAGGGATTGAATGGTTCAACCCTCCTGAAGAAAGATAGGGCATGACAGAGGGCACTGACAGCGAGTGAATAGTCTAAACACATAGTGGACTTATGACCCTTACCTGTAACAGTCTGTCTTCCAAATCAATATTTTGTTTATGTTTAGAGTTCCCATAAGTTTCTCTCTTCCTTTGGCTCCTATGGTGTATGTGGTGCCTAAGTGGCATCTATAAACAGTTTACCCATTAGATATGGTTTGCACAACTTTTTCTGCATTTTTCTGTTACAACAGTTCATAGGAATTGGACACTGGAACATCTAAGTTGAAAAATGTTGTCAGTCTGATGCTTTTCTCAGTTGTTAACTCAGGCCCGAGTCTGGCAACCTAGAATGTCTGTCAAAATATGGCTACAGAGATGAGGATCTAAGGTGTGCAATGGTACTACTGCAAACTTTCCAAGACCTGATATCTTCTTTGTGTGTATGTATGCATTGCTTTGGCACCTTACTTGATTACTTCTGAATCAATGGCTGACTGCATAACAGGAAAGGAGACTGTTAGCTTCACTGGGGATGGATTATTGAAAAAAGAAGCAGTTTAAGAAAGTTGATGGAATATGCTGTTTATTGATATAATTCAGCACTTTAAGAACAATCTGCTTATTAGCATTTGCTAGCATGTGTAAAGTCCTGTTCCCTCCTTAGTTGTTAGAGAGTTACACAGGTTCTAAGTTTAAAGCTTTAATATGATGTCTGTAAGGACCTAGTACATTGCCCTTTTCTTGACCCATTCAGGAAGCCCAGGTAGTCTTAAATTATTGCACACCTGTGCTTTAAGTCTTCTAGTTTCTGCAATATGTCACTTATTTGTTGCTGTTTTATCTTACTGAAGTTTTCCTTTATGGGAGATGCCTGAATATTTACATCAAACGCAAGAAATGTAGTTTTAACATTGCAGGTTTCCATGCTTTTCCTAAATACCTGCAGTTACTTCTAACACTACAGCAACCAGGCATGTTATCCAGCATATCGGCAAAATCAAGAGGCTGTTAAAGTTGAAGTTGTTGTTGGCTGGCGGTACAACGTAAGCTTTTGCTGTGGGCTGTACAACTAGAAAAAATGGGTATATGATATTTCATCAAATCTTAAAATAGTGAACACCTTTTCATTGTACACCTATTTAGTGAAGCTACAGATCATCGAACGGACTTTTTAGAGGATGTTTTCCTAAGGCAAGGCAACAGTAGGCCACCCTAGTGAACAACAAGAAAATAAAAAGAACTTAACACCTGCACCCCCCCCCCCATACCCCCTAACTAAATATACCAACTCCAAGATTGCAAATTCCAGATGGTGGCCAACTGTTGCCTTGCCCTGGGAAAAAAATTTCACTGAAAACTCCGTTTGATGATCGGTAGCTTCACTAAAAATGTGTTTGATAATGAGATCTTTGCTATTTTAAGATTCAATGAAATGTCCATAGACCCAGAATAAATAGAGCATTGCACAGTAAAGGGGAAATTTAGCCACAGGAAGAATAGCAAATTAAGTTGATGTTTAACCCTGTTCATGGCATTGTTATTGAGCAAAATAGAGGGGGAGAAGTTAAAAATGTCTTCCTCACTTTGCTGGAGCTCCACAGAGGTACTGCTATCTCCATTCCTTATTAACTCTGTCCCATCTCCCCCTACAGCCCAGAACTAACTATTTTTGATTAAAAGAGACCTTCATGCTTTCAAAGTAAGATTTTCAATATGTATTATGTTTGCATATCTTTTTTTTTGGTAATCAGTTTTACTCGTACTGCAAAAGACTACAAATGCTGTGATATGGTGATGCAGTGCTTAAGGTTTTAGCCTAATTGTTCCATGGTTCATTCCTGACCTGTGATGGTTAGAATGTTCTTTCATTGTATATATGGGATTCTTTGATGTATTTTCATTTCCTAACTATGCCAAGAAATGCTGGGATCTGATTCATACATCCTTAGAGTACTACTAGTCATATTTTCCAGAGGATTACTGAGAAGCCTAGTCAAATGACCTGGTCAGAGTCACACAGGAAGCAAATGGAGGCTGAAAGAATCAGATTTTGTGAACACAAAGCAACAGCTCATAGACTTAATCCTCTGCCAGACTAATTAGCTGTGCTCTGTGGGTGTGTGTGTGTGTGTGTGTGTGTGTGTGTGTGTGTGTGTGTGTGTGTGTGTGTGTGTGTGTATACACCCCCCCCCCCCAATCAATTTAGTCCTAGTTTCCAGATATTGGATTTTTCTGTACAATATATATTTTCAGTACTGAAAAAACACCTGACATGATAGGCTTATACAAAAAGCTTCAAGTCTAAATGGTTTCAAAAGCAATTATTGCAGTTAATTTATTAAATAAGTTAAAATATACTTTGTTCAGAGATTCATATAATTGAATGTCAGGGCTTTGACATACCAGACTTTAAGAAGCTTGACTGCAGTAACCCCAAGTTAATATTTCTACTTATCCCAAGCATATAAAACAGTAAATTAAATAAATAAATGAGGAGAAATGACTATTGATATAAAGACAAATAGATTAATTGCTTTTTACTTATTCTCAATATTTATTTATTTATTTGTATCAACTTCACTGATCTGCTGTTAATTCCCCCACAATTTATTCCATGCATAAACTTTTGATAGAGTTAGGCCCAGAATATGTCACTGCTAAGAAACTTATAAAAAGCAAAATATAATGACAGTTTCTGAAGCCTTCCTAACTAGTTGGAGTTTTTCAACTTAGTGATTTTTCCATAAGGAATTATTTATTGCAAGTTGTTGAATTGTTTCATGTGGCTTGTTTGGAGTAAAAGGTACAGCTTTATATTAAATCTAATTATGTCACATGTTCAGATAAGTATAAACAGATTTGCCCTAAAAAGCTTGTAAACCCAGATACTGGTTAAAAAAAAAATTAAAAAAAAATTAATTTTTTTAGGTTTTTGACTATGTGCCTCAATGTTTTTACTATGTACCTCAATGACTGTCTACTGTACTAACTAAAACTGGTAACTTCTAACCTATTATGTATTAAAATCAATTGTATGTTCTATATTTTGTTCTCTCATGTACTTCATTTTATTGTACTGTGGAGCTTTTCTTCCCGGGCCTCCTCTGAAAATGGACCTGTATCCAGTCAGACTTTCCCAGTAAACAAATGTAAATAAATAAATAAAAAATTAATTAAGTAATAATTGAATAAGTGAGGTATAAAGTAGAACAGGGCTTATCATGGAATGAATAAACTTGCCCTTTAGATGGTTACAGAATATTCAATTTTCAATCAACTGTAAAAAAATTAATATTTTGAATATCACTGTCTATAGTACTTTAATAATGGTGTCATTTTGATGATGACTTGACCATTTATTTTTGCAGTCATACTACATGTCCCATTTTGTAAACACTTGTGATATAACATTTGCTGATTTTGATCATGAGGCCTTTATCACCGCACTGGGTATGTATATTTTGTAGACTAGCTTGTACAATTTTGCACTTTTTTATTGAATTTATTGTGCTACACAGTTAAAACTCATCAACATATTTGATTATCATAAACCAATTTCCCACTCTTTTATCTTTGAAGAATAATCCAAAAAGAAGTGGTCCCAGTACAGAGCCCTGTGAAACATGAATATTAACATGTATTAGAATATAAAATAAATGTCTTACCATGCCATTTTTGTGTTCTCTTGTTTAAGCATTGTTACCCCAAATCACATACCAGCTGATATTTAATGCTTTTTAATTTGTCATTTATTTACATCCATGGAATAGTGTTGAATACCTTAGCAAGATCAAGATAAGCAATATACAGGTCAGCTCTTCACTGCTTGCTGCTGTTACTACTAAGAAAAGAATACCATCTTATTCAAAAGACAAGATGTACTTCAAAAAACACTTGCACCTGTGCTTTTTCAGATGTGCTTGATCAAGACTCTTACCATAATTTTCTAAGAATGCTAATTATGCTGATTGGTCTAAACCTATTGGATCATGATGTGTCTCCCCTTCCACTCTTTTTCATGAACTCTAACTAAAATAGTAGGTCAGAGGTGTGCTCTTCTTTTATCATGATATGTGACACAACTGACAAGGGGTAAGTTAGAGTTTCCTCCTCTTTTATAGGAAATTAACAAGAATGCCATCTGATCCCATGGAACTTGAATTTTTAATTTTACTTAATGTAGCAATTATAATATCTGTAGTTATACAAGGGATGCCTTCACTTGTCTGGATTGTACTTTAACATATGTTTCTGCTTATTGTGAAATATGCAAAACATTTACCCTCAAGTAAAGCTGTTCTGTCCTTCTGCCAGATGGTGAATTCCTAGTCTATTAATAATATAGGAAAAATGAGTAGTTTCTGCAATTTATTTAAACTTAACTTGTGTTATTGCTAGAATAATATCTGACAACTAAAACTCCTTTCATTGGTTATATATTTTATTAATTGATTCCACTTAATATTCCTTTGTTAAACTTTCATGTATATTTGTTTTTTTCTAGTATGTGTTCATGAACACAAAAGCTAATATCATAGGATTCATTCATAATATTCTGAGCAGATATACTTGGATCACTTACTATAGAACCTTCTCTTTTTTCATGAATATGTCATCTACTGTGTCACAGATTCCACTCTAAAGTGTAGAAAAGATAACTTGCGTTGACTGTCATTTTCCTTTTAGTTTAAATATAATGCTATTATGATCCATGTTAAATATAGGACATGTATCTGTGGGTAGGGACCAGAAAGATCCCAAGTTTGTACCGAAGATATTGCTACCCTAACATGGATTTTATAGTATTTTTTTCCAAATATATTTGATTACCAAAGTCAATTAATATAATCAATTCATTAATATTAGCATATTAGTTCAGCCAGTTAGTGTTTTTGTAGCTAAATTGCTTTATAATGATTGCATCCTGACAATCATTCAAGAAATCATTTATATTCTGTAAGGCACTTAAGACTCCATACAGAAGGGTTCCATATATATATATATATATATATATATATATATATATATATATATATATATATAAAGTCCTATTGATATTAATTATTGTATGAGTATTTTTCTAACCCACAATTGTTTTCTTGGCTTCTGGCTTTTTTTTTTTTTTGTTTACAAAAACTGAAGTACCACCACTTATCCCATTATCCCATCAGAACTATAACAGTTAAGGCAGGTATATCCTGGAATAAACATTCTGAATATTTAAACATCAAATTCACCTTTGATTTTTTATATATTCTGTATTTTTCACAATTTTTGTTTTGCAATTTAAAGAGGTATAAAAATGTTTATGTCATCCATGTTACGACTGAAGAAACAAGTTATATAACTGCCATATCTACACTTTGCACACAGCATTACCCTTAGGAATGTCAATTTGATTCTGGGTGACAGAGCTGCTTTTAGATGGTCTGACTCTACCAATATACGGTCAATATTGCCCTCAGTGTCATACATTTTAGCAACATGAGGAATATGAAAATAATTCAAATGAGTCTGCTAGACATCATGGGAAACACATCAAAGCCAAAAATAATAACTTATAACAAGGGCCATTAATCTCACAGTGAGTATGGGAACTACTGTCCCAGCACATACACACACAAACACACACACACACACACACACACACACACACACACACACACACACACACACACACACACCTAAATCAACCCCTAGAAATGTGTTTCTTTCAAGAAAGCAAAAAAAAAAAAAAAAACTATCACATAAAGCATTATCCCTTGTTTTGCATTCACATCAATGAAAAAAGGAAAATTGATATACTGGATGCCCTCAGAAATATATAAAGGCAGTAACAAAAAAAAGGAAATAAAATGTTTGTTATAAGAATTTTAATGAATAAAAATAATAACAAACAGAAACTGCAAATAGACAATTAAAAATATAATTACTAGCAAAATGGACCTGTTTTGGATCGACTAAAACAACTAAAATCAAATTAACTAAAGAACATAACCAATCTAAAAAAGAACTAAGAAAATTTTAAATAACCCTCACTAAACATCTAAAATACAATCGCCTGTTATAAATAAACTGCCATTCCAAAACAATTAAACTATACCTTAGAACAAGAGCACAAAGCTACTCACGAAACACATCTATTATAGAACTCTACATATACTATGTAAAGTTTCATTTAGTATAAAGCTTGGGCAAGTAATATACCCACTGAAGTAAGTAGAAAACACTATACTGTTTGAAACCTTAAAGAAATGTTTTATTTATTAAGATTTGTAGTCTTGGGATTCAGCCACCATTCCATCTTACTTAGGTGTGCTAAGCCTAACTGCAACGCTAACCCTAATGCTACCCTTGCCTCACATTATATCACTAAAACCACTTTCCCTAACAGTACTACTTCACAAGACAAAAGGACAAAGAACATACACAACACCAAAAATTCAAAACAGTGAATCTATCCCTAACTTAAACTTTACTTTAAACATAATTCATTAATACTCGTATATACACCTTAACCTCTATATGCTTTTCAGTTAAAATAAAATTCATTTGCCAGTACAATCTTGCTTACTTACACTGTAGAAATGAGCATTCAGTCATTTGTGCATTCACTTATTTGACAATTCTTTCATGTGTGAATTCAGTCTTTTTTACATCGACCAAAACTTTCCATATATATATATATATATATATAAATAAACTTCTATATACATAAACTTCATTTTGTTAACCAGTGTTTAGATGGCCACATATGATCAAAAAACAGCTGATCAATGTGCTATTTAATTTTTCAAGGTCTTTTGGGTTTTTAATATCATGACAGGAATAGACTCCATTCCTAATCAAAATATGATTAATGTTCATGAAATTAGACTTGTTTCAATATTTGATGCTTGCCAAAAGTGCTGTTCACAGCACCTGCACTGTGCCCTAAAATTCTATAATTCATCTGATGTTACATGCATTGATAGTATATCTAAATACGACTGTAGACTCTTTTTTGAGACTCATTGCTTCTACTACTGTTGGAACTGTCTGAGTATCCTGCTTCTACATTGCCCTCATTTCTGATTGCAGATCCTACTATTTTATGACTTTGTGTTTCTCTGTAAATAAGACACTGTAATTACTGAGTGTGACAATGTTAGTGATCAATGCTACTTTTGTCATCTTTTCATGGGCTGCTATATCTGTTTTTATCACATCTATTTTTGAACAGTTAGTAATAGGTGATCCCACATGATGTAAACGTTGTCATTCTCTATAATGCTTTGTTTCTCATATTTCCAATGCTTCTCAGCTATTTCAGTATTGTAGTGTTTGCACGATCCGCAATGCAACACTTTTGCCACATTATCATGCCTTTCGGTATACAGGCACCCTGTCTTTAGTGAATAACATCCAGCAACAAGATGTGTGACTGTTTCCAGTTCGATTTACAGAACCTGTATTTCTCTGTTTCTCTGACCTCAAGTGTTTTTTAGTGTACACAGCTTCCCAACAACAGAATTAACAGAAATGCTTCACACAGCAATTGGTAACTTTAGCAAAATAAAGACCCATCAACTTGAAATGGTTGTAAGCAGCTAAAAATGGTCACCATTATTGGATAGATTGAATGCTTTCATCCACTGATCCGTGGACTTCATCAGAATCTAAAATCAGTTGTCTAAAACAAATTTTTAAATTCTACATCATCCAATAAGATGTGCTCTGGTTAAATAATTACCATTCTTGTAGAGCTTCTCTTAAAGAAACAATACATAAAAAAATATGTGTGTGCTTCCATAAAACATGATAATAAAAATAAAAATTATAAAAATGCCTATGCATATTGAAATATAAACATGCCATCAAATTCAATGATATACATTAGAAAATACTAAGTACAAATTACATCCTATAACCACATAAAACTGAAAATACATCTTGTAAAAAGGTGAATGTGAGGTAACCATTAATAATTAAGTATATGACTCTTCGAATACCTGAGACACAGGCTGTCATCTTAATTCTAATACTGGATTGATAGGAATATTATCATTGATGCCTGGAGGGTTAGTGGCATTTAAAAACAACTGCCATTTAACTTCCATTTCCTCTAATAAGAGTTTAACATTACCTCCCCTGGGATTAACTGCTAAGCTTTCTAAAATGGCAAATTTGAACATAGTACAAGTGGAACTAGATGTCAGGTGTCTACATAAGGCATTGCTGGTGTTTCATTTTTTTAATCTGGTAGGTGTGTTTATAAATTCTGTTCTTTAGGGCTCTGTCTGTTTTTCCGATATAAAACCCTGAACATGAAGTGCACTTAGCTAAGTAAACCACATTTTGAACTACGATTTCCTTTCTTAAAATACACTTTGGTCCTGTTAATATTGTCTACAATTAAAAATTAATCTTCAAGAATAGTGAAATACTGGTTACAACAGCCACATTTCTTAGTGGCTCCTTTTAATTGTCTCTTCATATGTTCAGTTGATGTCAAATCATTTTGAAATATATGCTTTAGGTTAACCCCCATTTTGAACATGAATTTTGGTTTATCCACCAGTAGTTTATACACCTCACCATCACTTCTTTATAAGTTCCAATTCCTGTCCACTATATTTTTAACGTGTTCAACTGAAGGGTTGTATTCTAACACTAGGGCTCTCGTAAAGTCATAATCACCTTGGTTGTTATTAGGGGGTTCCAAACCAACTCCTACTAAAGGTTTATATTTGTTACCCCATTGGGTTTTCATATAATGGGTAACATCCTTGACCATTGTTAAGGGATATCCTCTATTTATAAACATTTTCTTATGATGTTCAATTCTTTAACCATATCCTCATGCTTGGATGTCATTCAAGCTGCCCT